>NC_089765.1:26816909-26824409 GCF_040412425.1 Macrobrachium rosenbergii | reverse complement strand
ATATATATATATATATATATATATATATTTATATATATATATATATATATATATATATATATATATATATATTTGTTTATTACGCAACAAACATACAAACTCAGCATGAATAAACACAGTTGTAACGTAAACAAAAGAAATACAAAGACGCCCTCCAAAACCGATACAGTTAATCAACTTCAGAATGTGATACAGTGTAATTGAACAAAGTTTCCACGCGCAACGAACCAATCTATGGGTCACGTGACGAAGATGGCAATTAAATTCCATCTCATCACTGATCACTTTACCTCTCTCTTTCTCTCTCTCTCTCTCTCTCTTCTTCCTCCACTTCCTCCCCTCCTCGTGATTGCTTCTCATCTTTGCATTAAAGACGACAATGAGATCATTAGTTAGTGCATTCTGCTGTGAACCTCCTTCGCCCTTTCTCTTCTTCCGAGAAGCGGAAAATTGTATTAATTGGGTAATGATTCATTACTGGTGCAAGAGTTGCTCCCCTGTCGTTTTTATTGAATCTTGTTCCCAGTGAATTTTACCTAAATAATGGATGGTTTTGCGTTTTTCATTAAAACAACTCCATTGTTGACGTGCATGCACATTCAAACATGAAAGCGCAAGTTACATATATATATATATATATATATATATATATATATATATATATATATATATATATATATATATATTCATATAATATATATGTGTGTGTTCTTACATACTGATAAAAACAGCTAAATAAAAATAAAATAAAACGTTTATGATAGAATATTTTTTGCATGAGTTTTTCGGACACAGTACATACAATTTTTCATTTATCACATTCACTAGCGGATCCAGAAAAATTTCATGGGGGTCACCAATTTTCATATATATACACACACACGTATATATATTTATATGTATATATATACTGTATATATATGTAAGAATACCGAATCCATTATTATTATTATTAAGATTATTGTTATTATTTATGTTTTTCTCAAAATTTTATTTCTGTAATAGATTTTTTACTTTTTCCCCATTTTTAGATTTCTCATTTGTTATTATTATCTAAATCTTCAATATTATTATTTTGTCATTATTTTTCATGGGGGCACGTGCCCAGGTGCCGCCGCCCCCCCCCCGATCCGCTAGTGCCCACATTAACAGAAACTGAGTGTAAGACTTTTCCTTGATGTTTCTCTTAGCATTTATTTTTCAGGGAAAGAGGAAACTCGATTTAGCGTTGATCTTAACCATTTTGATATACCCCTGACTGTTATTTATGTGCAAAAATTATTTTATTGATATTACTATTTAATTACAGCAAAGAAAAAAATTACAAATCTTATTTTCCATGCATAACCAATGTCAGTTATTTCAGTTTCGTTGTCAAGTTGTAATAACTAAATAGTTGTTTATGCAATAGCCATTATTCGAATTTTATGGGACCGTGAGAAATTTTCCGCCGTAAAACTGATTGGCATTAGAAAAATAAAAATGGATAGACCATGTGAATAAAGATTTATTTGTTGTTCTAAAACGTTTCCTTGACTTATATAAATTTTTACCCGTTAAAGGATCGGCAAAATAAATGAAGCCTTTAGCAGTTAGAGTTTGAAGTTTCTGGATATTTTACCCAACTTTCTTTTGGATAAAGTTAATCGTTCATGTATTTCGAAACAGTAGATTAATGGAGCTCTGTTACGAAAGCAGAATATTTATAACAAATGCTAAGAGAAAACGCATAGATAGTAGGCATCCAGGCCCATAAGCCTTGGTGCATGGTACTAGCACTGCAACATTCATCCTTCCGTTGCATCCATAGGTGAGGCTTCATCGTCGCAGGCCAGGATGGCGGTACGGGAGGGCCTGCTGCTCGCTGGCCTGCATCATCAGCACCTTCTGCCTGTCCTGGGCGTCTGCCTTGCAGAGCCTCGTCATCCTCTTCTCCTCTATCCACATCTGGGACTTTCAAACCTCAAGACGTAAGGGCCTTTTTTCTCTTTGTTTTCATGCGTTGTTATTTCATTATACATATTTTGTTATTTCTCTACATATTCTGTTTTTATAGTCGATGTTTATTTCATATATAGTTGTGAGAGTGTTTGTTGTTTACTTATTGCGGCCCATCTGCAACCCATTCTGAAAAAGGGGTTACAATTAGTAAATTGACGGTAGGAATGTCAGTACAATATCATATTTACGAAAATTGTACTTTTGTTCTAGTATAGTGTGAAGTTCATACACGAATAATGATATTTTGATAAGTACATGAAACATTTTAACTCCATGTTTGTAGGAAAATTGCCGTGCATAATGGTTACTGTGATTCATCTAAATATCCAGTAATTTTTCCTTTCATTCAACCACTAAATCTTGAATTCCAAAGTATGTGTGAGGATTGTGCAACAAGATTAGACTTCAAATTTGGCTAAGTTGCTTATCCCTTAATAATACTTTCTTATAAGTAAGAAGTCTCTCAGTGGAAAAAGAAGCATATGCCGTCACTTACGCAGAAAAGATAAACTGAAAGCTGATCCAAAATTTAGTCTATTCAGTGAGTTTGTGCATATCAGAGTTTCCATAAGTCATATTTTTTATATTGTTTATAGTTTACCAGATGCACATTTATTCATCACTTTATTTAATTAGGTTATACTTACTTTTATTCGTATATTTCTTTTACTGTGTTTTGATAATTTATCGCGTATGGGACTTTACTCAGCGGAAGGATTGTAGTCTAGTTAAAGATTTTACTGTTTCCACAAATCATAGCAGTAATGATAATAATGGAGGAGATTTGCTTGCAGATACTTACTTGGCTGCAGCCGGGGGTCAGGCGAGGGCGTGAAGCTGTTGACCCGTGACGTGGTTCATATCGCCATCCAGGCCTGCCTGGGTCTCATTTACCTCCACCAGCAACGACTTCTCCACAAGGACGTTGCCACTAGAAACTGCCTGTGAGTTGGGAACGGTGTTTGACAGTGAGAGGCTTAAGAACTTTGATGACCTATCCCTTTTTGTACTCTCTCTCTTTCTTTCTCATTTAATTGTCTGTGTAAATGCGAGAACAGCATCATGAGCATTTCACTAAATTGCCGTAATACCCTATTGTTACCAATGTTGTTGGCGCAATCAATTACTTTTATGTCATCTTCAGTATCCGGAAGGAGACAGTGGGGGAATGTTGAAAAGAATGTACCATTGCAAGAGACAGAGAGAGCGAGCAAATAATTTTAAACTCTTTGGAAAGGGGATGGGTGGGGGGCGTCATTTCTTCAGGTGTTAGAATATCCTGAACTAGCATCCGTTATTTTTTTCCTATGAAATTTTAGTCTTTAGAATTAACGTTTATATAAATGAAAACCACTGTAAGATAGTTATTGATTTAATTAAAAATTGAAGTAATTGTTATAAGTGAGATAATCAATTCCTGTCAGTAGAGAAACTTGATCAAAGTACTAATAACTAATATATCAAAAAAGGAAATGCTACCCACATTTCAGTTTGGTTTCCTGAGAAGTGTTCAAAGTATAATAGCCAATTTTTTTCTCCATCCTTCTGAGGTAATAGTAATTTTCATTTAATAAAATAACTATAAATTAGAAAAAGAAGTGAAATGCTCATGTTGAACAGTATTAGAATCTCAAGAGAAGGAAAGTTCCGAACTCTAACTTTTCATTTTTAATGAATACAAATTCCCTTGCATCTGTTCACTGAGAGAGGTGTAAAATAGCCTGTGTAATACATGCATGATACAGTAGTACATATTTAATTTATATTTACAGTTCATAAGATGCTGTACTTTGTTACCTTAAATAGAAAAGACCCCGGGCTTTACACAAATTAATAGAGCAGGTCTAGAGAACTATATTCTTTTTGTGACGTATTTCAGCTTTTTTTACCTCCACGATCTTTGGTCCTACAAGCTCCTCCCAAACAGCCAGGCAGCTGACCTTATTCTATATTATATAAAGATATATATATATATATATATATATATATATATATATATATATATATATATATATATATATATATATATATATATATATTTTTTTTTTTTTTTTTTTTTTTTTTTTTTATAATATCATAAACGAATCTGATCTGAGAGACTGTCCACCGTAGGTGCTAGCCAAGTTCGACGGCCAATCAGTCGACAACTCAAATCCTTGTTTCCCCAGGATCGACTCAGAGCTTCAAGTCCGCGTCTCGGACACGGCTCTCGCCCGAGACCTCTTCCCGCAGGACTACCACTGCTTGGGCGACAACGAAAACCGACCGGTCAAGTGGCTTAGCCTTGAGGCCCTTATTCATAAACAGTTCACTCCTGCCAATGACGTGGTAAGTCACATACGCGCATTTCCTTTCCCCGCTTTCGTACGCATCATAATTTTTTTTTCTTAATTCGCCTACTTTTTTTTTGTTATGGACGTCCTTTGGTTGGGTGTTTTATTACTGTATTTGTTCCTCTTGCATGTGTTTAATGCTTTTTAGTTTATCCTACCTTTTGAATTATTTCCTGGCTTCATATTTTGACCCACTGCATATATTCATTACCGACGTTTCGTTTGTATGTATTCTGACAGCTCTAGATTGTAAGAAATTATCTTCTGAAAATGAACAAAGGAACAAGTATAATCTGCAACCAATATACTATAACGCAAAATTATTTCCACCGACGCACAGAACACTTATGTCGATTTTAACTTTCAGTCATTGTACTACGATAACTTAATATTTTAGAAATAGTAAAATTCACAATTTTCCGTTTACTTTATCATAATTCCAGTTCAGCTGGGCGATTGGGAGAATTATAAAATGGGATTGTTTCTCAGTTGATGGTTCCAGTCAACAGATTGTATCTTATACCAAGTGAGAACATTGTCTTTTTCGAAAAATTATGCAATGTAAACTTTAGAAGCTATTTCCCTTTCACATTTGTTTCGGCACAGTCAAATATTAACAATGGAATTACTTTCTTAAGTCAAAAATTCAACTCGAGATTCATTTGGTGCATTTTTTCTTTCTTCTAGAATTATACATTAAGTATGTCATACACTTCTCCATATATTGGTAATTTATTATAGATGAATATATGATACCACATTTATGGTACAATACCCACAGCAAGCCATTCCCTTACTTCTGCAAAATTTCTACACAATCTTTTATATATTTATATATATATATATATATATATATATATATATATATATATATATATATATATATATATATATATATTTATTCATTCATTCATGTATGTATGTATGTATGTATGTATATATATAATGTGTGTGAAACAATCACTTTTGTTTTTAAAACGTATACCTTTTATTTAGTTTTAAATTTGTTTTAAGGTTTGATTATATAGATACGTTTTTATTTCTTTCATGTGATAGTATTTTTCATAGTTCAGTTATTTCTCTGGATTTTATACGTTTTACATTTCTTTAAATCATCACTCGTTTAGACGGTCACTGATGTTTTAAATTGCAGTTCGTCATTCTTTGATTATTTTTTTGCTTTTTGAAAATGGCAGATTTACATTTTCCTGAATTTTACTTTTTTGTTGGCTCTCCAGTGATGTATCGTCTTGCAGTTCATTTTCACCACAGCCGGTTTTTTCCCTTGCAGTGGATGTTTGGTGTTTTACTGTGGGAGTTGACGACTTTGGCTCAACAACCCTACATAGAAGTGGATCCTTTCGAGATGGCTGCCTACCTCCGGGACGGCTATCGCTTGGCTCAACCCAATAACTGCCCTGATGAACTGTAAGTGAAGGGAGACATCCTGGTTTTTACTGTTTATTCAAATCTTAATAATGCACTTTTGAAGCATCTTCTGTATTCATTACCAGTTCAACTTTCAGCAGGCGAAAGGGATTTGTTCACTTAATGGTTTCACCACGTTGTTTTAGACACGTAATACCTCCCCGCAAAATTATAGTTGTGAGCATAAGAACGAGAGTGCAAAAATATCCTCATGGCTGAAGTTGTATCGCTGAAGAATCTTATCACGAATACCCCTCTGTTACTTTCAGATTTGGAATGATGGCTTGCTGTTGGGCGCCTGCCCCAGAAGATAGAGCCACCTTCCCTCGACTCCTGTCGTCGTTGCAGGATTTCTATTCCACACTCAGCAAATATATATAAAGGTATGTATGAAATGAAGTTTCGTCCCTTCTTGGAATACTAGTAATAATTTAGAAGGCATACGTTTGAAATTCGGATCATCGAACTAAACTCCACTCCATATTACCAGTATCACATATGAAGATTTCATAATCAATCTGTAATAAAGCTAGCGCACATATGAATATGTCCCATGCCCAATCCAGATATAATTGCATGCACTTAATATTAAGAATGAAAACATGAGCAATTGCGGTTCAGTGTACCATCAGTGTTTTTGACAGCGCACTGAGAGTGACAGCTGTGGAGCTCGGCTGCAAATTTGACTTCCTGTTACGTGTATCTATATTTTCGAGTAAATTAGGAGTCCATTACCGTAATCTAATCACTATGACACGATACAAAAAGGTGGGTTTATAATTCAGTGTTGCTGGATATCAGATAAGGGATAACTTCTTTATTAAAAATATATATACGGTCAAAAATACATGTCACGTACATAAGTATGAATGCATGATTATAAATTATTTACTTTGTGAAACGAATCAAAACATGCCAGTTAGTGTGATCATTCAAGTTTCAAATTTTTGTTGCGATTTTCATATTTGCTGTAGGAAGATATAAGGTATTTCATAGTGAAGTTGTCGCATGGTAAAGGAGGTAACTTTCTCTACTGTTTGTCCTTTTAATACTATGTAGTGTTATGATGAGCTGATGAATATTTTTTCCAAAATTTTAGTCTTCATTTCAGTATTTAGGGTCGAAATGTTTAGGTATCGCATATTTATCATTTATTCCAATGCACCACTAGGAATTCCTTCAGCCCCATCAGAAATCAAATGTTTTCATGATAGTCTATCATAAGTATGTTCGTTATTGCTCTTGACTGAATGAGTGACTTCAAAACTGTTTTGGCTTTACAACAACGACAGCCATCGACGCAGAGAAAATTAAAAAGATCATCACAGAGATTTTCAGAGAATTTATTTTTATTTTCATAAAAATTTGTAAAAAAAAAATTCTCAAGAAAAACATTCTTACATTTGAAGTGCTCGTATTACAAAGCTGTTAGATTTCCTATTATAGAAGCTGTCACAGAGAAGACGCTTCTGAAAGGTGTGAAGTGACTGACGTAACAGTAAAAGATGCCTGCCTTAAAACGTGGGCCTCTTTCTTTCCTTTACTCTTTCAGCATCCTTGACTTTCCAAAAACTGGACAGAGTATTCTGGAGTCCACTTGAAAACATCCCCAGTTGACTCGTTTCCCTTTCCGCTTTATTCGGCCCTTCGTCGGAGTCTGCGTGCTGCATTTCTTCACCTGAAATCAATATATCCCCTGAAGAAAGCAACTAAATGTCATTTATTTTCGTATTTCAAA
>NC_089765.1:26759409-26814409 GCF_040412425.1 Macrobrachium rosenbergii | reverse complement strand
AGACCCAATCATCGAAATTGCTACCACAAGAAAACTGATGAATTTTACCAATCTCTGACGATGGCAAAAGAGGAGAGCCTGGTTATCTGTCATCGCCTGAATTATGGGTCTGCATACAAAGAGGAACGCTGTGCCTTATGAGGTATCGTTAGCAGAGGAGTAACCCAAAGACCCCCTTATCGAAGGATACACTTTCGCAGCCCTATGATAGAAAAAACAGTACCGCTTCTCTAGGATCGAAGAAAGTGCACAATGTAATATATAATCTCACATGCCCAAAGGAGATGTGTAAATCACACAGCAAAAAACTACATCGGTCTCACAACAGCGACCCTTTGGAGGTATATTCTGACCCATAAAAACTAAAGAGCCATCCATCAAAATTGTATAGATACCCATGACAGGATGCCATCCATACATGAATATGCGAGCAAATGGGGACCAGGCAGCACGACTGCATATACCGGACACACTGGGCGCATCAAGGGAAACGAGAGCTCCCAGCAAAGCCTAAGTAACATCCCTTCGTAAGTCCCTGAGGCCCTGCCCAACATGAGCCAAGGACCGTAAGTTAAAAAATGCGCGTAAAAGTTTGAGAGAATTATAGACTATTTTATGTAAATCATTATATATTTGCAATTCTGCACGTCATACGTAAAGTTTGGACCCCAAAATATAGTTCATCTTGCAATTCTACGACCACTCATTACTCAAGTCTCAAGTTCACTGCTGGACTTTCCCTCCGCACGAAGGAACAAAAAGGTTGTATGGCCAGATTTTACGTTAGTAGTAGCATTGAAAATGCCGCAAAATGCGAATATAGCTGTCAAGTCAAAACAATAAATGGAAGAAAGAAGTCTTCATATTTTTCACCAGAAACTGATGCATGAGAATCGGGGAAAAAACGAAGATTCATGCAAAAAACTGATTGGTGCCTCCGAAGCAAATTTTTCATTGAATCTTCCTGCTGTATGGAAAAGCACTTTTACTTAGTAAAGATAAGGAAAAGCACTTTTACTTAGTAAAGATAAGGAAAAGCACTTTTACTTAGTAAAGATATGGAAAAGCACTTTTACTTAGTAAAGATGACTCATTACAATTAATACTGTAACCAAAATCTCGATGGTGGACAAAAAATCCAGAATTTCTTACTAAGTAGTTGCAACGAAGAACCATCTAGTAATACAAAGACAATGTGGAAAAATTGAATTTCGAAACTTAATTTTTTGACCTTGTGTGTGTGTGTGCTGTGTGTGTGTGTGTGTGTGTGTGTGTGTGTGTGTGTGTGTGTGTGTGTGTGTGTGTGTTGTTATATATATAGAATTCTGCTGAGAAGAAAGGCTCGAGCGGCCGACCCCATAATAAGATGCGATTAAAGTTGTACGAAGATTATACAGTGTGTATGTGTATATATATATGTATATGTGTGTGCATGTATGTGAGTGTATGCTCTTGTGTGTGTAGGGATAAACATACATATAAAGGCCAGTCTTGTAATTTCCGAAACTAGCACTTATCAATATACTGAAAAATTTAGCACTAATTTTCCTTTAGTATAGTTTAGCGCACGGTGGAATGAGCGTTTAGCTCTCTCTCAATTTTGCTTTTATTTTGTCAGTATTGGAAATAAAGGCGCTTTAACGACTTTTTTTTTTTTTTAGTTGTGCCTTTGAATTCCACAACTTTATAAGAGAGTTAGACGGGTAAATTAATTTGTATCCCAGCCGGCTCCAGTCCCCTAAGATTGTTCAAAAACCTCTAATGAGCTAAATGAATACTATAACATAACTGTCTTTACCTGTAATAAGTCTCCCGTTTGGATAATCATGCGAAGTTTGTTTAGCACTGGCGGAAAGACTTATTATCCTCGTAACTGACGTGATCATTTTCCCGACATTTCTAGTTCCTCGTTGGCTGAGTCGGTAGAGTTCTCGGCTAGCACTCTGCTAGGCCCGAGTTCGAGTCTCCGGCCGGCGAATGAAGAATTACAGGAATTTATTTCTCGGTATAATGTGGTTCGGATTCCACAATGAGCTGTAGGTCCCGTTGCTAGGTAACCAATTGGTTCTTAGCCACGTAAAATAAGTCTAATCCTTCGGGCCAGCCCTAGGGAGCTGTTAATCAGCTCAGAGGTCTGGTTAAACAAGGTATACTTTTTCTTTTTCCTGACATTTTTGCCCAAAAAGCCCTCAGGCTATCGACAGAATGCTTAATGATCTTGTGGAGTTTGCTGACGAACATCCACCTTGCCTACTCGGTTTGCATCAAAATGCAATGTATTGTAAGACGCGTCATGACGGATGAACTGGAGTTCAGTTGTGCTTAAGAAATTCCACCATTACGTTAACTTGCTTGATGGATGGGCTTTGTATCTGTTATCGATTTAAATAAACAAGAGAATAGTACATTTATTTTTTGTAATAAAAATATTTGCTGTCAGTGCTTTAATGTAATTGTGAAAAGAGCTCTATAGCCTATGAGCGTTTAAAAGTAAGAAAGAATTGTTCATCGCTTAATATTCAGTAACTAAGGATATTAATTTATCCATCTATTATTCTTTGCTTAAGGAAAAAAAGAAAGAAACTAAAAGGGCTTTTCATATATAACTTCATTTTCTTCCACGACGCCAAACCCTACTTTGTCCTGTTGAATGCCATCCATATTTCATAATTATATTCCCCAGTAATCGTAAGTCTTTCGTAGCTTATGGCCCTTGATCCTTATGACGTTCCCCCACAAATCCTTCGCGCGGCTCTTGTATCTCACTTTGCATGTAAAAGGTCTCATCACACTTCATTACTTCTCCGAGAGATTCAGTTCTCTCATGATCATGCAAAGCGCGCGTTTCCTTTGTCTGCCACCGGCGAGCCGCCTGCGCCTCGGGGTAATTTCCGCTTGGCCAATTCTTGCTTTTGTTATTGTTGCAGACTGACGGACTAAAAAATGGGGAGGTGGCTACGAAGGCTTAACCAAGTCTGCTTATGCTCAGATGCAGCTTTCTCCGTTTCAGTTTTTGTTTTGCATTTACTTCTATGTAAGATAACTGCTGAATTTTCTTGGTTTGGTATTTACATTGCCCGTTCGTTTTAGATTTGTATATATTTATTCCTATAGATAGACTTGTATTTGTTTTAATTAGATATTTCTGTATTTTTCTGTATTTGTGCTTGCTTCTCTGTCAACAAAGTAAATTTGGTACGTGTTGATTCAGTGGTTTCATACTTCACTTTTTACTGGTCTCCTGTATGACCTCATCAGGATTATCACTGATCAACTCTTTTGTCTAATCTTTTGCTTCTTGGTGTTTTCCCCGCTTGATTTAGCAGGCCGGTTATTTAATTTTTTTTGCAAGGGAGAGCATTGCGTTGCAAATACACGAGGTTTTGACCAAGGCTAATTATCTGTGGGCAGGTTGTTTGAGCCGGCTTGCATATTCCTTGATAGGTGCTGTCATAAAATATTGATAAATCTTCATACAGCATACTTTATCAGATGGAACAAAATTCCCAGTTCAACTCTTCCGTCAACCAACATCACACAATAAGCCGTAAATCTTAGGCTTGCTTTTGAAACCCATCCGAAGAACTTATGGAACTCTGACTCTCCTAAGCGTCTCATTGACCGTTAATTTCGAACGTTATTACTATCTCGCCAGTCCCTCATAATCCAAGATCCCTCCCGAGTCGTGAGCAGTTTCACTCAGTTAATCCTGCAGTGTTTGTGAAGCGCAGAGGTCATCAGTTTTAATTCATGTTCCTTTCGACCTTTGTTTCAAGGAAGTCTATTTCGGGAGGGAGGGTCATGTCAGAATACGGAAGGGATCTAGGCTCCTCCCTCGTAACCTTCATGAATGTCAAAAATAGCTCGTTCAGAATCAGAAAATAGGCCATTAGGGAATTTTTTCTTTTATACTGAGGACATTTCTCTGCATGCTTCCGTCTGTTTCTCATTATAGGCATAAATATTAATTTGTCTAACTTCTTCCAGTCTCGCATTAAGCCTACAACTGAAATCCCGGTCAATATGAAATAGTTTTAGGGTTATGGTCTAAGATATGAATTACTTGTCAAAAGGCCAGAGGAAAGGCGCTATAGTTTTTCGAACATCATTTGTCATTAGCAGTTTCTGAAACTCCCAGATCGTTTTCCAAAAGTAAATTCCTCAAGAATTGTGAAGATTGTTTGCATGACGACAGGTTAACTCCAGCAATATAAAGTTATGAGAGTACACAAACTTCGCCTGTGATAAGCTTCTGGCAATTGGTTGCCTGATTAATCATCTGTGAGCAAGTGATGACTGGTTGGCTAACTTATAATTTTTCTGAAAATTCCCCTGCATGACAATCAGCCAGTCAGACAAATGTTTACAGAAACTTGGCTTTCCTTTTTGCTTGTGAAATTTGAGTATCACTGAATTATTTTCAGTGTCTTCATGATAATAGACTTAAAGTGACGTAAGTCTTATATATAAACTTTTCGTGTTGAAAAGCTTATTCTGGATATCGCCTTTACAAGAGCGATGAAATTTTTTTTTTTTTTTTTTTTTTTTTGTATCTGAAAACACGCTACCCTTGATGTCATTTAACTCTTATGATCTGATGGGCTGCATGTGGAAGAAGGCATACACAGAAAGTGAGATATGTAGAGACACGACAAAATGTGACAGAAAGATCATCATAGGTGAAATGATGGATCGTAGGGTTTTCAGGTGACAAGGTCTCCTAGAGGGAAAGGAGAGAATAGGATGGTTAAGATAATTTGGGGGTCTGAAGAGGAAGGACGTTCATATTTGAGAAGTACAGAGTCGCATGCAAGATAGGGATAAATGGCGCATTGGGGTGTTTGAAGTCTGGTCGACGTACTTTTGATATATATATATATATATATATATATATATATATATATATATATATATATATATATATATATATATATATATATATATATATATATATATATAATCAAAAATACGTCGACCACCGGAGATGATAAATGTCACACATTTTTATTGACATGTTGCGAACATTGTTTCTTATGAAATATGCATTGTATGCGCCGTATTTCTGTATTTAATGATTATTTCATTCACCTATGTATTTACTGCATTAATTTCATTTGTATACCTGCAAATTATTTATCTATTCTACTTGTTTAAACTTCAGATAGTTTAATATTATTTGTCTATTGATACTTTCTTTCATATATCTGTTAATTAGATGTAAGTTTTATCTTATTATTTTATCCTCGTCTATTTTAAAAGTTTCCCTTTTTCGAGTGCTCTTCCTCCAGCATCTAAGATTCTTCTAGCTTATAATATGACGACCATCTTCATAATTTTTCTTGTTTAATACCTCCTCACCTCATTTCCTACAAGTTTGTAACGTGGTTGTGGACATTAAAATTGGCCACTTCCCAACTTTGTACAATTTGATTACATTCTGTAATGGATATGCTGTATCAGTTTCAAACTTTCCAGATTAACGAAAGTTTTGTGCTAAGGGAGCGTAAAACTAAAATATGATAACCCAGAGAGAATTTCCATGATTTTCCCAAGAAAGTGAGAATCATTATGTCCTCCTCCTTCTTGAAGATTGGGAGTTAGCTGTATGCGGGTTCCCTGGGCATTGTCATGTGGAAGGAGACGGGACGGGTCATTCCATGCCCTCTTGCAGCCGAAGGAAGAGTATAACATTCGGGAAGGAAAAGGTCGACGTGACCACAAACAATCGAAAGATTCTCCTCTTTAAAAAGAGAGGCTATTAGAATCAGAGCAAATGGTAACAGATTTAGAATGCAAGTCATATCTTGCAAATGAGTCTGGTATAAATGTGTATATACATACATTATGGTAAAAATATATATATACATACATTATATATATATATATATATATATATATATATATATATATATATATAGATAGATAGATAATGTATGTATATACACATTTATACCAGACTCATTTGCAAGATATGACTTGCCTATTTTGCTTATTCTCATAGCCTCTCTTTTTAAAGAGGTGAATCTTTCAAATGCTTGTGGTCACGTCGAACCTTTCGACCTTTTTCGACCTTTTCCTTCCCGAATGTTATTTTCTTCCTTCGGCTGCAAGAGGTCATGGAATGGCCCGTCCCGTCTCCTTCCACATGACAATACCCAGGAAACCAGCATACAGCAAACTTTCAATCTTCAAGGAGGAGGACAATGATTCTCACTTCCTTGGGAAACTCGTGGAAATTCTCTCTGGGTTATCATATTTTACTTTTATGCTCCCTCAGCACAAAACTTTCGCTAATCTGAAACTGATACAGCATACCCATTACAGAACGTAATCAAATTATACAAAGTTGGGAAGTGGCCAATTTTAATGTCCACAACCACGTTACGAAACTTGTAGGAAATGAGGTGAGGTGGTATTAAACAAGAAAAATTATGTATATACACACACTAGCTGACCAACCCACCAGTGTTTGCCCAGGAATATACTCTGACTGTCGATCATTTTACCTTGGAAAGGAAGAAACACGTGTGGTTTTTATTAACATGTTTATTTAAAGCAAAATGAATTCAAGACAGAATTATTAATTACAGGAAAGAAAATCATTTTCAATAACAGTACACATACTTTGTATGACAAAATAACTCAAAGGAGATGTTTTCCTGCAAGTCTTAAACCAATAGAGAGTAGTTTGGCATTACCGGGGACATCTTGGGGATGAAATGTTGCAGCTAAGGGACAGAATAACTGTACTATAAAAAGTAACCCAGACTATTTCAGACCTATTGCAAGTTTTTAAAAACAGGAATGGCCAACCTGTTGTTTACTAACTTTGGCCGAGTCACAATGATTTTTGTTTTCCCTCCAGATGCCAGAATGTAGAGATTTTTTGGAGTGCCAGGCCTGGAGCAGGCTATGTAAAGCTAGCCATGTTAGAAGCATGGCTCTCGCAAGTTGATGCCTACCACCTTGAGCGATTGTCCTTATGCTTTGTTGATGGCCATCGCAAAAGCGAGCCCGACTGAAAATTGGATCCTCTTGAAGTGAATGAGAGATTGTCCACAATTATCGGGATTCGTGGGAGGAAAATGCCTTCTCTTCTTCTACATCCAGTTAGAATGGTTGCCTAAATCAGATTGGGAAGAAGGTTCTTGATGATCAGACTTGTCCTGTTGCACAACTTGGGACTATACAGGTTTCAAAGCAGGATTGGTGCACAGACTTTCAGGTTGAGGACATGAGGCAGATACCTAGATAGCTCCAAGGAGTTCAGGAATTCCGTTGGGTACTTAACGACTTCATTCGGATCCACGAATGCGTTCATGGAGCAGTAGGAGCATCCACTGGAAAGCAAAATTCACTGGATCTGCAAGTTGTTCTTCACACACTCACTTTTTGGGGGCCAGAGTTGCTCTTTCCTGAAGCCAGTCATGCTTGTGGTAGTTTCTGTAGATGTTGGGAAACAGCTGCCACCAATTCTTGTTGGGTGCTGACCAGGGTGCAAAAGTTCTCTGGGGACACGATATGTCCCATCTGGGCATCAACAGGGGCCTTCCCATTTCCCAAGGTGAGAAGCTGCTCAGAAAACAATCCACCCAGAGGATTGCTAGACAACTGCACCCTCATGTTTGTGGTCAGCTTGAACGTTTGGACTCCTCTCCACGGGTAAGACATCTTAAGGCAGGCATTAATTTCATCAGCACAGGTGCTCTGGACAATCACTGGCAAGATTTGGCGAAAGTCCCCAGTCAAAAGAACAGTGACACCTCCCATGATGGAATTCTCGCTTCTCAGGTCCAGCAACGTCAAGTCCAAAGCCTCGAAACCTCATTTGTTGGCCATGGTGCATTTGTCCCAAACGATGAAGCTGCACTGCTGAAGAACTTTGGCATTGCCCATTCCTTGGAAATGTCACAGACAGGAGCCTCCGAGCAGAGAGCGGAATTTCAAAGCAGAGTGGCCAGTGCGACCTCCATCCAGAAGCATGGCCACAGTTCCAAAGGAAGCCACAGCCAGAGCAATCTTTTCCTTCTGACAAACTTTGGCCACGAGCTTAATGTGGAACGTTTTCTAGTTCCGCCAGGAGCATCCAGGAAGATCAGGCTGCCTGTTTGGCCATCAACATGGTTCAGAATGGTGCCGTAGGCTCTCCGATGGTCAACATCAGCAGGGGTTCCTTTTCCGCAACAAACTGGGCAAGGTCATCAGGCCTGTAGCTGGTCTCTCAAAGAACCTCTTGGCACAGCTGGTCGGTGTTTGGATCATCTAGAAGGGAAAGCAGGCCATAGGTCTTAAGAATTTTCCCCCAACATCGCCCCCTACATACTCTCCAACTCTCACAAAATCTACCAGAAGTCGATGGTCGGGGTAGGATTATGCGTCCTCTCTTGGTGCAGAACATCTTCACTCATCAACATCCTGTACTTTTCCCAGAACTGAAGGAGGTTGGACATATTCCTCGGCAGCTTTGGCCAGGGTGATGTCCCAATGCTGGTCTCTCTCCAACAAACCTCGCCTTTCACAGGCCTCCCTGAAAGTTTCGCTGGTTTGACCATCCACCATTTTCAGACTTGTGAATGACAATGTGTCAAAGCATTCGTAAGTAGAAACATTCAATGATGGAAGGATGGACCATGTAGACACGTCCCAAGGCATCAGTGGATTTGATTCATGGGTAGCCTTCGACGTCCTTGCCTTGTTTTCGCCTCCTGAACTTTTTGCTGCCAGAATCCCAGGGGAATTACTTGGCCACATCAGGGTAAAGTAGCATCTTTGCAAAGGGGTCTTCCTGACACAGCTCAAAGAAGGCCATCAAGGTGTTCTTTGGTGGGACCTGCATTTGCTCCAGTTGGAACCCATCCAGCCTGAAGGAGACTCTAACCGTTTTCCAAGTGAGCACTGAGCTTCAGCACGGTTGGGTACCTGTCATGGATCTGGGAGCTCAAGATACTCCAGACAGCTTCAATGCTGCAGATGTACCTGCTGAGTTGGAAGGCCTGCACTTTGTCCTGAATGGGCTGGTCTATATCTCGAACAAGATTTGGTAACTTCCTTGTTGATGTACTTGCAGATACTTGATAGACTTTACTAAACTGCATCACTCGACGTTTATGTGGGCTTGGAACATCTTTGAGAGGAGCGGGTTGTATGGCAAAACCCATCTGTTGTCCACCTTGAACTGCTGGTGCTCTTTGCCGTGAACCCGCCAGCTCCTGGTTTTCACATTCGGTAGAAGGGGTAGCTGTCTTCCCCTGTTTCCGTTTCACTGATGAGTTCCTTCAGAAACTTCTTTGAACAATTCAATGGGAACAGTAAGTTTTGGTTGAGGTTGCTACAGGGACTGTGGATCATGTTCTTGGTGAGGACAGCATGGAGTAGGGGATCTTTGTGTGGAACTGGAATTTCTGCGCTGTGGAGCAAGAGATCTTCTTGTGGAACCAGAATTTCTGCACCGATCACTTTGTCAATGTTGATGGACTGGATCTTCTGCTGGAGCCAGAACAACGTGAGCATGGGGAAGGCCACAGTTTTGCCACTCGATGGTTTACATCCAGCAATGGGTTTCTCTGAAGGTGTGTGACTTGGTGATAACACTAACCATCTTGGCCAGTTTCTGTTTGAAGCTTGTGGCAGTGGGAAGGCAACTGCCAAGGAAACAGCTGCTCCTGAATTTCCAGCCAGTTCGAGTTGCATGAGAAGGTAATGAAGAGGTCTGGACATCCTCACTAAGTCATGGCATCTTGGGTGTACTCTCGTGCATGTGCCTGGAACTTCCAATGACACTAAAGGGCACAGGATGACCCTTTTTTCCAACTCCCTTGGATTGATGCTGCTGGCAATGGCATCTTGCAGGTGGATGACTAAATGTATTGAAGCCTCTCACTCTCAGTTTTGATATATATGTCCATGACAAACTGTGAAACAGCACCCTGCACTCAAAAAGGTTGTTCTCTTCCCCTTCTCACAACATAATTCTGTAGGCATAATAGTCTTGTGACGACACTTTCTTTCCTTCACTGGTTGCCAGATTGGTTTGAGGAATGTTGAAGCAGTAGGCATCCTCGCCTTGCCTGAAGATCAGAGGACACTACAGGGAGTCATAGGACCTCTGGTTGTTGGCCACCCTCTGAACTGTCTGGTTTCTCTTATGAAAGATGTTGTGGGGCTCGAAGTTATTGCCGACCATCACCATGGCCACTTCATTGATTCATTGAAGGTGGAGACATTGAAACTTCTTTCGGGTTTCTTGTCCAGCCTAATCCTGATCTTGTGGTTCTCTGGGGGGAGCATAAGCTCTGGAGCTGTTTTGAAGATGGCAACACAGGTGTGGTGCCTGTGAAAGAACGCCTAAAGGTCTATAACAATGCCTTCCTTTAGGCCTGATATCTTGCTCGGTCTCATTACGCCTCCACAGTTGCATCGCCCATGAAGTAGGTCTGAAGAAACTTGGGGTAAGCTTCTGGTATAGGAATTTTGAAGGTGGGCATGTAGCCTGTCTCGCAAATATCCTTTGCACGAACGACATCATTTGGAAGCAAGAGTTGTATTTTCAGATGTTTTCAAGGTAATGTTGAGAAGTGGTATCTCCTGACATGAGTGAAAGACACCTTTCCATTGCTGTAGCAGAGTCCCGGAGCCTCTTCTTTCCACTTGAGTGCATTGCAATGGGGACAAACATCCAACTTTCCAATGGACACGTGAGGGTGCTTGTGATAATTGGCATCCAGTCTATAATCGAATGCTGCTTTTTTCCATTCCGAGATAAAAGGAGTTCTGACTCACGAAACTGTCGCCCTCACCTGTCAGAGCCTGGCACCCCCTGTTCCGGTGCTTCTGCTGATCTGGATGCAGCTACTCTCATCCTCAGATCTACCAGTCTGGCCTCCCTCTGTTTCAGTACTTCCTCTGCTGTGGATGCAACAGCTCTTGTCCTCTGGACTTCCAGTCTGGCCTCCCTCTATTCTGATGTTCGCTTCATTCCTTTTGGCTCCTGAAGTCTTTGGCCCAATGGAAGGGCATTTCTTTGGTGGCATATTTTCTGAAAAATAATTCGATCATTGTTATTTCAAGGTTTAAATATAATTTAATTTTTTGCATTTAAATGTGTAGGTATTTTCTAAAAGACAATGCCTTCACAATTAACTTTGGTGCAAATATTTTTAGGGTAAAAATCAGAAAAATCTTTATTAAAATTGTAAGTATAAATGTTGCATGCAATCGTATGCAACTGAATATGCAAATGGCCGCATTTTAACTTAGGCCAGCACCCTAGCTCAGGGGTAAGTTCTTAGGCTCTTACCTAAACCCTTCCATTTCGTGTAAAACCATGAAAATAACTATTGAAATTGTACATATAGATGTTGCATGCAATCCTATGCAACTGAATATGCAAATGGCCTAAGAAAATGGCCGCATTTGAACTGACCCCTAAGCTAAGGTGCTGGCCTCCTACCTGAACTCTTACATTTTGTGTAAAAGCATGAAAAAAACTAGATGCCTCCTCATTTCACTTCATCTAAGATTTGGCACCTTCAAATACAAATATTGCTTGCAATTCTATGCAACTGAATATGAAAATTACATTTAATATGACCACCTCCATACTTACATAACCTAGGGTGGTAGCCTAAGGTTCTGGACAGCCTACCTAAACTCTCTTCCATTTTGTGCAAAACATTGAAAATAACTACTGAAATTGCATATATAGACATTAGAAGCAAGCCTATACAATTGAATATGGAAAGGGTCTAAGAAAATTACCACATTTGAACTTACCCCAAAGCTAGGCTGCTGGCCTTATGTCCTAGGCTCTTATCTAAACTTTTCCATTTCGTATAAACCATGAAAATAACTACTGAAATTGCTTATATAGACATTACAAGCAACCCTATACAATTGAATATGGAAAGGGCTTAAGAAAATTACCACATTTGAACTTGCCCCAAAAGCTAGGCTGTTGGCCTAAGGTCCTAGGCTCTTATCTAAACTTTTCCATTTCAAATTATATATAGACACTGTATGCAAACCTATGCAATTGCATATGAACAAAATGGAAAAGTTTAGGTAAGAGCCTAGGACTTTAGGCTAACACCCTAGCTTGAACTTACCCGTAAGCTAGGGTGTTAGCATAAGGTCCTAGGCTCTTACACTTTTCCATTTTGTTTAAAACCACGAAAATGTCTACTTCAATTGTATCTATAGTGGTTGCATTCAATCCTATGCAACTGAATATGCAAATAGCCTCATTTGAACTTACCCCTAAGCTGGCCTAAGATCCTAAGCTCTTACCTAAACTCTTCCATTTCATGTAAAACCACGAAAATAACTAAACACCTTCACATTTTTCTTTATCCAAGATTTGGTGCCTTCAAATACAGATATTGCATGCAATTAAATGCAACTGAATAAGAAAACTGCACTGAATATGACAACCTTAATACTTACCTAACCTAGGGTGATAGCCTAAGGTTCATGTCAGCTTATGAAAAGTTTTCATTTTGTGTAATATGAAAATAACTACTGAAATTGCATATATAGACGTTGCATGCAATCCTATGCAATTGAATACACAAATGGCCTCATTTGAACTTACCCTACGTGTAAAACCATGAAAACTATACCTTCATATTTCATTTTATCTAAGATTTGGCAACTTCAAATACTCATATTGCATGCAATCCTATGCAAGTGAATATTAAAATTGCATTTAATATGACCACCGTCATACTTAACTAACCTAGGGTGGTAGCCTAAGATTCATGACAACCTACCTTAACTCTAATTTTGAAGGTAAAAATAAGAAAATCCTTATCAAAATCGCAAATATAAATGTTGCATGCAATACTATGCAATTTAATATGCAAATGACCTACGAACTGGCCGCATACGAACTTAAACCTAAGCTAAAGGTGCTGGCCTAAGGTCCTAGGCTCTTACCCACACTTTTCCATTTCGTGTAAAACCATGCAAATAATTAAATACCTTCACATTTCACTTTAAGATTTGGCACCTTCAAATACAGATATTCCATGCAATTCAATGCAATTGCATATGAAAATTGCATTTAATATGACGACCTTAGTACTTACCTAACCTAGGTAAAAAGGTTCATGACAGCCGGTAATTTTTCGAAAGACTCCAGCCAGCCATTTTGAAAGACTCCAGCTAGCCTCTTTGCATGAAGAAATGACAGGGCAATAAAAGAACCTAAAAACACCAACCTAACGCACCCTAGGGGTGGTTACCGGTTACAGTTTTGCCGTATTAGCTATGGAAGGGGTTGCGGGGCTGGTTATTGTCTTACCGTATAAGTCGTAATTTGATTAATTTTTTCCTCTGTTATTAAGCATTTGCGAAGGTTATGTATTGAGAAGAAATTTTTTGTTTTGATGTGTTTTGCCCAAGAAAAATATAAATTATAATGTGGGAGGTGGCTGGAGTCTTCCGAAAAATAACCATGACAACCGACCTAAACTCTTTTCCATTTTATGTAAAACCATGAAAATAACTATTGAAATTGCATACATACTGTAGATATTTCATGCAATCCTATGCAACTGAATGTTCAAATTGCTTCATTTGAACTTACCCCTAAGTAGGGTGCTGGCCTGGACTCCCTCTGTTCCAGTTCTTCTGCTGATCTGGATGCAGTGAGCCTTAAACCTCTAGCTTCCAGTCTGGGCCCCTCTGTTTTGGTTCTTCTGCTGTTCAGGATGCAGCTTCTCTTGTCCTCTGGACTTCGTCTGGCCTCTGTTCCAGTCCTTCAGGTGGATTCAACTACTCTCGTCCTCAGATCTACCAGTCTGGGCCCCCCCCCAACTCTGTTCCGGTACTTCCGCTGCTCTGGATGCAGCAACTCTTGTCCTCTGGACTTCCAGTCTGGATTCCCTCTGATCTGATGTTTCTGCTGCCCTGTATGCTGCATTCCTTTGGCTCTTGAAGTCTCTGGACCAACGGAAGGCCGTTTCTTTGGTGGCATATTTTCTGAAAAATAATTGTATCTTTGTTATTTTAAGGTTTACAAATAATTGCAAAGGTATTTTCTAAAAGACAATGCCTTTATGATTAACTTTACCTAAAATTTGGCGCCTTCAAATATTTTCAAGGTAAAAATAAGAAACTTATTTAGTAAAATCACAAGTATAAATGATGATGCAATCCTATGCAATTGAATATGCAAATGGTCTAAGAAAATTACCGCATTTGAACATACCCCTAAGTTAGGGTGATGGCCTAAGGGCTTAGGCCCCTACCTAAACCCTTCCATTTCATGTAAAACCATGAAAATAAATACTGAAACTGCGCATATTGGTGTTGCATGCAATCCTATGCAAATGTCTAAGAAAATGACTAGGGGTCGATTCAAATACATAGATGTTGCATGCAATCCTATGCAGATAGCCTAAGAAAATGACTGTATTTGAAATTACCCCTAAGCTAGGGTGCTGGCCTAAGGTCCTAGGCTCTTACCTAAACTCTTACATTTCGTGTAAAAGCATGAAATAACTAAATGCCTTCACACTTCACTTTTTTATCTAAGATCTGGCCCCTGCAAATACAGATACTGCATGCAGTTCAATGCAACTGAATATGAAAATTGCATTTAATATGACGACCTTAGGCTAATAATACTTACCGAACCTAGGGTGGTAGCCTAAGGTTCACGTCAGCCTACCTTAACTTTTCCATTTTGTGTAAAACCATGAAAATACCTACTGAAATTGCATATATATAACGTTGCGTGCAATCTTATGCAATTGAATATGCAAATGGCCTAATTTGAACTTACCCCTACGCTAGGGTGCTGGCCTAAGGTCCTGGGCTCTAACCAAAACTCTTCCATTTCGTGAAAACCATGAAAAAACTAAATACCTTCACATTTCACTTTATGATTTGACGTCTTCAAATACAAACATTGCATGCAATTGAATACCGCCTTCCTACCTGACTCTATTTTAGGAGCTAAAACTAAAAAAAAAAAAAAAAAAAAAAAAAAAAAAATTGTAAATATTTATGGCCACGTGTCAACCCTAAACCTAAACACGAGAGCCATGAGGTCTCATTTTCAATGCCTCCATATTTAACTTTATCTAAGATTTGACGCTTTCAAATACAGGTACCTTATCTTGCCTTTACCTCTGTGGATGCAGGAAACTGATTTTAGGGTTTGCAGGAGGAGGGTGGATGTGTCGGCTAAGCGGCTTCCATGTCTGACAGACTGACACTTGGAGGTGTTCCAGTAATGCTTTAGTTAGCAAAAACGAACCCTTAATCCTTATATTCCCTGACATTATTAATGAACTAATAATAATTATTTACAAATACTAATAATTATTTATATTATTATTGACATCTAATAATGAAAATAACGCCGTTAAGTAAGGCAGTTTATTTTCTAAATTTATTTTCTCTAGGCTTTGCTGCATAATGAAAATAACGTCTCCATTCCCTACGTTCCTACTATTAATAAGTAATTACCTAATCAATTTTAAGTCATTTACATACAATAATAACTAATCCTTACCCCAATAACGTCGAATAAACAGTATTTCAAAATTTTTAAAAAGTTTTTAGATGTACTAATCTGGTTTATGGCTTCCATAGACTATAGGGACTGTTGGAGGTGTTCCAGGAAAATCGAGTTCTTACATCCTCTTTATAACTCTGTCTGTCACGGGGGTACGGGTTAATTGTCGTCTCTTGTCCCTAAGAAAATGGTTGAAGTTTTTCTATAATAGAAATGTATTATATCTCAATGGAAGTAATATTTTTTTACCCATAGAAATTGTGTTTTCTGGAGTGTGTATATGTATAAATATGTGTGTGTGTGTGTAAGAAAAATTCTGCTATTCTATTATTTGGGAAATGTTTTTACGAATTTTGGCTTTTGGACATGAATTAAGTTAAAGGATTAACGATTTGATCTCCGTCACAGCCCTGTCATTGTTCTGAGGTTTTGCAGGGATGCATTTGATATCCTGGTTTCGTCTCACATTATGCTCTGTGGACCTACAATGATTGAAAAGTTTTTGTAAAAATTATTCTTGGATCAAACGAAAGATCTATAACTTCCATAACATATAGAAAAACTGAATGCCTGGAATATGCTTACAGGAGTAGTTATATATTTATCTGATGATTTTGCTATTTAAAAATTAGATACTGTGGACTGAATTTTTCTGTTTTAATGAAGTAATAAATTAGTTGTTGTTTCTTTTTTCCCTGGCGAATGAATACTCTTCCCATTTTTGTATCTTTATGACTCTACACAGTGCCCTTAGTTATCCTTTCCTCCCTGAATGAACTCGAGATTTTCATAGATTTGTTGCTTTCCGGTTCCTAATACTTAAATATTTTAAGCAACCAAATATATTTGTCCAAGCACGTTGGCCCCTTGCGTGACGCCAGAGCCAAACGCAAGAACCAAATTCCTTTGGCCTTGACTGCTTTGGACCGTCTATAATCAAGTAAGAAACAAGTAAAAAAAAATTGCGCCAAAGTTTCTTTGGCGCAATGGAGTTTTCTGTACAGCGTATAATGCTGTATGAAATTCTCAGTCATAGCCCTTGAAACTCTCAGCCGCGGCCCGTGAAACTTTCAGGCACGGGGGGTGGCCTGTGCTGTTGGCACCCATAGCAGTGCCAGATGCACGATCATGGCTAAACTTTAACCTTAGATAAAATTAAAACTACTGAGGCTAAAGGGCTGCAATTTGGTATGTTTGATGATCAGAGGGTGGATGATCAATATACCAATTCGCAGCCCTCTAGCCTCGGTAGTTTTTAAGATCTGAGGGCGGGCAGGAGAAAGTGGGGACGGACAGACAAAGCCATCTCAGAAGTTTTCTTTTACACAAAACTAAAAGCTTACTCCCTTACGTTTACTTCATCCTGTAAAAGCATCAGCTGGAAGCTGAGGTCACTTGCGGTGAAATTGTAGTAATTGTCTCAATGGAAAGACTTATTTTGATGGGGTCCAGAGACAACTGAATTTAGTAAATTTTCATAGTAACGGTACAGTTAAAGACATATCTTTGCTAACTGAATCCAACAATTAATTGTGAATTAATACCTGGAGAGCACAGTGTCGATATATAAGGGCAAGCAAAATGACAGATCTCAAGGTCCATTTTACTATTTTCAATGGAAAAAATGAAAATATAAAGTTTTACTGACCTTTTCATTTTTTTTTTCTTTCAGATGAGCTTTGGCAACCCTCCGGAAAAAAGGAGCTTTGAAGAAAAAACCCGCTAACTCAGCACCGAATTATTAATTTTTTTGGTTGTGCAAGAGAGAATAAAAAAGTTATCCCTCTTTACAGTCAAACTGAATGTATCCATATAAGACTATTACCGGACCTATGGTTTTGTGTCCGGACATCCTACCGAGGTGCATAGAAGAAAAAATGAAGGAGCAGAATAAGATAATGATGACAACGATGTGTCCTTTTGTTTTCTTGTTTCTTAATCATGCCCCTGCCAATGGACTCCCCTCCTACCTTTTGTAAAGCATGTGTCTATTTTTACACCAGTCCCCGACCCCGAACCCCGTGGCTTTTCGTTTCAGATACGGTAGTATTATGTCATATGCATGGTGCTAAATCTTTAGCAGAGTTGCTATCATAATTCATAGGCTAGACTGATGATTTTTTTTTCTTTTTTTGAGATAGAGACAGTAACTCGTGAAATCAGTCTTAAAGTGTTGAAATATCCTTCGGATTTCATATGTTCACCAAAATAAAAAAATAATGTCTTCTAATTCTAATCTAAGTGTTTACTTTGAATGTATACAAGAAAAACCAAAGACTGGAACGAGGAAGTATAGAGGTTTTAGCAAGCTAGCTGAGAAAAGTCGAAATTGTTCGAGATATTTTCTGCTGCTTAATTGGCACAAACGTTGTAGGAAGTAAGAGAGAAAAGTGCAGAAAGTTGAAAACAAAAATGGAAAAATTACTGCCATTTAACGTCGTTGGTTCTGCGTTTAGATTTGGCCTGCCTTTAGTAAGGCCGAAGGAAAAATGAAAAGTCAGTCGGGTGTGGAAACACCGACGAACGAACAGCACCAAAAGCGGAGAGAACAGAAGAAGCGCAGACAATTAGCGTTTTAGCACTGTGTATTGTTATATCTGTGGAACGTAAAGATTAGTATCATTGTTTATCTGTTTAATATACAGCAATATTTATATAACATTGTTTTATAATCATGCAAAATAAAAGTTGCCATGAGTCCTCAGTGTTTTATTTGTAAAAGTGTTTCACCTCGACGTCCCCGTTAACCCATAGGTGATGTTCTTTTATCCTTAGTATTAATGACATTATCAAAATCAATTTCAGCAGTAGACCAAGTTGTAAGGAAATATAAATACAATAATTTGAATAACATTTTTGAAACAGTAATGAATATGCATTGTAAACTGATAAATCCATAAGCTTTAGCTAAAAGATATTTCAGCCAATGCGATCTTTAGACACATTGAAGGGATCTTTGTTTTTGTCTAGATCTATGGACAGGTTTGCGTGAACGCCGAGGATCAAAGCGTAGCACCAGTCGAAACATTGCTTCGTCCCTTGTTCAGACTAAACCACTATGAACCCTAAGTGGGGCTTGACGTTTGTGAAATCCAAATGGAAAGTGGACTGAGCAGACATTCATTTTTTCTAGGGAGCCGGTTTGTGCTCATTGACCGGAAGCCAAAGTACAGTACTGTATCTCATTTCTCTAGTTACAAGAGCTCGACATTTTAGTTCGTGAAGCTTTAGTTCATTTTGGCGGATCTGAAAAATCTGATCATCAACAGACTTGGTAAATCACAAGCGTGTGGAGAGTCACGATATTTCAAGAGTGGCAACGTATTATTAATACAACTGTAAGGTTATGAAGAAAGCTATGACTGCTGGTAGAGTGACTGGACAAAAGTGTCTACTAAGGTGAGTGAGAGTCTTTTCCTCTTATTTTAGACAATGCCAGCAGTGTTTAAGAATGTTCAAATTTTAGTCATTTCCATGGCTGCGATATAACTATGAATTTGGTTGATACTGTGTCGAGTTAGTGTTAATGAATATCATTTGTAATGGGTATAATCCGTTGTTGTACATATCGCCGTTTCAGAAAACGTAAAGAGCAATAAGCAAGATCACACTTTTTTTTTCCTTTTTGATTACTCGATTTTATTACCCAAATTATTCTGTCGTCCTTTTTAATCATTTGTTTCAACATATTAGGTAAATGAACCATTTTAGAATGATAGGCTCTGAAGGTCTGTACAAATTCAGATTCGAAAAGTATTATTTTGCAGCTGCAGGATATTCTAGTTATTTTTGTTCCCATTGCAAGGAGGGTATCCCTGTTTATTTACGGTATAATATATCTGAAACTCGTAGACTATCAAATTTGCAAGGAATCTTGATGGAAGGTCATATAAAGCACTTTCGGTGCTTTGCAAATAGGACTACAGATTGTCGTTTATTATTTTGTTCAACAGACCAAGTAAATAATGAAGAAAAACTAGGTAATAAAGATTTGCTAGAATGAATAGGACAGCTACGGAAATGAAGCAGACGAAAAAAGTATTGCTGCAACAATCAGTCTATTTATGGTGGATGAGAAGGACGTGAGGTCTGAAAGCATTTGGAACCTAAGAGAAGTCGCGTGAAGAACGGATGCTTCTGCGCTGGAATCAGGAATCTGATAACACCCGCTACAACATTTAGCAACTTTAAACATCAATCTATAACCCCTGACCGTTCCGTGCCTTACAATTTTTATTTCCAAAGGATCATTTCGTCAAACATTTTTACAAACGTATTAGCTTCTTGAAAAATGTTGTCATCACCTCAATGTTGTATCTTCAATCTTATTTTTGTTATTTCTTCGTAATGTCTATATAAGCCTTCGGTCATCTATCTTACTACTGGCGCCTTTGGAACCAAATACTTCAATTTAAATAACACCGACATTCAGGCGGCCTCATGGACTGGCAATGATAACAATGGCAGTATATCCATACACGTATTCATGAAAATAAAACAAAAACTCGGAACGAGAAAAAAAAAAAAGAATGTGCATGGTACTCGTACCAGAATGCTTTTTGGCGGTATGCAATACCCACGAGGGAATGGCTCGCCAATGACGTTTATGCCTATGGCCCCTTCCATATGAATCGAACATCGTCACCTGAAATCCAATACAGATGTAATGTCGGGAGGAATAAAAGTCAACAAAATCTACAAAACTGGATGTGACCAACGTTTATAGGAATTAAAAAAAGTAAAGGCCATAGCCCCTACATTCAGTGTTTGAAGATGATGTCAGTTATAGGCGACGAAAATAATGTTGATGCGTTTTTTTTTATTTTTTTCGTTCTCTCTCTCTCTCTCTCTCTCTCTCTCTCTCTCTCTCTCTCTCTCTCTCTCTCTCTCTATTTGAAGGATTTCTTGGCTTGGCTAAGTGTCCTTTTCATTTGAGGTTCAATAGTATATCAATTTTTTGGGATAATCTGAACTTATTAATGAAAATAATGAAGTACGATGTTGCATGAACGAACATTATTTTTACATACATATCCTATCCCCATCATGTAATAGCTGATCACTGACACAACGTGTGTGTGTGTGTGTGTGTGTGTGTGTGTGTGTGTGTGTGTGTGTGTGTGTGTGTGTGTGTGTGTACAAGCTGCTTACTCGCAGGAATAGAATTACGAGGAACAGAATTGCTGGAATCGGAATTTATAAAAGAGAGATGATGTAAACCTTCCAGCAATACGCGCATTCAAATATATTCCTTCGATGTCATTAACGGTCAATATTGTTACAACTTATTTTAAAACGTTTCAAGTATTAGTTACTTATGATCGGTGAAATATCCTCAGGATTGTCTTGTATCGAAGCAAACTATACTAAATTAGCCCTGTTCATTCTCATTTCGCAATATATACATGTCTTTTTCGATATCAAAGTACCATTTGATAGATAAGGTCATATAATATCAGTGAAAAAGTCTCATATTATCGGAAATAATGTCTGTGTCCGGCAAATTAACTGGGAACCGAGATAATGAGATCGCTGTTAGGGGTCATTTATCGTTTTTAATCTGGAAGATACCATTCGTTTTCTGGAGCAATATCTACCATAAATTTCTCCCATGTCATGACTGCTGATTTTAAAATGGCATTTATTATCCTTTTAGTTGCAATACATTTCGGTCTGTTCTTGATATGGATAGATAAGAGAGTGGAATGCCTTTGATTGCCGATAAATTTTATTTGAAGTAATGTATAGATATAACTTTGTGAGAAAGTCAATTTCTGTTAGTGGTAGCATTTAACTGTCTGATTTTCAGTTTACATAAATAATAACTAGACTGACTATACATGGAACAAAATGTTGCTTGGGAATCCACAGCGAAATCAAACTCCATCACTTATGTCCTAATCACACATTGGTGATTCAAGACCGCGCATGTAATGGTCGAAAATTTACTCATTACGACGTCATTACAATGCAATTACGACCAAGCCGCCAACAATCGCCATGAATCGTAACCGCGTCGCCGAGTTTGGCGACATGAAGCAAGTGATGGCGAATGCACAAACCACCCAACACACTTCCAAGCACTCCAACCTAGTTCATTATGGTGATGCACATCTTACGAGCACACTGCACCAACTTATTGTACAAACTGGTTGAAAAGTCGTAGTCTAAAACAGTGTAACGATTATTCAACATTTGTTAAGGATTCGTTCTCCACTGACAATCATAGAATTGTTTTCAACCTGTTTGTTAAGTGTGTGAATGATAAGTAGTAGATGTGTAATCATAACTTGTTTCTTGGTGATTCTTCATATTCAGTTCTAAAACATACAAATTAAAAAAAAAAAAGAGATGTTTCATAAAGAAACATCAGTAACTTATTGCATACAAACAGGCTGAAGCAAGTTAGTGTAAGTTGAAAACAAATCTTTGTCGGATAATCATTTGAAGCTCTGGGAGGACTACCAATATGTCATTACCAACTTGTATTCAACCTGTTTGCGATGTGCGTTTGAGAGGTGTCCTACACCTGTTTTGTATTCAACCTGTTTGCGATGTGTGTTTGAGAGGTGTCCTACACCTGTTTGGAACATATTTTATAGATCTTGACAACTGCATATCAGCACTTCTGTAGCAGACCTGAAGAAGCCACCAAGCGAATTCTTCCTCATTTTGAAAAGAATCACTTTTCTTTCATGAAGCAGAAGTCCTTCCCTTTCATTCCCAAATCGGCAAGTTGAAAATTATAATTTGGATGGAGTTTGTTATTATATAAAACTTTATCATAAAGAATTTGTTGTGATAATTATGTTATTGGAGACAGATATTATTTTTATATTAAACAGAAGAGATGATGTTCTTAAGTACTTTAATCCCTTTGACATATTTCTACAGATTACTGTAAACATTATATCTCTTTTAGATCTAGATGTACACAACAGAGACCATTATGCTGAGAAGAAATAAAAACTAGAAAATCAATGTGTAATGGAAGAAAGGATCAGCCAGAACTTTTTGCTAATTTTGATTATTATTTTGTTAGGATTTATGCCTAACAGATCATTCATAGTACATCATATCTTTTTAATTTGTAATCATGCATTAGAACTGAATATGAAGAATCACTTAGAAACAAGTTTTTGAATGAAAGCATAAAAAGACTCTGGCAGTGAAATACTATGGATGTTCGTTGATTCATAATCTTACAAAGTGAATTCATTTGTGTTGTTTATTCTTCAGTAAATTAGCTATTTATCCTGTAATGCATGTTGTTTCATTCTTCATTAATGCCTTCTCGTTACCTTACACTTTTTCTAAGGTTACTCTCTTAAGCAATTGACTTCCTGTATTCTGAACACTACCTTGGAGTCAATTATCATAACTGTCACCCAGGCAGCATCCTGGCTGAAATTTTGGTTGAATGTGCTTGCCGACTTTACCACAACTGGAGTGTCTTTGGGAGATAGGTAAGTTCTAAAGGTCACTGGTAATTGGTAATTGGGGGAGAAAACCTGATTTTTTTTTCAACAATCGGCAAACTTATGGGCAAATTTCCTTTTGGAAATATGAGTGTGTAACTCCTTCTCTTGGCAAGTATCAACCAAGAGTAAGCTTAGTTTATGGAATGGATTGGTTACAGACTCTCTGTGCATGTAAAGAAAACGATATCTGAACAATGCAGATGTCCAGATCCACACTGAGACCGCCTTGAAGTCTTCCAGGATTTCTAAGGGTACATACCACAGCCAAGCTCCTAGGATGGCTAAGACTACAGTGTCCTGTTAAGAGAAGGTACAACACTCTTTGAAACCTTAACAAGGAGTCCAACCTTTTGGAGGAGGTACATGGACAAGGAAGGGAGAAGTCAATGACATTGGTAGTCCCCCTCCCCAGCTGCCATAAGTAAGTGGTTGTCTGTCATACCATTGGATAACATGGCAGCGGCAAAGTGCCAGAGCCTTGGGTACTCTTGTGTCCTTAGGGATCGCTACAGACTACCTTTCAAAGACTGTCTCCTTCCTCTCTCTTTCACAAATAGTTAATTTTTCCAAACCAGAGGCAAAGGCGGCGAAGAATGTGCAGGAAGTCCTGGATGACCAGTCCCCAGGCTCTACATCACTTTTTCTGACCAATGGGAGGTTGACAGCTAATCATCAATATTGTACCCCTGAATGAGATTGTTTGGCAAACTTGGTTCAAAATAGAAAAGGCATTTTCCATTTTAGCTTCCATCAGAGAGGGCAACTTCATGATTTTTGTAGAATTTGAAAAAGTACATTTTCTGAAATCACCTTTCCTTTGTATGCAGAGGGACCATTTACCAGCTAATTCTCTGAACTTTCTTAAGACAAAGGCTCCTTGAGTGTTCAGGCTGGGGCCCACTTGCACAGGATCTTGATAACTGGTTAGTCTAAGTACCCTCAGAGCCCCAATCATTCTGAGAGAGAAATCACCTTTCCTTTTGTCATGTTTGGGGATTGGGATGAACAAAGAGAAGTCAGATTTCACACCCATGAAGGCGACAAAGTAGCTGACCATGATGACAGACGCTACTGCAGTTGGAGTCTTTTCACTGCATTTTTCAGACAACAACCTCAGGGAGGTGACAGTGCATCTCTGTCCCAACAAAAACAACTAGCTTGGCTTTTGTAAGTTATTCTTGGTCATCTGTTGTCTTTGTAGGAGCTCGTACTTCACAGGTGACTCTACCAGTGCACAGTTTAGTGGTGTTCAAAAGAAAAACAGGTCTGCAACTAACAACACTCCTTGTTATCCTGTGCCCCTCAGCTAAGGAGTGAGGGAGACATTCGTTTGGTAGCTAGATGACAGAAACCTCCACATGTGAGTTCCTCAAAACCTTCCCCCTCAAGATGCTTCCATTCACAAATACATGAAAGGGTGGAAGGGGCACAACCATAGTGGCATATATCAAGGGGTTTGGCTAGCTCTCATTCCAGTTTTACAGTCGCCATAAAAACTACACTTTTGTTGAGATTATTATTATCACATTTAATATATATGTATTATGATCTGTGATTGTTCTGTATGTCTGGGAAACTACAAACAATGATCTAAATGTTAGTGTCTCTCTTGTTCTCTGCAACCTGCACCTCTGTAAAAGTTATGTTTATGTAAAGTCTTCAGGAAAGCAGTTATATGCAAGTACCCAAATTCCCTGCCCTTGAATCCGATTATTTGGCTGCAGAATATCTTAGAAGCTCAGAGATGCATTGGAAACCCCATGAAGAAAGTCAATGCCATCTTTAAAGAAGATAGACCAAGCCAGTTTTCCCTTGGTAAACCACACCCCACAAAGCAATGCCTCAGTGACTACAAGGGGTGGGAAACAGTTGAAAGAAAATGCCTCAACTGTTTCCTTTTCCTCCACGCCTGGAACAATCATTATACTACCAGACTTGTCAAAGTTGCAGTCTCCATCACCCAGACTACGGAAACAGCAGCAGACACTGAGGAAGAAGGTGGACTGCACTCCAGAATCAAAAGTGAATCCTCCTCCACCCTGCCCTACATCCTTACCCTTACACTGTCTTCCTCACTCTCCACCTTCATTGACCCACCAAACATTTGCTGAAAGAATGCCATGACAACCCACCTTACCCATAAACCCTGTCCTCAAACAGCTGCTGTTCATTTATTAGAAGCTGCATTTTCGAATCTCTTACTTTTATTTTTCATTCTTTACCCTGTAAATGAAATCTTTATTGCCAGTTATTTAGATTTCTTTTTTGATACTTAAGTAGAACTTCCTGTACAAACGTCCATATCACTGGTGGGTACTGTAAGATTGAAAGGGGATTATAACCATGCCCACCCTTTCCTTCCTCTTCCTTACAATTATCATTTTTTCTTGTTACAATAAACATCATTTGTTATGGGCTGATCCGGGAACAACAGCCCATGCTGGCATACTGCTGGGTAAACTTCAAACAACAACAACCTCCTTAACACTCTTCCTAGCTTCTGACCTTCTAACCTGTGTCCATGCTTGCCTGGATGATATGTTTGAACTATACAAAGATTTTGGTCTGATTGTTCTCCAATTCTCTCTCTTTAAAATGGAGAGTGAGCCATCACACAGCGTTGCTATTCATCCCTACGATATTTATTTTGCTACCCACCAACTTTGACTTCCTGCTAACTCTTTCTAGAGTATGGTTTGACATGGTGAAGCATACCTTCACAAGACCCTACAACCAGCTTCAATCCTAGCAGATTCTGATTTTGCTTTGTAATTGGCCGTCCTTTTACGCTTTTACAGTAATCAAAGATTGTGTTGGAATTGGAAGAGGTATCCTCGGGTTCTGATTTTCTTGGGAACAGTGCCAGCCAAGTTCCTAAGGTGTGGGTATTTAAACAGGCGGGATTGCATCCTCACAGGAGCACATCTTAATATTTTCATGTAAATTATAATTTTCTGAATATTCACACCTGAAATCGTCTTATCATAATACTGCTTATAACCATCGCCGCATTTATCCCTGTTTATCAAAGGAAACCGTTACGAGAGTTGAGTGTACCCTTTCCCCATCACCAACCTGCCACTACCTAAGTACCTTGTTACCAGGCAGCAGCTACCGAACCAGTTTGTACCTAGGCTGTATCCAAATAAAGTACTGCAGTGTCTAGAAAAGGTTACGATATTAAAGCTATTTTTTGCATGGACACGTGACTTACATTAAGCAAAATTAACATTTTCATTAATTACGGTATTTCAATTAACGTACAGCGCTGGATACGGGGAAAAAAGAAAGAATGAATCAAGAAAACATAGCGAGATCATTGCGCATTTATCCTTCATTGGTAACGAAGGATATGAAAAGATAGACCAGGTGTTAGTTATGATACACTACATCAGTAACGGCCTGGCCATTAGAACTGACTGGTTGAAGAAAAAAAATATACGAAAACAAAATTAGTTTGACTTTTCTTTGATGTCATTACAATCATTCACGATGTCAACAGGCGGAAATCTTTTAATGTTTTTGATATCTTAATATAAAGAGGGGAATACTGCCATGAATTTATGGAAATGAAAATGAAAACCGAAGTACCGGAAAACAGCACTGACACAGCCTCGCCAACTCTTTTTGCACCACTTGTTTTTCGGTTATACGTGTATCATTTTTTCGCCCTTTCGTAGTCAGAAACACGAGTCATATTTTGAACGCTGTGTTTTGCACGGAAAAGTGATTGTCTTTATGGTGTAAATATTGGTCGGGATTTAATAAAAGTCTGTTTTTCTTTCATTATTTTGATTCAGATGGAAATCTGGCAGAGTTTGGCGCGTTTTGAAACGTGAAGGATAATATGCATTTCTGCAATATCAGTTCGTCTTGGATACTTTTAATTCTTTTTTTTTTTCGCAACGGAATATTTCTGTCGACTGCACTATGTCATACATCAACACGGTAGCTATAGGTAATTTATCGCTATTCGTTTGTGATTACAGATATTTCATCACAGAAACAGTGTAAATTTTACTTTAAAAATCTGAAATAGCCATAAAATCCCTATCCCTGTATCATGGTACAGACACAGATCCCTGAGTTCATACATCCTAGTTTGGATATGAATTTCAACAATTCGTGACAAAGTGAGAGTTTCTTTATTTCCTTGAAGAATTTTATAATTAAGCAACATTCAAAAGCTGCTGCCTTCATGAAATCATATTGATTGATGGTTGGTTAACTGTTTTTTGTTTTGCTGAATAAATCAGTTGCAGGTCTACGAAATATTCGTTTCAAATACTCTTAGCGGCAGCAATTTGTGCTGCAAGCAATACAACACACACACACAAAAGCTGGCCTTTCAAAACTTATTGCTTATGCAAATTATGGGGGATAACGTTTAAACACTAATAAAATTCAAAGTATGATTGGTAGTGGGTCTAAAACATTGTTTTCCAACCACCCCCGACCCACATCTTGTCACTGGCGGTGTTTCATTAATTATACACAAGTCAATTAAAATTACAGGTGTCATTCTTGATTTCAAATTCACTTTTGACAAGTGTGCCCGGTCTCTCTCATTTCCAATTGCAGTCAAAAATGATTTACTGAGAAAATCTGTCAAAATATTTTTGTGGAATGTCTGTCTGTGGAAATGTTTTGATTATCTCATTCTCCTGTATTTTGAATATTGTTCGCCTATCTGGCTGTCAGCAGCTGACTCTCGTCTCTAAACACTGAATAAACACTCGAGTTCTATTGAATTTCTTATCTTGAACTTGATACCAGTCTCTGGCACCGTCTTTCAATTAACTCCTTTTGCGTGCTGTATCCGATTATCTGCAAATCTGATTATACGTTGCATGCATATCTTCCCGGGCTATTCCATCTACCGCACAGTAATGGATATGCGGTTAACTCTAACATTAATACATTTTCTTCTGTGTGGTTAATATGCCGTATATATCCTAAAAGTTTTATTTCTATTGTGACCAAAATGTGGAACTTTCTTTCTAATTCTGCAAATGAATCGCTGTAACTTTAGAGGCTCAGACTTCATGCAAATGCTTTTTTTAGTTCAGCAGTCTGTCATGAGTCTCATTTCAATATTTGTTAGCTGGCTTATTTATTTTACTTTGTTATTTAAAATTTACTTTCATTTATCTTGTTTCTTTTTTGTGTTTTTTCTTTCACAAATTGTTCCTTACTTATTTTTCCTTTACTGCAATGGTCTGCTTTCCTTCTTGCGGCCCTTATTATACCATTCTGCTTTTCCAAGTAGTGTTGCAGCTTGGCTCGTCACAATAATAATAATAATAATAATAATAATAATAATATTTAGTACATTTTAGATATTCCCAAAAACTCTTTCTTGATTGTTCCTTAAAAAGTAACCACTATGAGGAATGGCCAAGAGACAGCTCTCAACCTTTTGGGCCCCAGCGGGCTGGACCTGGAGCAGGTCATCGAGTTACCTTTACCTGTTTAAATATTTTGGATACTTTGCGCCTGAGTGTGACAACTGGCTTCCGTCTTTAAATTCCAGAAGGTTCTTCGCAAAATATTCCTATCCCTTCTAAGTTTTCATTACTGACATTGGTTCTGTTCCATGATGCATTCCTAAAGAAACCTAGGAGATTTTGGTTAAAAATTTCAAAAATCACCACAAAAAAGGGTAGGTGGTATGAAAAGTTACATAATACTCACAAACATGGAAATATTTCTTCACTTGAGTCAAGACTGTTATACATGCAAGATAGCAATGACCGAAGCGTTTTCCGAATTTTACCCAATCCTAATTTTAATCACTTACTGTGATTATCACAAGAACTGAATATGATAGTAGTCCATAATAGCAGGAATCTATCAGTGTTAAGCCATTCTCCCATTCTTGTCTTTTACTGAATTTTCATTTGCTAAAGTCTGTAAAATTCGGTGGCCTTCACACACACACACACACACACACACACACACACACACACACACACACACACACACACACATATATATATATATATATATATATATATATATATATATATATATATATATATATATATATATATATATATATTGCTATCCTATTGTTTTAGCTGCCGTACCTCTTATTTATTTTACTATATTTTTTTCTCTTTTTTGCACTCTGCATTTTCCCGGCTTTGATATTTCTTAAGTGTACCTTAGTTTAACCAGACCATTGAGCTGATTAACAGCTCTCCTAGGGCTGGCCCGAAGAATTAGACTTATTTTACGTTGATAAGAACCAACTTGTTACCTAGCAACGCAACCTACAGCTTATTGTGGAATCCGAACCACATTATACCGAGAAATGAATTTCTATCACCAGAAATAAATTCCTCTAATTCTTCATTGGCCGGCCGGAGACTCAAACTCGGGCCTAGCAGGGTGCTAGCCGAGAACTCTACCGACTCGTCCAACAAGGAACTACATGAGTGACATAAAGAAAAATTTAACCTATTACTACCAACTGATTATCTTTCAAGACAAGTGCAAGAACTAATATCTCTGACTCTTCCTTTGCTTTATCTCTAACAGGAAAATCTCCAATCAGTAGCATTTCCTATTGTGTGTGTCTGTTGTACACAAAAACTAGTGTTCTGATGTGTTGCCTCTTTCAAAATAAACGGCGTGTATTTTTAAGAATTACTTCTTTACTCATGCCTGCTTAATGTTCCTCTTCCCAAATTGAAGCATTTAACGAGCTCAGTTTAGTGGCTGCCATTCAGCATTCTTATGGCCTTGGACGGTTGGGAGTGGAAATTTCCAGTGTTGTGTCTGACTATCTGACTGTCTGCTTCTGCTTCTGCTTCTGCTTCTGCTTTAGCTGACTGCATCGAAGTCTCTTATGTTTCTGTTTGCTTTATTCACGTTGAATCGAAAGTATTCCACTCTTATACAGTGTTCTCACGACAGCCGTCACAAAATTTGAATTTTATTCAAATATTTTCGTTACTGTTTTTCATCTGAACTTGGACTCATTGTATGAGCCTCTTCAAGAGCCATCAATTCGCTCGTTTCAGAGATTCTGCTCTTACTATTTCCCCCCCTCCCCCCAAAATAATAAAAAATTGTATTGAGCAAAATTCCAAGTTTATGTTCAGAGGAATCATTCATACCATGCCGAGAGAGAGAGAGAGAGAGAGAGAGAGAGAGAGAGAGAGAGAGAGAGAGAGAGAGAGAGAGAGAGAGAGCAAAATACCAAATTTATGTTCTGGGGACTCATTCAGACTATGCCGAGAGAAAGAGAGAATAATCACAAGTATTAATGACATGCATGGACTGAGAACTTTCTAAGTACTCAAGTTTGTATCCATAATCGGACAATTAAATCTTGGTAAATATTCTGGGAAAAACTGCAAACGAAAAGTGAAGCACAACTTATTTGTTCTAGAGTTACAAATAATCTCTAGATTGGTGGTACTCTTTTATAACACAAGGACATCCATAAATATACATTTGGCTTAAATATACATTTGGCGATCTCCAGACGGCAATCTAGAAACCAGATAGATTACATAGTCGAGTGAGAAAAAGAACTCCGAGAAATGTTAAGATAACTGTTAACAAAACTGAAATGAAATGCAGTCAACAAATAAGTTGGTAGATACCTAGACTTAATAACATAAATATTTTGAAGAGAAGCATTTGTAAAATAATGTCCAAATAGATCTGCAGTTTGAAACCACATTTGAGAAGGTTCAGATAATCAGTGAAGGAATAGCTTCACAGAAAAAGTTCGTGAGGAAGTATGCACTGAATAATGACCCACTGGATACTGCAAAACAAACCTTAGTTGATGAAAGACTATCCTTAAAAACGCGTGGCTTCTCATTACAAAATAGTCAAAATATGACCATGACTACTTAACAGCTGATACTACTTGATAAACTCCTGAATTACACTGCTATGGAAAATTTTAAACCAAAGACAGTTTTAGGTAAAAATAGTATGTATCCTGAAGATGTATTATTCTACTTATACTGATATTAACATATATATAAAATATATATATATATGAGAGACATAGTTTATATATAATCTATATATATATATATATATATAGTATTATAACGGTGTAAAATATACTTATGTTTTGCATATAGGGAGATTAGTATTACCTGTATTTAGCGTTTGGTATTCATTTCATCTGAAAGGTTATCTATCTGTGCACCTTTTTATGAATTGGATGAAAGAGAAGGCTCAGCACTGTAGCCAATCTTAGGTAAACGATTTCTTCGAGTTTTATTTGCCTACTTAGGTTGACTAAGTTATTCCATCTTAACAGTTTACAAAAGTATTAAAATTAATAAAATATATATATTTCTGTAGGGATGCCAAAATTTTAACTGCTTTTATGGATGATACACACTATAGCCTTTTCTTTATCATTTTCTTTATTCCAGAATCCTTGTTCAAGCTGTGACTCAATATAAATATCGATTTTTAAGGCAACTAGCAACAATAGTCAGTGCACCTGGTTTTATGAGCTGCTGTTCGAAAATCTTCCGGAATCGGATGCAGGTCTGACGAAATTTTGAGCCCTTTTAAAGCATCCAAACCTCTCGTAAAAATTGCGAATGTTTTATTATCCATTCAAGTGATTCCTTAAACTACATATATAATTAGTCTATTATAGATAAAAATTAAAGACTGAAGAGAAAGAGAGTATATATATATATATATATATATATATATATATATATATATATATATATATATATATATATATATATATATATATATATATATATATATTTCTTCACAGAGCCTCACAGTTTGCTTAAAAATACTGAAGTATACATTTCCATAGGTATGACGATATTATAACTTGCTTTATGGATATCACGAGTATAGACTTTTTATTCCAGATTCCTTGTTGAAGCCGTGACTAGACGTACACTTCAGTTTCCTGCCTTAGAAGTGAAAAGCATCACCGCTCCCGGAGGGCCGAAGGAGATATGCATGAATATGGTGTGTGAATTCAAGGGCCCAGAGGATATGTGTTTATCTCATAGCTGAATCTATATAGGGCACACCAAAACGACCCTGAAGGCTGCCCAAAAGAAAGGCCTAGCTGGCATAAGGCCAACTTAAACTAAAAACAACAACAACCCTTCGTAGGTCCATGGAAACGAATGGGTACATGGGTCCATACGCCAAGACTCTAAATGTCCAAGACAGGAAACCATTCCTAGTGGAGTTGATCAAAGGCACTGGGTCATTTATAGAGTGAAGAAATACGGCCGCCTTTTAACCGATTCTAAATCTTCATCAAGTCGAATCACGCACTACCTTCCAGTGACTGGTATCTGCATATATGCCACATATTCGAATATGGACTTAAATAGAGTGATATATATATATATATATATTGTAATATATATATATATGCCATATATATAATATGAATATATATATATATATTTAAATATATATATATATAATATATATATATATATATATATATATATATATATATATATATATTATATATATATATATATATATATATATATATATATATTATATAATATATATATACATATATATGTATCAATATTTGTGCTTTATACATAATTCAAAATACGTGTTATTATTATAAATATACCCTTTTCATTCATGATAATTTTTGTATATTTTAGACGTGGACCCATGAGGTTTTTATAGAATCATAAACACGATGTTTATATAAAGACTCTTGCCTTTCTTTGTATTGTAATTTGAATATCTATTTAATGGCACAGAAGTGGTTCTGAAGGTCACTGATGCACTTTTTTGTCTGCAGGATGAAAGAAAAAGGCTGGAAATCCAATTGTCGTGAAAAATGAATGTAATAACAAAATAAGCAAAATAGATAAATAAGTCTGTGTATTTTTTCACCAGAAGCTGACTCGTGTATCGGAAAAAATTCCGACGGTAAACAGATTGTTGCAAAAATTTATTGATGCAAATAAATTAAATGCTTTACCCACATACATATCGTTTATATATATATATATATATATATATATATATATATATATATATATATATATATATATATATATATATATATATATATATATATATATATATATATATATATATATATGAATGTATATAATGTAAAGGAAAATATAACTGAAGGTCATTATGAGCTGTTGCAGCATTAACTGAGGGCAGAATTTATTTTTAATGAGAGGTAGTTAAATAGTAATGATTTCTCTCTCTCTCTCTCTCTCTCTCTCTCTCTCTCTCTCTCTCTCTCTCTCTCTCTCTCTCTCTCTCTCTCTTCGAACTCAGAAATTAGACAGTGATTTATGAAGAGACACTAAAGTTAAAAGTTGATTCTTTAGCAATAATTGAATAAATTACCAAGGCGACGAAAATGACGAGTTTTGTGGGTTTTCGAACAGCAACGCATAAGTCTCGAGGTACCGCCTAAATAACGACCTTCAGGCGGGAATTATTCCTGACTGTAATTTAGTTGCTGATGATGTCATAAATAAGAGCGGTGATTGGTGGTTGTTTTGTTTACTATCTTTACTACGTGTGATATAGTTGCCATTTGTCACCTGTAAATCAATTCCGGAAGGGATTCTGCGAATAGATAAGATTTTGAATATATATATTTATGAAATTGGTGTAAAATATAAAATCTATTTTTTGCACACAGGGAACTCTGCATAATCCTCGTACATAACGCTTCATTTCGTGTTTATTTAACCTTAAGGCTAACTAGTTTGCTTTTTAGAAAGACGCGACGTAAATAAACATTGGTTGTCATGGCAACAGTGTTGCTGTTTGATACTTTTCGAAATGGTTGCATCTGGGGCGGATTTTCGACCGTTTTTGTAAATAATAAAATCATTTTACCGGACGCGAAAACTACTTTATTAAATATATTCTAAAACCATTTCATTATGTTTTATGAATTGATTCGATCTACGTAAGAAATAAAGATTAAAAGGGTTACGGAGAGAGAGAGAGAGAGAGAGAGAGAGAGAGAGAGAGAGAGAGAGAGAGAGAGAGAGAGAGAGAATATATATATATATATATATATATATATATATATATATATATATATATATATATATATATATATATATATATATATATATCGTACTGTTCCATATTTCAAAGTTTACACCAGAAAGTTCCTATTTTTACCAAAAAGGTCCTAGTTTTCCCACAATGTTCCTGTTTTGACCAAAAGTTCCTATTTTTGCCAAAAAGTCCTAGTTTTCCCACGAAGTTCCTATTTTTACCAAAAAGGGCCTAGTTTTCCCACAGTTCCTATTTTTACCAAAAGGTCCTAGTTTTCCCACAAAGTTCCTATTTCTACCAAAAAAGGTCCTAGTTTTCCCACAAAGTTCCAACTTTTACCAAAAAAGTTCCAATTTTTTCCTAAAAGTTCCTAGTTTTCCCACAAAGTTCCTATTTTTACCAAAAGGTGCTAGTTTTCCCACAAAGTTCCTATTTTTACCAAAAAGGTCCTAGTTTTCCTACAAGGTTCCTGTTTTTACCCAAAAGGCCCAAGTTTTCCCACGAATTTCCTACTTTTACCAAAAAGTCCCAGTTTTACCAAAAATGTCCTAGTTTTACCACAAAGCTCCTTTTTTATACCAAAAAGGTCCTAGTTTTCCCACAAAGTTCCTATTTTTACCAAAAAGGTCTTAGTTTTACCATAAAGTTCCTAGTTTTCCCCACAAAGTTCCTATTTTTACCAAAAAGTCCTAGTTTTACCTTAAAGGTCCTAGTTTTACGACGAAGTTCCTATTTTTACCAAAAAGGTTCCTAGTTTTCGTACAAGTTCCTATTTTTACCAGAAAGTCCTAGTTTTACCACGTTCCTATTTTTACCAGAAAGTCCTAGTTTTACCACGTTCCTATTTTTACCAGAAAGTCCTAGTTTTACCACGTTCCTATTTTTACCAGAAAGTCCTACTTTTACCACAAAGTTCCTTTTTTTAACCAAAAAGGTCCTAGTTTCCCACAAAGTTCCTATTTTTACCAAAAATGTCCTAGTTTTACCAAAAAGGTCCAACTATTACTAAAAAGTTCCTATTTTTTCCTAAAGGTTCCTAGTTTTCCCACAAAGTTCCTATTTTTACCAAAAAGTTCCTATTTTTACGAAAAGGTGCTAGTTTCCCACAAAGTTCCTATTTTTACCAAAAAGGTCCTAATTTTACCAAAAAGTTCCTAGTTTTCCCACAAGGTTCCTGTTTTTACCGAAAAGGCCCAAGTTCTCCCACGAATTTCCTATTTTTACCAAAAAGTCCTACTTCTACCAAAAATGTCCTAGTTTTACCACAAAGCTCCTTTTTTTACCAAAAAGGTCATAGTTTTCCCACATAGCCTAGTTCCTATTTTTACCAAAATGGTCTTAGTTTTCCCACAAAGTTCCAACTTTCACCAAAAAAGTTCCAATTTTTTCCTAAAAGTTCCTAGTTTTCCCACAAAGTTCCTATTTTTACCAAAAGGTCCTAGTTTTCCCACAAAGTTCCTAGTTTTACCAAAAAGTTCCTATTTTTCCTTAAAGGTTCCTAGTTTTCCCACAAAGTTCCTATTTTTACCAAATTTCCTATTTTTACGAGAAGGTGCTAGTTTCCCACAAAGTTCCTATTTTTACCAAATTTCCTATTTTTACGAGAAGGTGCTAGTTTCCCACAAAGTTCCTATTTTTACCAAAAAGGTCCTAATTTTACCAAAAAGTTCCTAGTTTTCCCACAAGGTTCCTGTTTTTACCCAAAAGGGCCAAGTTTTCCCACGAATTTCCTATTTTTACCAAAAAGTCCTAGTTTTACCAAAAATGTCCTAGTTTTACCACAAAGTTCCTTTTTTTACCAAATAGGTCCTAGTTTTCCCACATAGTTCCTATTTTTACCAAAAAGGTCTTAGTTTTACCACAAAGTTCCTAGTTCTCCCACAAATGCCCTATTTTTACCAAAAAGTCTTAGTTTTACCTTGAAGGTCCTACTTTTACCACAAAGTTCCTATTTTTACCAAAAAAAATTCCTAGTTTTCCTACAAGTTCCTATATTTACCAGAAAGTCCTAGTTTTACCACGTTCCTATTTTTACCAGAAAGTCCTAGTTTTACCACAAAGTTCCTCTTTTTTACCAAAAAGTTCCTAGTTTCCCACAAAGTTCCTATTTTTTTACCAAAGTTCTTATTTCGCGACGAAAATGACGAGTTTCTGTGCGTTTTCGACCACCAAGAGGTACTAAAAATAACTACATTTTCGCGGAATTTATTTTCAACCATGATTGGTTCTTAATAATGTCATCACCCTCATCGCTGATTGGTGGGTTTTGTCTTTACCATGCTACTACGAGCCTTTTTTGCCAACCGTTACCAGTGAGCGAACATCTAATAAGAGTTCTCGTATATATGTTTATTATATAATAATGGTGTAAAATATAATTATTCATGTTTTGCATATGGGGAGATTAGTAACAGTAATCATTTTTCTGCACATTTTTCATACCTGCTTGGTACAGCTTTCACCAATACCATTACATTCGAATTCCGGTAGTATTTCTCGCTACCGCACCTGATACATAAAAGTCAAACTAGAATGCAAATTCCCATTGGTGCATTGAAACCGAGTGAACTGTGTGAAAATATATATATAAAAAAATGCATTCGACAACTGACGGGGAGCCGCCGTATGCCAACGAATCCGTTCCGAAATGAAGAAATTCAATTTACATGAAAGGTATGTGTTCATCTGGAATAAAAGATTTGCGATATTGGAACTGTGATACATATGCACGCACGCACACACACACACACACACACACACACACACACATATACATACACACACACATATATATATATATATATATATATATATATATATATATATATGTATATATATATATATATATACAAACATATATATATATATTTGTGTATATATTTTATACACAAATATATATATATATTTATGTATATATATATATATATATATATATATATATATATATATATACACACATATATATATATATATATATATATATATATATATATATAGATATATGATAGATATATGTGTGTGTGTACATTTATATTATATATTATTATAATATATATAATATAAATATACACTATATATATATATATATATATATATATATATATATATATATATATATATATGTATATATATATGTAAACTTATATGTAGTTATTTTATAGGAATTTTACTGTCTCTGAAATATGATTGTTGACAGACGATATTGTTGATGTCATTTGTCATATTTTCTACACTGAAATTTAGAAAATCATCAGCACTTGTCTGGGATTCAATAACTTTGAAGCTTCGCTTTTTCATCGCATAGAGAAGAGTTTTTTGTTTGGATAAACAACTTGAATTGAATTAAATTGAATACAGAATTTAGGCCAAAGCCCAAGCACTGGGACCCATGAGGTCATTCAGCGCTGAAACGGAAATTTACAGTAAAAGGTTTGAAAGGTGTAACAAGAGGAAAATCTCCCAGTTGCACTATTAATCAGTTGTTAGGAGAGGGTGGAAAGTAAGATGGAAGAAAGAGAATATGAAAGGAGGTAGAGTAAAAGGAACGAAAGGGGTTGCTGCTAGGGGCCGGGGGCACGCTACAAAGAACCTTAAGTAATGCCTACAGTGAACTTCATGAGGTGCACTGACGGCAATAACCCCCCTACGGAAAATAACAACTAGAATAACATTGCGAGCAAGTCAGAAAATTACCGAGATGGAACTCTCTTCACCCGTCGAGAGAAAGGAGAGGAATACGAATGATTAAGTTATATTTAATGTCTACGAAGAACTTCCTTGATTCGATACCACTTATATTGTTACTGAAATGCATTAGAGAAAAGTACAGTAACACCAGTTTAGTCGTCGGCTAATCACTGAAATCTAACATGCCACTAATAAATGAGCATCCTTGACTTCGCAAACGTGAGTTGGTAACATACGCGACATTTTCATATTTCTCTTTCTTTTCATCTGTAACTGAGACAAAGAGAACTTAGGGAGCTTTCAAAAAATAACGAGAAGAAGATTTCTTCTGTGAAATTTCACACCAAGCACACATTTCAAATTTCTGTAGAGAAACTGAGGTTTTAATCCCTCTCAGACTGGAATATCAAGCAGGAAAGCGATTACGATTTTCCTACCTTAGCAGGCCAAGAATATGCTTGAATCAACAAACGGACTGAATGGAGGCCATGGCTGTGCTAGAATTAATGATGTTGGTGGCCTTTGAATTGGACATTGGCATTCCCCGTTGTCAAATTAGTTTGCACTTAAAGGAAAAGGCAACATATATATAAGGAGGGAGTACAACAGTAGTGAAAGGTTACTTTTAAATGGCAACACTCAAATTCTTCATTCGAGGAGGGGGGGAAAAGGACAACTGCCAATGTCGGCTTTGCATTAATCCATCCTTTTATTATGACATCCAGGTTTATCTCCCTATCTAGATTTTAGCAATTCACATTTGCCTAGTATACACATACACTTATACTTACACTATCACACACCACACACACACACACACACATTATATATATACATATACATACATACATATATATAAATATACATATATATATATATATATATATATATATATATATATATATATATATATATATATATAAATATACATATACATTTATATATATATATATATATATATATATATATATATATATATATATATATATATATATATATATATATATATATATATTTCTAAACCTACCGATTATAAGCTTAGTGTATTTCTAGCGTTTCCCCAACCATTCCTTTTCCACAGACTCGTCCGCAATATCCTTCTCTATCTCTCTCTTTGTCATCTCTCCCGTCTGCTTCTTCTCCCATTATGAATTTACCGATGATTTAGTCCTTTACATTTCGTACTCTTTCTCAGATATCCACGGAGCACATACGAATGGGAGTTCCATATAATTTGTTCAAGTTTAGTGCCTCTGGGGCAATTCCTTTCACTTTCTTTCTGTACTCTTCCGTCCAATCATTCAGTAACGTTTGAGGAAGATCTGCATTTCAATGTCTCCTTTCAGCATTTTGAGTGCGCTAGTGTCTTCAAATTTGTCTTTTTATTCTTGCTGTCAACATTTTTTTAATTCCAATTAATTTTTTTGTTAATAGTCGTAGTTTTTTTTAGTGTAGAATTCTAATCTCACGTTTTGATTATTTCCTGTGCTTCTGTTCCCGACACTGATGGCTGATTCTAAACCTAACCCGTTTCTTTTATGAAAGCCCCAACCTTAACCTCTTCTACGGGTCGTTTTTGTGTTCGGGAACATGGTGGCCTCCGTACTGCTGTAGTCACAGTCCATTTTGTTCATATTTCCTCTCACCGAATCAGTGTTCCCTGGTTCGCAAAATTCTCCTCTTTAAAGATGCTAGTCTGTCAGTCTCTTTGATATGGAGCACCGATTTCTTACATTTCTTTTCCTGTTTCCATCGGATCTGGGCTGGACTGGGGCGTTGGGATGACGGTAGTGAAATGTCTAACAAGGTTAATTAAGCAAACAGAAGAGTAACATCATTTTGGCTTGGAGCTTTCACCAATATCGAAAGTATACTTTCTAGTCCTGTTAGTTGCCGGAAATCTGTTTAGTCTGGAATCGATTGAAACGGAGAGCCTAAATGGGTCTCATTTGAAGACTAGACCCTTACGAGAACTTGAAAAGTAAATAATGGATTTAATGGAGCTGATCTGGTTTCTGAAATTTATTAAAGAAGTTACGATGTTTATTATCTCTGTTTTATTCATCACCTTAGAATTTACGCAAACTTCATAAAAAAAATATGATAAAATCGCGCACGAACACTAATAATATGAAAATAACTTCAGTGCATGTGCGCCTGCGCTACGTCTTGTTTGTCGTCTTGTCACCATCAACTGTTTGTTTACTATTTTGATTAAACATCTTTTTCCAAATGAATTCGCTGTATATGTGTCGTCAAGGAATATTTTGCCTTTCCAAATCAATTTTGGTCATCACCTACCTGTCTTTTTCTCTGTTCACCCGCTCGCAGCGGTTGGGGCGAGGGCGCATCTGAATGTCTAATTGCCCTTCAATGTTCCTAATCTGTATAAGTATTTTTGTGATGAGATTTTGAGATACGAGATAAAAATACCTTTCCTACGTTTACGAATGATGAATTCCTTAAGTCTTTTAAGCAAACATGGAGCTCCTGCGATAAAGGTGGTAAAAGTATTTACAGTACTTCGGTAAACAAGACTAAAGTAGGAAGCCCCATAAATGCTCTGGAAAATGGAATAACGGATGAGGACGCTTAAGGGATTTTTCTCCTCGGAAGGGTAATCTCTCGTGATGGTCGAAACGTATCTTCACCCTCAATCAATTTAATGCGCAAGTCCTTCTTCGTCCTCCCGTGTCTAATCCCTGTGTGCCTAAGAGCCATATTACGGATCTCCTCAATGGATGTCATCTGTTATTAAGAAGGGATGTTCTGGCGGACACCTTTTGTTTCCGGCTCCGATGCCTGATTAATAACGCCTGCTAATCCCCGTCTCCGCATTCCTTGCCATTGTTCGCTTTCATTTGCTTGCGAATTATGAACTTCTCTGTTTTTTGGTCAAAATAGAAACTTTTTGGTAGAAATAGGAACGTTTTTGGTCAAAATAGGAACTTTTAGTAAAATTAAGAAAGTGTTAGTAAAAATGGATTTTTTTTGGTCAAAATAGGAACTTTTTTGGTCGAAATAGGAACTTTTTGGTCAAAATAGAAACTTTTTGGTCAAAATAGAAACTTTTTGGTCAAAATAGGAACTTTTGGTCAAAATCAGAACTTTTTGGTCAAAATAGGAACTTTCTGGTCAAAGTAGGAACTTTCTGGACAAAATTGGAACTTTCTGGTCAAAGTAGGAACCTCTTGGTCAAAATAGGAACTTATTAGTGAAAATAGGAACTTATTAGTGAAAATAGGAACTTATTAGTGAAAATAGGAACTTTTCGTCAAAATAGGAAATCTTTTAGTCAAAATAGGAACTTTTTGGTCGAATTGTTGGTCAAATATGAAATTGTTGGTCAAAACTGAACGTTTTCGGTTAAAATAGAACATTTTGGTAAAATAAGAACTTTTTGGTCAAAATAGGAAGTCTTTGGTCAAAATAGGAACTTTTGGATCACAATTGGCACTTTATGGTCAAAATAGAAACTTGCTAGTAAAAACAGGAACTTTTTGGTCAAAACAGGAACTTTTTGGCCAAAACAGGAACATTTTGGTCAAAATACGAAGACTTTGGTACATTGGTCAAAATAGGAACTTTTTGGTTAAAACAGGAACTTTTTGGTCAAAACTGTAACTTTATAGTCAAAATATGAACTTGTTAGTAAAAACAAGAACTTTTTGGTCAAAATATGAACTTGTTAGTGAAAGCAGGAACTTTTTAGTCAAAATATGAACTTGTTAGTAAAAAAAGGAACTTTTTGGTCAAAACTGGAACTTTATGGTCAAAATATGAAATTGTTAGTGAAAGCAGGAACTTTTTGGCCAAAATACGAACTTGTTAGTAAATACAGGAACTTTTTGGTCAAAACTGGATCTTTATGGTCAAAATATGAACTTGTTAGTAAAAAAAAGGAACCTTTTGGTCAAAACAGGAACTTGCTTGTTCGTTTTATTACATTTATTGACATTAAATGATATGAATGATTCTTCATATTGTGGATTCTTTCCTCTAGACAGCCTGATCTTATCTATCTATCTATCTATATATCTATCTATATATATATACATTATATATAATATACATATATACGTACATATGTATATATGTATACATATACACATATATACGTACATATGTATAAATGTATAAATATATATACACATATATATACATATTCATAAAAGTCTTCGCATACATTGGGTAGTCCAACTAGTATTCCTTTCTGTATTGTACTAAAAAATATTTTTCAGCATTAACGCTGGTTCTGACATATGGGCTTCTCTGTTTGATTTTCAAGAGCGGCTGTCGTTCTGGTACGTCAACCCCTCCTCCCTAGCGGCACTTTATGCCAGTTATGTTGTAACGTCAGTTCTTATTGAAGCATATGTTTAACCATCGGTTTGAATCGCCTGGTTCTTTGACTATTTTCAGATTACTACTCACTGCTTTATTTTAAATGGGGAAGTATTCCTAACTTGCCCTGAACTTATCTCATGAAATCTTTTTCCGAAAATTGCCAGTAAGTATTTTGGTAACTTCCAGTGAAACAAATTTTCCTACTTTCTTTGGCTCGCAATTGATTTACTGTTATAGAACCTCCATATCTACAGATCTCTGGTGTTTAGAGAAAAATGTGAGTTTGACATCTATTTAATCGATAATCCTTGTACTGAGCCATCTTTCATCTATCCTGTTCCTGAATACTTGAATCATATTTATTTTCATCATAATACTTTTCCTTTGGCATCTCAAACTTAGCTTAACGTGGAAATTTTTCATATATTTAAAATCGAATTTGGAAGCCAAGGCATACAAAAACACGGATATATAAGTCGTATATAGATATGTGTTCATGAGGTAACACAAACAAGGAAAATATTTCTAAAAGAGTCATTCATACATTGCCTCGTGATAAACTAATTAGAAGCAATAGCCTTCATAATAAAATTTGACAGTCAAAGAACCTACTCAAAACACGTATATCATAATTCATATACAAAGTAGAGAATATATTACATGGTGAAAAAAAATCGAAATCCATGAGGTAACGCAAACAAGGAAAGTATTTAAAAAAAAAGTCATTTATACATTGCCTTGTGATATACTAATTAGAATTAAGAGCTTTCATAATAAAATATGATAGTCAAAAGAACCTACAGACAGTTATTTCTAAACACACATATCATACTTCATATTGAGAATATATTACATGATGAAAAAAAAATCGAAATCCAGCGTTTGCGTTCCAAATTCACTTTACGAATCGAAAACGATTTTCCGTTTTTCTTCCATCTCGTGCAGGGGCGACCATTCCACCATCTCCTCCTCCCCCGGTCCATCCCCTCTCCTCCCGGATCCATACCCCCAACGGTGTCCCCGGGAATTCCTTGACGTCCCAGTTCCCCCATTTGTCAAATGCTGTCAGTGGCACAGGTCTGCTCATTTCCTCTCGCTGACCAACATTCCTCTTCTGCTTTTGGTGTGGAACTGTCACTGCCGCGACGGATCTCTTTAGCCGGTCGTCCGTCTTTATTAGACCTCTATCTCCACAAGATGTTCACAGCTTGTGTTACCTGCACAAATAACCGCTTATGGGTTCCTGGAGGAATTGTTCTCACAACCTCCCACTGACATGTATATAAGGAGAGAGATTATGTGCTATATATTATACTCGAGGTAAACTATATAGACTGACATTAAGTGAGGATATTTACAATGGCAAGTAAACTTTTAAAAATGAGCAAAGAAAATTGCATGTTATTTCGTAAATGCCAGATAGCCTGTCGGAGTTTTGCATTCCCTAATTTTGGACTGCAATTCTAAAACCGCGAAATTGCTGCTTGTTTTCGCGATGAAAAGACAACAGTCTCCAGCATATTTAATCTTCATCCTACATAAAAAAAATTACTTTGTAGACTTCATGTTAACCCCTTGAAGTTATATACTTATGTTTGTAACTGTTTTTCTACAAATAAAAGTACTTTTTAAATTAATTAATAGGCAAAAATATAGACCTGTGGGAGAATTGCAGTATTTCGTGTCATTAAACGTTACTCTGAATAATGTGCAGTTTGAAATTGATGCGCCAAACGGCATCTCCTTTAGCAGATGCATTTTTTTTTATTGGTATACATGGCCAATTCCATATAGTTTTCAAAGAAATTAGAAGCATGATAAAGTTACTGATGGACAGAATGAGTATAATATCTCCATTTTCAGATATCCACAGATCTTCTGAATAAAGACAACTGTTGACTTAAAACAAGTCAGGAAATGTGAAATCTACAATTTCTAACTGAAGGAAAAAGTGAATGTTCATGACTGAGAATAATACAGCAGACATCTTGCAATTTGTGTCATTTTTGCCCTTAGTTCAATATTCTGAATAGAGTCCAGGACGTTAGCAATTCGTTCGCACAAGTCATCTAAGAAGTTGGAGCCTATGACTTGTGCGGGCGATTTGCTAACGCCCTGGGCTCTCACTTGAAAGACCGTGATTCGGTCCTGACGTGAGTCAGAAATTTATTACTGTGAAACACGTTCACTGTTCATTTCCATATATATATATATATATATATATATATATATATATATATATATATATATATATATATATATATATATATATATATATATATATATATATATATATATATATATATATATATTAAGATATATATATATCCAGCTAATATCTCTATATCTCTAAGATCTCTCTCTCTCTCTCTCTCTCTCTCTCTGTGAATGTGTGCGTGTTGGGGGAGGGTTTTAATACTTAACAGTAAAGCGGGTAGTTTCCATTACCGTTAGATCATACCATAGAATTTTACTGCATCCTCAGCAATGCAATTCATTTCCTTCAATCCCCTTCCTTTCGACACTAATCTCTGCTTTTATTTCCTCGCGTATTTCTTACCTCCCATTTTCCTTCAAATTCCTCCGAGCATCACATGGCTTATTCCCATTGTGTTCCTCCTCGCCGTGGAAGTAACTTTTAAAATCGTCCCTTTCACTCTGCGTTTTACATTTTCTCCGTTTCGCGATCTGGACGAGGTTATCCTGTCTCGCTTTCTCCCCGTTTTTTTTTTTTTTTGTAATTCCTCCCCTGTTTTTCGGTAAAAACGTCTCCAGCATTTGTAATGAGGGAAGGTTATCTGGGCTTGTATTTATAATTGTCCATCTCTGTAGGTCAGGCAAGGGGCACAGGTGGCCCAGACGACATTAATTACAAATTACTGCTCCCCATCCGGTCGTAAAAGGAATTCTGACGGTTACGAAAGCTTTTGCCATTCCTTGATTCTGATGTATTTCTCGTTCGTCTCCGGTCTTGACCGTTTACGAAACAAATTTCAAGTCGCTGATTTTTGTCACTCTTGTCTTAAAAGTGGTTTTTCCTTGAAAGACCTGCCGAAGCTTCCATTTGGGAATTCTATCTCCGTGCATCGTAACCGACACGTGATTGGTTCTCTTGCTGATTTAAGGAAAAACCAGGATGCCCAAAGTCTCTAAGACGACCCTTGGATTCCTTGTCTTAAGAGGAACAATCATATATGTGGCATTTGATTGAAGGAATTCGCTGGAATTCCTGTCCCTCTCTTCGGCTCATTTTGCCACCCATATAAATTATCTGCGAGGCCGCTTAACAATAAATTTTATTAGTATACGAAATTAGGCATTCCAGTAAAAAGTATACCTTAGTTTAACCAGACCACTGAGCTGATTAACAGCTCTCCTAGGGCTGGCCCGAAGGATTAGATTTTATTTTGCGTGGCTATGAACCAACTGGTTACCTAGCAACGGGACCGAGAAATGAATTTCTATCACCAAAAATAAATTCCTCAAATAGGAAATTTATTGATCAACAGCGAAAATATTGTGAAAAATTCTGTTAAGGACTTCATTTGTTGCTGCAACTCGCAGTGTAAGAGCATTGCCTGAATACGTGGCCTTTGACCTATTTTGTTTTTAATACTGTCACTGACATTATGAATTTTTAATTCATAAGCTGTAACAATAACCTGGCCAATTTCCAGAGATTACATGGGATCGTTTCAGGGACATATTGATACTTTTATTATCAATGCTCGCCTTATGAAGTATGGCAGAAATCCTTGTTTTCAAATTAATTATCATTACATTACAAATGTCAACATTATTCCACCTGTACATCTCCCGATCTCCATCACTTGACTCCATTATGAATTCAGTGTATTAACTCTGAGTTCTTGTTCTTCCGTTTGTTCGAGTCCACGAGGCGACGAACTTACTATGAAAAAAAAATCCACTTCGGGTAACATATATGAAAATATATTATTTCCGAGGTAGAGAGAATTGGATTTTAAAGGACATTTGTAGCTTACTGCTTGTATGTATGTATGTATGTATGTATGTATGTATGTATGTATGTATGTATGTATGTATGTATGTATGTATATATATATATATATATATATATATATATATATATATATATATATATATATATATATATATATATATATATATATATATATATGGCTCCTACAAAAATGACTAGTGAAAGACAAGAAACTTTTTTTCTAAAACTCTCTAACCATTTCAAAATATCTTATTCACGGTAGTTAAATATTCTATTTACCAAGTAGTTAGCCTATGATTATGCTGATAAATGTAGGATAGCCATTGCAAAGAACTCCCTAGGAAATGTATAAAGAGAGGTCTGTTTGACTTTCTGTCCGTAGGGCGTTACAAGAGAAAGAAATGGTAAAGGACGAAGAGCCGATGTGGGGTAGGGAAGAAATATTGGTTTCCCATCGGATCACAAGACTGAATCTCAAATCTCGAAATGACAACGCAACTAGATGGTTACATAACAGGGGGAGCTTTTTCAGTTTTGGTTCAAGTTCATTCTTTGCATTTTTCGTTTAATCCTGCTGAAAGGAAAAAAAAATTGGATGAGAGACCAAGAAAGGCATCAGTTATATTTATAGATATAAATTTTCGTGTTTATGTCAAAGTGCACAGACGTACGGAATATCAAGAAAAACGTAGCTTTAGACTTCATTTCACCGTGTTTGGGTCGAACGCTGCCATTGCATTCAAGATATTGAGAAGAGATTGATAAACTCAATTATGTCACGGATTTTAATTTCCTTCTAAATGTTGTCATCGCTCAAAACGATCTGGAAGTTGTCTTAGAAACGTTTAACACTTCGCCTCATCTCATTTTATGGCTTTTATGGGGGGCGGGAAAGGGGGGGGGCCAATTTTACGAGTGCGCGTAGGCGGTTCTTTGCGCAAGTTTATTTGATACTTGAACACGTAGGCATTGACATGTACACAAAAATATTCTTTCACGACACACTTTATATGTGTCATGTACTTTGCCAATTGAACCATTAAAACTGTGCAAGTGTTTGAGTACGGATTTTCACCGTTCTCTTCTGCGAACGCACATTTGTTTTTGCAGGTGTGCCTAAGTTTGTACCCACACAAAAAGATAAAATCATTCGCCCGATTGCACCGAGCCGTGTGATAGATGGAATGAAGGACATCATAATGTTTTTGCTGTTGTTTCGTATATCAGAATTGCTGTCGTAGGCCAGTTCCTCCCCCAAAACAACCTAATCCCCTTTTGGCCCTGTCTACCGTTCCGTCCACCAGGAACTTTTGCTTTTATTATTTTTCCCTTTTTTCCAGTCAGTGGTTTACAACACAAAACTTTTCCTGCTCTGTATGTATTTTTTTTTTTTTTTTGGCTATCCGTATAGAAAGGGGGAGTAGCTTTTCCACTGCTTATTTTTATTCTTTTTAAAAGAAGTTGGAGCAAATGGACCTGGTTGCTTATTTAGAAAAGGGTTCCTACTGCATTGACTCTTTTGAGGATTCGTAAAACTTCCTGAGGACAATGGCAAAATTTGAGAATATTTATTCTATAAAAGAAATCCAGTTTATATTATAAACCTATATATACAGTACTATACACACACACACACACACACACACACACACACATATATATATATATATATATATATATATATATATATATATATATATATATATATATATATATATATATATAATATACATATCTATTATAGAAATTTATGTATGTGTATGAAACTGCTGTTTCTAAATATTCAGTGCGTTAATTCAAGAAACCCTCTTTTTTTATTTTTACAGCCTACTTACACAGTAAATCAGGGTTTATCTTGGACAATTTATCATTTGCTAGGTTACAACTGTCTCAGAGCTCATAAAAGTAAATTAAATAAATAGTGAGCGGTTATGACCTCATGAATTTGTGCAAGCTGGTAATAAGTGTCATCTTTAATAACTTAAAGTAATATCAGAGCTTGCAAATGGATGAAGGCTGTCAGGAAAGATGTTTATTACATCATTTTTACGGGACTGAAAATTTACGGTTAAATTTCAAAAACGATTGATAATCATTCTGGGTGCAAATGGACATTATTACTATGTGCACGAAATACAAATAGTGTTAATCTGCACAAATTTCATTTAATTTTAGTGAAAATTTAATTAAGGCGTTTTTATTGTGGTGATGACTGAAATATATTTTACCCTGAAGAAACAGTCTACAAGTTATGAAATTTAATAGTATTCCCAGGCGCTGGAATTTACCAGGCGATTCCTTATTATCTAGTACTAAACACGGCGAAATACACTTGACCCCAGAGGGGACAGTACTAAACACGGCGAAACTGTTTCGCCGTGTTTAGTACTAGCCCCTGGGAGGACCAAATGTCCCTAAGTGCATTTCGCTGTCTGCCTGAAATTTCAGGCAGTTTCGTTATCTGCCTGTAACATATATAAATACATATATGAAATATTTTGTCTCTACAATCTCCCATATGAATCACTGAGTATGTAAGCGACTATGCACCATATGACAGACTCTAAATTAACAAGAAAGTTAAGCTTGCATGACTTGCAATCAATGTGCACGTTTAATTTTAACACAAATCTTCTGAATTTTGAAAGACCGTGTGCATAGGATCCTGCAGTTAGTTTTCAATTTTCTTTAGAAAGAAAATGACGATAACACAATGGCGTATAGTAAAGGTAAGCTCCTATGCGGGGATTGGAGACCTACAATTCTGCCGACTGATCTCTTCGATTGGAACTTCCTTGCTTTGGAGGTACATTCAAGTACACTTCCCTGTCAGTTCCCTCTTCCTCCGATTTTTCTACAGATGCGCAAGGTAGGGTTAGCAGAATGGCCGAGGTTGCCTTACACTAATAATTTTTTTCTTTTATCTTTATAAATGAAAAGCAAATAAAGTTTGAAGAGAGAGAGAGAGAGAGAGAGAGAGAGAGGCTAAAAACAAGAAGGAAAAATAAATTGTACCGAATGTGCTGTATGTATTTGATGCTGAAGTGGCATGAGACAGGTATGTCTTCCTAAAACCGAGTTCTATGGCAAGAAATCTGTGTGAGTACAGCAAAAGTAACCAAATCTAACTATTCAAGGAGCAGAAGTAGTCAGACAACTCCAAGTTCTGAAAGGAAGTAGTATATGGTAATGATCAGAGCAGCTGATTAGAGCTCGTGACTTCCACGCACCGGTGTGTGTGTGTGTGTGTTTGTGTGTGTGTGTGTGTGTGTGTGTTTGTGTGTGTGTTTGGGGCTGGGAAGCTTGTTGGAAGTGAAGCCTGGCTGATATTCAAAGACCGAATCAGCAGAAGCGGCACACAATCACGAAGCTCTCCAGAGTAATTCCCAGAGCAATATCAGGTGATTAGACTCGGTGATTAAACATCAACCTTAGATTATTTCGATTTATTCAAGAGCGGCCGAGGTCCTCTTTATTCCTGGCAGAGTAAGATCCTAAATTTGAAGAATGAGGATTTGGGGATTAAATTTTCTCGTGTAATCAGTTGAGAGCATTTTGCCCTTTTACGCTCGTTGCAGTAGTCTGCAAATCGATTTTTTTGCCACTGTGGAGATGATGGTTCATTTTCAGTCATGGGGGTCTTCCTTGTTAGGAATCAACTTTTCACGCTCCCTGAAAGGGTGAGGGAATCATTCATACGTACACTGGGGACTGCAAGAAATTTAACTCTTGTGTGGGGACCTTGTGCTCTTCCTCGATACAAATCTCCGTCTTCTGAAGTGTAGCCAAAACAATATGAGAGAATTCGCTGACAGGTCCCTCAATATAGAGAAATACAATGAGAGTTCTTAGGTTAGTGCGTAGAGATGAAATATATTTAATATAAAATAATTATGCTACATGTGAGTGCCGCCAGTGCACCTCACGTAGTGCACTATAGGCATTAATATTAAAAGGGAGTTTACAGTGTCCAATCGGCTCCTAGCGGCACCCACTTTTTAGCTTGTTTGTTTTACCTTCATTCCCACTATATTTCCTCAACCTGCTGTTCAGCTTCTTTAACTATTACTTCTTAGTGTAACTGTGGCTTTTCTCCCTTTCACATCTTTGTATTTCATCCCCTTTATTATCTGGATTTCTTTATCTTGCTGTCTAATCACTCCAGCTCTCTCTGTTCGCTGTCTTCAGCGCTGAATGGCCGACAGTGCTCCAAAACTTGGCTCGACAGCCTAAATTTCATTAAATGAAATCATAATTATGCTAGAAAATCATAAATTTTCATCATCCCGTGAAAGAAAACTTTTACCGAAACTTCGATGTCAATTTACATAAATGTATCTACCGTTTATGATTATCATGACAATGGCAGCACTGCCCTAAAATAGAAAACTGCAGTATCTGCAAAAATACAAAACTGAGAAAAATGGTAGATACTGCAGTTTTCCCTTGCCTTACTACTGATTTGCAGATGCTGCAAATGGGACCCCTAAATAAAACACTGAAGAATCATTCTGAAACTGCAGTAACTTGTGTATTAGCGTTTCACGAACCCAATAGGTGGTATATCTCAATTTCGAAAATTTTGCAGATGCTGCAGTTTTCCATTTTAGGGCAGAGCACCTGATATACTTAGTAAAATTTGGTCTATCACTGGTGTAGTTAGTTAGTTATAAATGATTTGTTTAACCAGACCTCTGAACTCTTTTAGGGTTCTTCTCAAGAAGACTTCGTCGTTCAAAATGGTTGAAATCTTCAAGATGACGTCATGGTAGTTATAGGACCAGCGACCTCCTGGATATATCGACAGTACTTAGAGCTTTAGGGGGATTTTTGCTATCCAGGCCCCGGGATGAGTCTAAGGTTCTTGATTTCATGATTTTAAGCATCACATAACTTATGCATAACGAACTGATAGATAGTATTATTCCTCACCGAATATATATTTTCTCAACTAATAAGCTCGTGCTGGTATACGGCCAGCTTAATCTAAACTGACAGCCTGCTACCACAGAGGCGGTTTTCCAGACCAGATAAAACTTTTACCGAGTCCAGTACATCAGCGTGTGATTTACACCGATTACAATCAAATCACAAACCTCGTGCAATAAAAAAACAAACCGTGAAGTAATATATCTTTGTTATGAGTTAAAGCCTGAGAGAAACATTTAAGAATCAGTCCCTCTTCATTAATATGTCGTCTTTTTACCTCGGTTAGTGGCTGACTGGCGTTCTCAAATTATACGGAAAACCTTATCCAAACGCAAACTTCTGCACTGCCCTAAAACGGAAGACTGCAGTATCTGCAAACATACAAAACTCAAAAAAATGGTAGATATTCCCCTGCCTTACTACTGATTTTGCAGATACTGCAAATGGGACCCTATAAATACTTGTGGAAAGCACTGAAGAATCATTCTGAAACTACAGCAACTTGTGTATTAGTGTTTCACGAGCCCAATAGGTGGCATATCTCAATTTCGAAAATTTTGCAGATACTGCAGTTTCCATTTTCGGACAGTGTAGTTCTTCTACAAGGATTTTCTTACACAGAGATTTCAAAAAGCTGTTCATACAGTAGCTATTTAGTCTCTAAAAGTGGGTTGTTTTGCAGATATTTTGCACGACATTCGTACAGCCACCGGCGGCGGGATTTACTTTGGATTTGAGTCGTTTGTCATGTAAGGGGACTACGTTCGTATAATAATGGAATGGAATATAGAATTTAGGCCAAAGGCCAAGCACTGGGACCTGTGAGGTCATTCAGCGCTGAAACGGAAACAAAGAGTAGAAAGGTTTGAAAGGTGCAACAGGAGGAAAACCTGGCAGTTGCACTATGAAACAATTGTTAGGAGAGGGTGGATAGCAAGATGGAAGAAAGAGAATATGAACGGAGGTACAGTAAACGGAATGAAAGGGGTTGAGCTAGGGGCCGAAGGGACGCTGCAAAGAACCTTAAGTAATGCCTACAGTGCACTGCGTGAGGTGCACTGTCGGTATTATCCCCCTTACGGGGTAAGTTCATATATTTTCATAGATTTGATATACAGACTATGTCTGGTATAACACAAACATGTTCCATTTTCTTCCGACTGACCTGTATGGTGTATGCTTTGTAACTTGGAGAGATTGGAAGAAAGAACAATATAGCATTTAACTAAAAGCACACTAACAAAATCATAATTATGGGTAAACTAATAATGACTATTACACTTTCCACAAGAATAATATTCTTTTCGCATCATTTTTCTTCCTGATTTTTGTCGGAAAGTAGGAATCTGGGTTCACTTCAGACACTGATTTACTAGGCTTACGGTTATAATTTGAATTTAACTTTGACTATACCAGAGTGGGACCTAGACCGGTTTCCGTGTACGGTATATTGAAAATGCTCAGCACCCAAAAAACGGAATGAAGTCCAGATTCTTTTTGCTGCTTATTTTTGGCGAAGGTTAAATATCTGTCATTAACGATAAACATGTAAAAAATGCGCCGCAATCGAGTTTTCTGTACATCGTATATTCAAGGTCACAGAAAATAGGTCTATCTTTCGGTGGTCTACGTATAATGCTGTATGAGCAGCTGCCTATGAAACTCTAACCACGGCCCGGTGGTGGACTAGCCTATATCGTTGGAGAAGCACGATTATGGCTAACTTTAACCTTAAATATAATAAAAACTACTGAGGCCAGAGGGCTGCAATTTGGTATGTTTGATGATTGGGGTGAATGATAAACACCAATTTGCAGCCTTCTAGCCTCAGTAGTTTTTAAGATCTGAGGGTGGACAGAAAAAGTGCGGACAGAAAAAGTGCGGACGGACAGACAAAGCCAGCACAATAGTTTTCTTTTCAGAAAACTAAAAGGGCAAGGACTTATATGATGTATAAGGTATGCTAAATAGATTTTAGATCCCTAAATCGCGGATGGAACCTCAGTGGTCCGTCGCTATGTTCAGAATGCGTGTCTCGCATTTTTCCTTCTGCGTATTACCGAATTACGCATTACAGACAACAAATAAACAATAAGAGGTTCGGGAAATTATATAAGCAGTAGGATCCGTCATTCCCATTGATTGTAGTATTAAAGTTGACAGTTTTTGTGAATTCCGCTGGTAAGGGAAGAGAATGGGAAACCCTGCAGAGTTAGTTTGAAATTTGTTTTCTCTTTCTGTACTGTTGCGGGAGGGGACAAAGCTATACAACTGCTCATTCTTTGTACGAAGTACAATGTCGAAATGCATCCCCGACCTGAAAATGTACAGCTTCTTTTGTGAGGCCGTTAATCCCCCGCATGCCTCTTTCCTTCGAATGCTCGTTCTGTCTGTCCGTTGTTTGGTCATTCACTGGATCGTTCCAAGAGCACATTTATTCTTTTACCTATTTTTCTCCAGTTCCTCAATATTTCTGCATTTCATCTAAGCTGATATTTCTTTCAACTTGAATTGAATTGAACTGAATATAGAATTTAGGCCAAAGGTCAAGCACTGGGACCTATGAGGCCATTCTGCGTTGAAACGGAAATGACAGTAAAAGTTTGAAAGGTGTGACAGGAGGAAAACCTCGCAGATGGACTATGAAGCAATTGTTAGGAGAGGGTGGAAAGTAAGATGAACGTGAAAAGAGGTACAGTAAAAGGAACGAAAGGGGTTGCAGCTAGGGGCGGAAGACACGCTGCAAAGAACCTTAAGTTATGCCTACAGTGTACCACATGAGGTGCACTGACGGCACTACCCTACTGCGGAGTTTCTTTCAACTTGTCTTGCATTTAAATGCATCATTCGAAACAGTTTTGAGCTAATGAATCCTCATTCTCGTGAGCACTGGTGTCGATTTAGATGATGCTTTCCTCAGTGGTCCTAGATAACACTGAAAACAGAGGTTGCCGATTGTCAGAGCAAGCACTTCCGTCTTCAGCGCTTTCTAGTACAAACGATGTCGTTCTGTGGGCTAGCTGTTTCTAAATAGATTTCAAAAAAAAAAAAAGTGTTAGAGGGGTAGCTGTTTCTAAATAGATTTCAATTCACAAAAAAAGTGTTAGTTTCAATAATACTGTTACCTAACTTTGTTGTATGCAAGGTATACTTTTGTATGAAACGGGCATTCTTGACTTGACTAGAGGGAAGACGCAACTGTCTCTGTTGGATTTGCGTTCATCTTATGGCATCACTTCAAAGCCGGTAGAACTGGTCAGTTTGCTGGAATGTCCCGTGATTCCGAGTTGAAAATGTTAGTTGAGGGATACTTTTATATTTAAATCAATTATCAATTCCTATGAACAATAATAAACGTATGGCTTTAGCTAAACTTCAAAGAGAGCAGTAAAGTACCGGTATAATTTTATTGTGGCACAGTGATCGCCAGCGAGCGGTGAATTTGACTCCATATCTTTTTCAACTATTTTAAATGAAAATGCGCCGTATTTCTTGTTGCTCAGAATCGCTGTCGTTACCGGCAACGATGGTGATCTGCTGACAAGCAACACAAAACTTGCACAGCAACGATAGCAATAATTGTAACTTCCAAGAGCTGTTGCCAGTTATACATTCAGAATGAAGAAAGGAAAGTAACATACTTTGTTTTTGTTCTTCGATTATTTTCTATTACGAGAATCAGACCTAATGTACAATTACAAGACGCTTAGAGGAAAATTGTCATCATTTAAAACCTGATACTGATGTCTCTGAGGCAATCCTAAAGATTCCAGAGACTCGAGAATTAAATGCAACTTCACTCATGGTGATACGACCAGAAAAAGGGTAAATATATTAAAAATATTACCCAATAAAAGCTATACAGGCTTCTGGTAAGAGAGAGAGAGAGAGAGAGAGAGAGAGAGAGAGAGAGAGAGAGAGAGAGAGAGAGAGAGAGAGCATATTCATTTCTGGTAGGAATTTATATGTACCTATTCTAGTCCCTCACTTCTCTCCTTTTTTTCAAACGGAAAAGAG
>NC_089765.1:26746909-26754409 GCF_040412425.1 Macrobrachium rosenbergii | reverse complement strand
ATCAAACATACCTAACTGCAGCTCTCTAGCCTCAGTATTTTCATTTTATTTAAGGTTGAAGTTAGCCATAATCGCGTTTCATGCAACGCTATAAGATAGGCCACCACCGGACCGTGGTTAAGGTTTCATGGGCCGCGGCTCATTCAGCATTATACCGAGACCACCAATTCCCTTGAACAGAAAACTTGATTGCGCCGATGAAACTTCAGCGCATTTTTAACTTTTTATTACTTGAAATTATTTCGTTTGTAACTGTTGCAACAAATAAGCAATTATATGTTTGATAAATTCAGTAAATACTTATCCAAAAACGATCATGTACGCATACAAACTATGATTCTTCATGAGAGCACCAGCATAAAACATAAGCTCCTTCACTGAATTTAATGCCCTATCATCCTCATCAGTGTGTGTATATATATATATATATATATATATATATATATATATATATATATATATATATATATATATATATATATATAATCAGTAATCTACAAACGTCCTTTAATATCCAATTCGCTCTACCTCGGAAATAATATATTTTCATATATGTTACCGAAGGGGAATTTTTTAGTTGATAATAAGTTCGTCGTCCCGTGGGCTCGAACCAGCGAAGGACAAGAACTCAGGATTACAGTGGACGCATTTAACCCACACGGCCAGCAAGTGAGGTATAAGTGGATATCGTCTCGATATCCACTTATACCTCACTCACTGGCCGCGTGGGTTAAATGCGTCCACTGTAGTCCTGAGTTCTTGACGATATCCACTTATACCTCACTTGCTGGCCGCGTGGGTTAAATGCGTCCACTGTAGTCCTGAGTTCTTGTCCTTCGCTGGTTCGAGCCCACGGGACGACGAACTTATTATCAACTAAAAAATTCCCTTCGGTAACATATATGAAAATATATTATTTCCGAGGTAGAGCGAATTGGATATTAAAGGACGTTTGTAGCTTACTGATTGTATATGAATCACGGTGTGATAAAAGTTTGATATATATATATATATATATATATATATATATATATATATATATATATATATATATATATATTTAATATATATATATATTTAATCCCAGTAGAACCCATCTGACCTACCATGCCATGAGTTTGGCAGTAGATAAAACTGTTACAACCATTGTTTTAATAATGATTCACTGCTTAAAAGCAACTTTAATTTGACAAATTATCTCGTGGTAAATTTCTCAGAATCTGCAAAGAAGGTAGCAACTGGTATGTTGATAACCTCAATTGTCATGGTGACCACTAATATCGTCATCACTTAATATAATCACCTTTGTTTCATTCGTATAATTACTCACTAAATATCTCTCCCTCCACCCCACCTCCCGTCAGACACTAAAGTAGATCTAGTAAGAATTGCCAATTATATGAAAATCTTTCTGACTACACTGTGTGGGTCAGAATTTGAAAAATGACAGTAATACTTAGCCATAAGACGCCTTGTGGGCCAGACAATTGATTGTCAAATCAAGAAACGTTCCCCGATGGGAGCAGGTTAAGACACGGCCCAGGCACCTATCGGCAGCATGCGAGAGCCATAAAGGTATCGCTTCTGGGTTGCCATGATGTTAGTGAAATGCGAGTCGCCAAACCCGCAGATTTATTTACAAGATTATCTAATTTTCCCCAACCTATTTTTTTCCCGTTTGTTCGTCAGTTTATTCACGAAGACAGCATCGTCATGAATCGCTTATCTTCGTACATTATGTCATCATTTCTCAGTTTTTCTGCTTCCAGTAAATATAAAAGGTGCACCAAAATAGAATTTACGTCATATTAACAGTAAGTCATCACTGTATGTAATTTGCGCACTGGCCTTCAACTACATCTCAACGCTGCATATTGTTCTCACTTGCTTGTAACTCTAATTATATAAAACGAGAAATGGCAAAGCATTGACGTCACTAAGAAAATGATCATGTTTGTTCTGGAAAACTCAGGACCGTGTTCATTAGCAATTAAAACGGTCTCCCATCTGACGGAGAGAGAAAACTCCGGCAGTAATTAATGTCTCGTGGTGCATTCAATTTCGCAACAATGATACTGGTTTCAGTTTTAGCTCCCCTGTTTCCCCCCTCTAATCCCCTCTCCCCTCAAAGAAGGGGGAGGGGGAGGGGGAGGGAAAAGCGCGAAGAGGGGAGGAGGGAGGGAAGAGGTGCAGAGGCACAATAGAGCATAAGGACTGAACAGAAGTACGTACAGAGGCGGCGCCTTTTCATCTCCGACGCGTTGTTGTACAGCGCCCTCCTCTTCTCTATGTCAGCAAGGATAAAAAAAAAAAGGGCAGGTCCCTTACAATAGTTGTTTACTCACGTATGAAAGGCAGCTATTGAAGAATTTCTTACACAAAGGAATCCGAACATTCCGTGATTTACACTCCTTACTTCAACACTGTCAGTAACAATGGTTGGGTGGCATGTGATTGTGTGTGTTTGCTAGTGTGCCTGCTTTTATTCTTCCCTAATTCTCTTGTGTATGTTTTGGTGTTGCTGTCTTAATAGACTTTGGAAACTTACAATATAGAATCTTGTTCTTGGTGACTGCAGTGTTGTACATTAATTAGAGCAAATACGTTTGTTAACTAAAATATTCACAGGTACAGGTTACATGGTTTTTCTTTATATATATTTAACTTTTAAGACTTTTGCTTTCAATTTAATGAACTACCACTTCGGGAAAAAAAGTTAAACAAATACGTTTTTTAGATCCGCAGTGGAAATATGACATTTCCACTGAAGATCTCATGTATCATGAAGGCACAGGTCCGCAGCTTCTCAGTTTTCTCACCTAGTTAGGTTTTCTACATCTTAGTTGATGAGAAAGATGATTGTCCTATTTATTTATATAAAATAAGACCGCAAATACTGATGAATTTTTGGGTTTCACCTGTCGATCGATCTCGCCTACCGTGGAATCCACGGGATATGTTTCTTCTAATAATCCAAACCTAATGTTTTTATGATCTTAAATTCTTATGACTGACTCACAAAATCCTGGGAAAAAATTTAACCTGCAGGTTTTAACGATGGTACCATTAGCAACAGGGTGGAATATGATAAAAATAAAATATTGCAGTCAGGTGGAAATATCTTTTGAAGCAACATTATTAAGAACCTTCAATCTTTTTGGAAGACATGTATTTAATGTTACGCCGTTTTCTAATCCAATTCTGGTCAGTTAGTTGTTGGTCTAAGACCTTCTAACTTTATAGGCTGACTTGTATCACAGCCAAATCCTCGTTGCTTTGATAACAATTCAAGATTAGGTATCTTTCTTAGATAGTGACCCCCAAGGGTTTCAACCCGGTATGTGCCCACCTTTGCGTGTTTAGTACAAGTACGTTGGGGATGACGGTAAAAGCATAAACAAAAGACTGTAAATGTCATAAAGATAATGACCCCAAGAAATATTAATCCTAGATAACGACCCCAGAATTTTGCCGCCGGTCACTATCTAGGAAAGATATAAGATCTGCACATGCGCGAGGTCCACAAAACCCTGTGTAGTAACACTTAAGTCTATAATTGTAGATTCTTCCACAGAACTTGAGATATACGTAGAGATAAAAGTCTCACCGATGGTTGACAATGAAATTAGTATCTCCAACCTCACACTGTTGCCAACAATAAACAAAATCAAGTCTCGGTTATAAGCTCAATATTCCAAGAGGCAGAATCATGGTGATTCTAAAAAATCATAAAGCAACCGTTCATGCAGGACAACCAGACTCTGCAAAATTATTAGAAGGCACTAAATCTTTGCCAATGCAAGATTCTTAAATCTGAAATCAATTCAGATTATAAAGCAATGGGCTCTCAACCTAACGCAACTGTTATTTTACCTTATTAGAGCCTGCATGTCTATCTTTTGACCTTGACAACCCAGGGTACGTCATGCCCAATATCTAAAATTTTTAAGGGACTTACTACAACAAAGGAAGCTCAAGACTGAGGAAATCAGAGACTTGTGGAAGCCCCCATTTTCCGGTTTTCTTAAGTTTTCATGGAGGTCGTTCCAGAATACAAATACCTTTCCTGCGATTTTTTTTTGTAGGCTTTGAATTTTCGTCTACAGTGAGAATATGGATTTTGAGTCAGCCTACAGTAAAAACCTCCAGTCATTATTAAGGCGACAAACACACATATATCAGCTAGGATTTCTAAAACATAATCTGTTTTAAATAAATTCTAAAATATGTTGGTGTTAAAAATATTCTCTCTTACTTCACATACGTCTGCAGTTATTGTAAGCTAACATAACAACAACTTAATCAAAGGGAAGACGTTTTGTTTGGGTGCGGTCATAACAGGCGAAATTTAGATATCTGCATATCTAGGTTCTTAAACATTACGTGATTAATTCTACATCAAAAGAAAAGGATTATACCCTTCCACATAAGTAAATATCATAACTGCAGTAGGAGAAGGAAGCCTTCGTGCACTGCAATGATCCATTCTTGAATGAATTAAGGAAAACGGAAAGTGACCCGAATCAAGTAATGTCATTTAGATTGAGCACTCGTCCTCGAAGCTCCGGCAGGAAACTCATAACACTCGAGGGTCATGTTCTCTCTCTTCAGCGTCGTTGTAACCCGAAGCCTTCAACGTTATTAGGCAGCCTTATTTTTTTTTTCTTGTCTTCTTTTCCACTTTACCGCTTCCACGTGTTGTGTTCACATCTCTCTCTCACGTTAATCTCTCCGAAGTTCACATCTACAGGGTGGCTGCAGTGAGTGTTGTGCTTCTGCTATGTTGTCACGATTGTCCTGGATTATTTTCTATTTAGTTAACTCATTCTTTAATTATATCACAAGCTGACATTTATACCTTCAAATAAAGAAATAAATTATTTAAATAGTTAAAATGCTAATATATAAATAAATAAATGCATAAAATAAAAACAAAGATATCCCCCATGATTCTTCGTCTGAAAACATTCCGAAATGCAATTTGACCATGCATCTCCCAGAGTCGTGTTAACAATTACAGGCGCAGGTTTATAACTGCAATAAGAACCACGAGAGTCCCATTTGTGGACTGGGAAAGGGATCGTCATATTTGGCTGAAATGACGCGCAGCGCAGATTGTTATTGAAAATTAAATCCACTGTTACAACTTCATTCTTTTTTAACCACAATTAATTGATTCAGTTTTCGAAAAAGAATTGGGTCGGGGAATAGGATTTTATCTGCAGCATTCATCACGCATTTAACAGTAATTGTTAATATAAGAGAGAGTTATTCAACTATGCAAATTTGTTGTTCACCGATAACATGGCGTTTATGAACTGGTTTAATTCCAATTTTCGAACGACCCACATTCGGCATGAAATCCAAAAATATACACAACCATTCCACGAATCCATTATTGGATATGACTGCGTATGGAATAACCATAACAAAGCAATAAATGGCCATGGTGAATATTCTTTTGTGTTCAGTCTGTTATCTTACTTTAGGGAACGCTGGCGGCATTTCCATATTCGACTCTTTTTGGAAGGGAGGGTATTCAAGTGGCTGTAGCTTGCTAATCTTTGGGCATTCCTCGCCTTACTTTTAGTGCTCGATAAGACAAGAGGAAAGGTAAGAAGAGTATCATGAACTGAGAACTCTTTACTCTAATACAGACGTTTGTTGAACTAAGGCGTTTCAAATTTTAATACACTGCGTTTCCAGTAAAGACAAGTTTTAGATTTCTGTGCTTCTAAGTTCTTCTTGAGAGAATTATGCAGTTGCTATGGCGTGACAGCGGTGCTTTGACGCCATGATGAATCACTATTAATCAGTCAAGTTACACATCCATTTGAAAGGCATTCTTGGGAATGTTACGAAAGAAGTAAAAAATGCGCAGAAATTTCTTCGGCGCAATCGAATTTTCTGTACAGCGTATAATGCTGTATGAAACTTTCAGCCACGGCCCATGAAACTCTCAGCAGCGGCCCATGAAACTTTTAACCACGGCCCGGTGGTGGCCTGTCTTGTTGGCACCTATAGCGGTGCCAGACGCACGATCATGGCTAACTTTAACCTTAAATAAAATAAAAACTACTGAGGCTAGCGGGCTGCAATTTGGTATGTCTGGTGATAGGAGGGTGGCTGATCAACATACCAATTTGCAGCCCTCTAGCCTCAGTAGTTTAAGATCTGAGGGCGGACAGACAAAGTGCGGACGGACAGGCAAACAGCCATCTCAGTAGTTTTCTTTTACGGAAAACTAAAAAGAGAAACATGTTGTAACTATATTATGCTCTATATTTATGCAGGAATATTTTCCGTAATTAAAACATGGTGCCAAAGTATTTTCATCACGAAAAACAAATTACTTACTCCACGTCAAGTAAATACAGAAGGAAACACCGCTAAAAAAACAAAAGAAACGATAAACTGAGAATTTTAACTAAATGGAAGGACTTACAAACTAGTTTTATCCCCACTTTGCATTAATTTATTCATCTGTTTACTCTTTACATCAGAAATAACTCACGTTCATGATTTCCTGTTGAATGAAACTATTAATACTTCACAACTGACTCTTAAAAAAAAACAGAAGCTAAAATGATCTTAGTTGTGACAAAGGCTGTACATCACAAGTGACAACGGTAAATTCAATATTTCTGGTAACAGTTCCATACTACAGGTACTTCAGGCTGTCTTTATTTCTATGAGACTTCGTGAAATTTATAGTGGCGGAAGGGTGCCAAATCACTTTTCAGCACAGAAGACAGTGGCTATGGAAGAGCAGCCGTGACTTCAAAAGAAGGGACAGTTAGAATACCTGAGATTCATTAAGGTATCATTGTGTAATGACCAGAAATTGGGTCACTTCTGATATTTCGATTTAGGGTCTGGCTTTAAGCTTTTTATGTGTAATCTGCACTATAGGAAAGGTGTTTTAGGCATGAGCCTACTGAGCATTAAGAAGCATAACACGAATAGCGCAGAGAACTCGGAATTGCGCAAACGCAAACATTTTACCTCACTATACTATAAAATGTATATAATTAGCAACGATAGAAAAACACCTAAACGAAATCAGACTCTTCATCCCATATGCCCAGTTAAACAGATCTGCAAGTACAAAGAAGCTACTCTACTGAAGTTGTTTCAGAGACATGAGTTTTAACCCCAAAAATATAAAATTTAATACAAAGAAAAAGTAGTTATAATGTATCAGAAAAAAATGTACTCCTTAAAAATACACAATTTATAATAATAAAATTCGAGTGGAACTTTCTTGCTTGTCCAACCCGGGTGGGGCCGAGTTAAGTAGGGATCGGGAGGGTAGGGGAGACATGACACATCCACCCTCCTCCTGCAATCCTGTTTATCCAAGCCGGGTGGGGGCGGGGTAGGCAGGGGATCAGGAAGGTAAGGTAGAAATGGCACCTCCTGCAAACCTGTTTGTCCGTCCCAGGTGCGGGTGGGGTATGTGGGGGATCGGATGGGTAGGGGAGACATGACAGGCAGCGC
>NC_089765.1:26739409-26741909 GCF_040412425.1 Macrobrachium rosenbergii | reverse complement strand
GAAGGCATATACTTCATGTTCCAGATTTTAACTTTGTACTACTGTTCCACTGAAAGCCAACCACAATACTGCCCTAAAATGGAAGACTGCAGTATCTGCAAAAATACAAAACTGAGAAAAATGGTAGATACTCCCTTGCCCTACTACTGATTTTGCAGATACTGCAAATGGGATCCCCTAAATAATCGTGGAAAGCATTGAAAAATCAGTCTGAAACTGCAGTAACTTGCGTATTAGTGTTTCACGAGCCCAATAGGTGGCATATCTCAATTTCGAAATTTTTGCAAATACTGCAGTTTTCCATTTTAGGGCAGAATACCATTACGTTCCTTTTATTAATAGTAATAAAAGTAATTACAAATCAAAGTGCCATGAACTTCGTCAACATTAACTAAAGGAGTGGTGAGTGACTCTATATTTAGTAGTTCTTATTAGTCAGATCACCAGTAAATGTCGATAAGAGCATGCTCTTCGTAAAGCTAGGTTTTTTACGCATAGAACCTAATCGACAGGTATTATTTGCATAACAATTGAGAAAAGCAACTTATTTCTCCGTACACTAAAGCTGCATTTTCTTCTTAGTGATAACGAAAATTCAAAATCCTTCAAGACACGTATCAGACAGGTTCACGTCATATCTATTTCCGTTTATCCTGTTCTTAATCTTCTTAATGACTTAATACATCTTCAACCCTTTGAAACTTCAAATGATCTAGCTTTCTTAGATTTTTCTAAGGCCTTTCGTTATAGTTTCTCATTTCAAGACTACCAATCTACTACAAATTATATTGTAAATCAATGTATATATTCTACACGATATACTTGAAAGTCTTCTTTACTAACTAGAAACTAGATATAAGCAAAGACGGAGGTGGCATGAATAATAACGTCGATAATGAAAAGCAAAGATATTCACTGCAGCAAGACAAGAGGAAGAAGAAGAAGAAGTTCATTACAAAATTTCAATATCAGATTCATCTGATGTTTCTCGGAACCCGGAGTCTGGCATTCAAAGCCGGTGTCTCGAAGTAGCCTCTCTTCCCTGAAGGAACTGAGCGAAAATGTGTATTTCCATGGGCATTTCTTAACGTCAGTTTTTTCTGTTTGAACCTGAGGGTACGAGTGTATACATGTCAGAGAGGACGGGGTACATTAGTGAGGCTTGGATGTACTCACAATTCCTTTGTCTTTCGGGCGACAAAGTGCGAGATCTGGGCCGGATATTTCGACATTTTTCCATCTTAACCAAGTCGAATACGATATTTGAATGCTGAAAGGAAAGGGAGAGAGCATTTTTCATGCTCTTACATACATCACGCTACTTGCAAATGGACTTGAGACGAGAGGGGCTGTTCTGATTCAGGGAGATCGTCTCCCCCTTTAGAATGGGCCTTCTATTTCCACCCCTTGAGCAGGGGTGTCGTCTTCGGCAGCAGACAGTGCTATGTTTGTTGTCTAAAGGCGTTGTCAGCATAACAAGATGCATTATGCAAATAATCCTTATCATCTGTGATACCGACCCTGGATGCTTCCGCTCACATACACACTCTCACTCACACACACACACACATACGCACACACACATACACAGGGTGACAGAATGACCTCAGTTGGTTAGGATTTATTATTAGTTTAGATACTCTCTCTCTCTCTCTCTCTCTCTCTCTCTCTCTCTCTCTCTCTCTCTCTCTCTCTCTCTCTCTCTCTCTCTCGTCGTCTTTCATATCTGTCTTTCTGTCGCTCACCATTATTAATATCATTATTCATAAGATGAAACCTATTCATATGGAAAAAGCCATTGACTTGAAATTCAAGCTTCCAAAGAATATGGTGTTCATTAGGAAGAAGTCGAGAAGGTAAAGGGAAATACAAAAAGACAAGAGATCCCACTTATTAAAAGAGAACAAATAAATTAATAAATTAATAAATAGATTAAAATGTATTGAAATGCAAGGAGAATAGTATTAGGGTAGTAATGCATTGCATCTTCGCTTGAACTTCCGAAGTTCCAGCTGTACATCATCAGGAGGTTGTTCCACAGTACAACGGTGTGAGGAATAAAGGACCTCTGGAACTGAGAAGTTCGACAGCGAGGCACATTTACTGCATATTGGTGCTGCTGTTCAGCGAATGTGGTTGCTCTCAAAAGGAAAAGGGGATCAGGGATCAATTGTGAATGTGAAAGATCTCTGTTGAAATACAACTTATGAAGTGACAAACATGAGACCATCCGTCGATGGTCCAAGTCTTAACAAACACCTACCACTACGAACCACTCTGTCTAAAAGAGATAAATCTCTGGCAGAAGCAGATATCCACACCGGAGAACAGTATTCTAGTAAAGAAAGCACAAATGACCTAAAACAGTTATAAATACATGAGGCCCTACGAACAATATCCAACTTTCGCGCGGCATTTGCTGAAACTTTCATTAGATATTTCTCAAAAGTTAGATGTGAGTCAAAACTGAATATTCTCACACTACTTCACAGAAAGAGAT
>NC_089765.1:26629409-26734409 GCF_040412425.1 Macrobrachium rosenbergii | reverse complement strand
GGAAGGTGGAGTTATATGATTATGTATCTATATACTGATATGATTTTTTGGTTCTAGTGTTGCAAATATGTATACATACACACACATACTTACATACATATACTGTATATATATGTGCTTTATATGTTGTATGTATGTATGTATGTATGTATGTATGTATGTATGTATGTATGTATGTATGTATATATATATATATATATATATATATATATATATATATATATATATATATATATATATATATATATATATATGTATTAGTGAGTGATGAGAATCTTGAAGGCTGATCACGCATACACACAGCTGGTCATGATTGGCCCTGGCATGAATTTCCGATTTCTTTCTCTCTCTCTCTCTCTCTCTCTCTCTCTCTCTCTCTCTCTCTCTCTCTCTCTCTATATATATATATATATATATATATATATATATATATATATATATATATATATATATATATATATATATACATACATATAAATTTGTGTATTTCATCTTTGACACTGGTTAATCGAAACGTATTTTGTGTAAAGTCGTATTGTTTTTTACATCTTGTTTCATGCCATTAACGTTTTATATCCGTAGGCAACAACCAAACTGAATTAATTACAAAACGAATGACGTTGAAAAGAAAAATTGTTGTCATTTCCTTATTTTGAACAATGGCTGTTATGAGCTACAGACTCTAAAATTGAAGGAATTTTCATCCTTAAGCATAATGAATATAACCCGGCTTATCAAAGGAGCAAGGAAGAGAGAGAGAGAGAGAGAGAGAGAGAGAGAGAGAGAGAGAGAGAGAGAGAGAGAGAGAGAGAGAGAGAGAGAGAGAGAAATAATCGGTATCATTTACAGAAACTTAAATTTGTGAATGCACAAACGGCCAAGTGCCAACACCTTCCGTAATTACCAATTCGTATAAACAAAAGAAGGTTGTCTCTCTCTCTCTCTCTCTCTCTCTCTCTCTCTCTCTCTCTCTCTCTCTCTCTCTCTCTCTCTCTCTCTCTCTCTCTCTCCTTTCCACGTGCGTCAAATATATCGTGAATGTGGATAAAATACGGCTAGAGCAATTAACACTTTTCATTTTTTACTAAAATATCAATTAAATTTTAACTCTGGCAAGATTTTGTGCATTTTTCTTTGTCGGTGTCATTTGAAAAGTCGTGTGTCAAATGAAGAACAAGATGCGCTGGCACTGGTAGCTGGTGAGGCGAGGGCCAATAGGTTGGTGCTGGCACATCCCACTAGAGCTGGGAAACTAACAGCTGAACAACTGAGAGAGAGAGAGAGAGAGAGAGAGAGAGAGAGAGAGAGAGAGAGAGAGAGAGAGAGAGAGAGAGAGGATGGACAAAAGTAGAGTCATTTTTACCTACGCGGGATACGAGCACGAGAGTTGTGTGAGGCAATATTTAAAGATTAAATACAACTTACAGGTTTGACTATTCTTGTGGGTAAAAATGAATATATTTATCACTGTCAAGCTCAAGAGTAAGCTTTACGTCCCGGAGGTGCAGCCAAAATGGGGCTGCTGAGGGGTAGGCTACTCGGATGGGGAGCCCGAAGTTTGAACTCTTCCGGGTAGTTGGGGGTTGTTTAAGACCAAGTTGTATCGATGCGCGGAACATATAATCTGGTTAGAGTAAAGGACTGGATACCATAGACAACAACTCCTGATGGCGGGAAACAAAAAGAAGCCGCAAATCCAGCGGAAGCCGTGGGAGAAATTCGTGATGATATAAAGAACAAAAGCAAAAGAAAACCAGAACAAAAAACAGTCCCTGTAGGAATGAGTGCCGTCAGTGCACCTCACGCGGTGCACTGTAGGCATTACTTACGGTTCTTTGCAGCATGCCTTCGGCCCCTAGCTGCAACCCCTTTCATTCCTTTTACTATGCCTCTTTTTATATTCTCTATCTTCCGTTTTACTTTCCACCCTCTCCTAACAATTGATTCATGGTGCAACTGCGAGGTTTTCCTCCTGTTACACCTTTCAAACACTTAACTGTCAATTTCCGCTTCAGTGCTGAATGACCTCATAGGTCCCAGTGTTTGGCCTTTGGTCTGAATTCTATATTCAATTCAATCAACAAAAAACAGTTAATACTTGGAGAGCAAAATCCAGCCGCGAGTGGCGCGTGGAAATAAAGGTCCGTGAAAAGCAGCCCAAGGAAAAACAGGAGATTCTGGGGAAATGAACAATGAAAGTAGAAAGGGTTTTTCAACGAACAGACCCGCTATAATGACAAGTACCCGTAAATTGGTGGAAATTGGATAAACAGAAGAATGATTAGTGCACGAAGGGGAGAAGAGAAGAGGAAAGGTGGAGGAGGAAATGACAAACAGGAAAGGAGCATTAAAGGAAGAATCTTCTTAGGGCAGAAGTTCCGGAGGAAGAGTGGACGAAATGAAATAATAAGCACAGGAAGCGAACAGAGGAGGGATTGAACAATGAAGAAGCGAGCCAGGGCAACCCACATTTACGTCAGACAGACAGACAGATATTCAAAACGAGCGAGGTAAACTTAGGATGAACATTCAAATGACAAAGGTGATGATTAGATGATTAATTCATTTAACTCGAGCTAACCTGTACTTTGAATTATTTCATAAATAACGATGAACACAGAACTTTAATTATTTCTGTGTTCACCCTGAAGAAAAGGTCGAGTGGAAATTTACGAAAATAAAAATTAAATGTTGAATCTTTTATACCAACAAGCGGAAGCATATTTTCCTCCGTGAGTTAGAGTCTTGACTTCTCGCAATAAAAAAAAAAAAAAAATACGCCACCATAGAATAACACCGAATTGTACAGAATTCGGAATGACCTTTAATATTGTTGAACTCTCTTGTGATGATACTTACAAAGTTTGAAAAAGAATTCTGAAGAATATTCTGCTGAGATATGACTAAGAGCTCTGGCTGTCTTCATTCAAAGGAGATTATAAAAGAATTCGGAAAACTAGCGACATTCGAAGTGTCTCAACTATTACCAGCATAACGTCTGGAGACACCCCAAAGAAACCTTACTATAAATATCGAAAGAATGATAGCCTAGGAATATCACTTCCAGAGAGCAAACGGCAGCCATATCTTATTATCTCAAGTGATCATCATCATTCTAGCGATCTACAGGGGATACAAAAGCATGGAAAGGATCCAAAGCTATCGAAAAAGAAATCAGTGCGTGGGGCGCTGATTTGTTCAAGTATTTCCTCACCATAGTCAAAAAAAATTAGCATCGGTGCGCTCTAACTGCAATGCAAAACAGTGGAGTAACTAAGGGGGACAGTCCGCCCCGGGAATTACTGTCCGGGGGACGGGGGGGGGCACTCTAGCATCTTTTGAGACGTTACGGTTTAAAAAGTGCGTTTAATTTTCATCACTTTAGTACTTTTTAGCACGGGAATGGGGCGGCCCGAGCGCCACTCCCGCTAGTTACGCCACTGATGCAAAAGTATATCACCAGTAAAATTAAGAAACACTTACAGAAAAGTTATCCGTAACACTTTACTGCAAAAGCAGAACACCGCCGTAACACTTTACTGCAAAAGCAGAACACCGCCGTAACACTTTACTGCAAAAGCAGAACACCAAAGACATTCAACTGCTGCAACCCGAAAGTTGAATTCAAGATTAACGACGAACTAACAAGGAGATGAATACAGTAAAAATAGTGTGACAAAGAAAGCGTGTTTAGCATCCAGAGGGTGGAAGAGTAGAGAGATAGGGAGGAGACAAGGAAAGGGTGAAGGGAAAGGAAAATCTCAGAAAAATAAATAAGACACGGGTCACTCTGCAATGGAAAGAAGGGGAAACTTGTGGATTCTTTCTCCCGCCCAATACTGTACATCAGGGAAGTTTCAATTAGACATCCAGTTCCCCACATAACAGTTCTGCACGAGTGTTTTTCTGTACTCTCTCTCTCTCTCTCTCTCTCTCTCTCTCTCTCTCTCTCTCTCTCTCTCTCTCTCTGTCCAAGCTATCTTTTACGTTCACCAACTTCAAAAAAAAATGTAACATATGTCGAGAAAATGCTATGGAGTGGCCGCGTGTGAGAGGCGACAGATGCGTCGGAGATATGTAAATCACCTTATGGATTTTTTCGTCTTTTCTGATATGTAACTCATACAGGCTCAGTTTCTGAAGGCTAGACGTATTCTGTGTACGACTTGTTTGTGCATGTGTGTGTGTGTCCGAGTGGATGCGCCAGGATTGTGGAAGCTGTCAGCCTCAGTTGCTTCTCACAAAAAGGCCGCAGAATAACAACGAAACTAAGGATAAGCGCTGTTTTCAAGGACAGAATAAACGTTTCACTCTTTGTTCGTAAACATTTGAAAACTTGAAATGATGTGATTTTATTTTATATAGACACATGAAAACATCAATATGTGTGTGTATATATATATATATATATATATATATATATATATATATATATATATATATATATATATATATATATATATATATATATATATATATATATATATATATATATATATATGTATATATAATCCAATGTAGCACGAATGAACGCGTGCTTGAGAGTATCATAAAATCCACGCAAGAAGGTGAGTAAAACACGGGACTTTGAACAAGTACTTTCGTAGTTTATGCTATAATTTTCAGTGTGAACTTAAAAATGTAGAATAAACTACGAAAGTACTTGTTCAAAGTCCCGATTTTCACTCACCTTCTTACGTGAATTTTATGATATATATAAATAAAGATATATGTGTGTGTATACATATATATACATTTATATTTGAGGGTGAGTCGTGGTGGTGACTGGCCAAGTATAGGTTTCGGTTAGCGTCCCCTGTTGCCGCTGCTCTGTCCTCTTCGGGAGGTCCCCCCCCCCAACCCTCCCCCTCTCCTGTCTCCCTTCCCTTTGAGTTTCCCTCCCCGTCGGCATGCAACATTTGCATCAAGGGCGTGAAAATGTTCAGCATTTACGAGCGGAAATAATCTCTCTACCTTGGGGACTGAGTACCGCAGATTTTGTTTTGACAAATGTCAGACCAAGTACGATGGGGAGCGAATCTCTTTTCCTCACTCGTATTTCGCAGGTGCTGGAATTTCTCATATTGAGGCAGACCTTACGAAAAGAGGCAGCAGAACCCACGGAGCTTCGAATCCTATTTTCTGTTTTTTTCTTTTTTTCTTTTTTTTGAGATTTGCCTTTCTCTGTTACTTGTCGAAAGATCCTCATTTTTTTTTTTTCGAAAGATACCATTTTTGCTTGGATATTTCCACGTCAGTTTAAATGTTTTCTGTATTTCTAGCACCGCGTGGAGGGTGAAATCTAAAGGAAAATGCTGCATATTCAACCACAGATGAAGATATTTTTCATACGGAAAGTGGTTGCATTCTGCAATATGTGTGTGTGTGTGTGTGTGTGGGCGTCTATACTTTCATTTTTTATTTATTTGTTGTAGCATATGCCATAGTTAGCGCTACACACACACATTATACATACAATATATATATATATATATATATATATATATATATATATATATATATATATATATATATATATATATATATATATATATATATATATATATATATATATATATATATATATATATATATATTATATATATTATATTATATATATATATATATATATATATATATATATATATATATACATATATATATATATATATATATATATATATATATATATATATATATATATATATATACAATGAGACTAGGACTCCACCTACAAACAACTGTCAGGTGGAAATACTTGGTTTCCAGCCACCTGTATGTTCGTATGCATTGTCCTGCTAGCATACAAGTGTTGAATTTTTGCCACTTTGTACCAGTCCTCTGAAGATGGCTTAACAATAAAGCCAACACCGGTCAGGTTTTTCAACCGTTTCTAATTTCTTTCCTTTGGTTTTTGATATATAAATCATAAATTTTAGATTTTGCATTGTGCATGCGTACGTTCAGGTGTCTAAACTATGAAACGTGTACTGCAGGCCGAAAGTGTATGAAAACACTAAACTATCTGCATTAGATGATTTAAGTCGTGCAAGTTCAGGCAAATAGACACTTTATTTGCCAGTCTCTGTTAAAAATGCTGGTACATTTGTAACAAGAGTTTATAACCCGAATATCCGAATAGATCTCCCAATCTCAAATTGTTAGAAAATGTTTGGTTATTAACATTAAATATTTATTATTAGACATCATTGACATCTTTTTCCATTTCAAGAAAAGTGCTACTAAAGTGATAAATAAAATGTGTAAGTGATTAGCAAAAATTTAATGGGTCACGATACCCTAATGAGTGATTCATTTCTTACCATAAACTGAGGGTACAGGGTTCATAAAGGCTGTACTCGAAGGCGAGGGGTTGCTATTCTATTGTGGAGAAATCGAGACAATTCAATTTTCCCGTTGGTTATGAAGATGTGCGTTGTAAGTACAACAGACTAAATTGCATTATGGGTAATTTTATGCACACAACAAAATTGTACTGGAATTCTCATCACGTCCTTTTCCATCCTCGGTGTCCGGGAAAGCGAGTTTCGCTTTTGCAAAACGGAACTGTTTCCTTGCATCCAAATCCAAAAATCGTATTTGCCATTCTCGATTCAGTTCCATTAGAAGTCTTATCTCGCTGTTCATTGTCATTTGGGATTTCCGAAAAGAGCTTTTTTCCTATCTATCTGCGTCTTTTCGATCCAGAGCTGTTACTACGCCAATCTGTTTTTCTTTCTCAGTAGTTAGGAATTTTTTTTTTTACTTCGTTTATCTTTCATAATTTTTCTCTGGGTAAGTGGACTTGCTGGCAATCCTATGAATTCCTTTTTCGTGCTCTTCGGCTCCGCGCACTCCCTCCGTCTCGCAAATCTCATTAGTGTTTTCTCCCGCTGGAATCCATGATTCTTCCTTTGTTTCCGCATTTTCTCAGTTTTATCTTTAATACTCCCGTATTCATGTTTAGTTTTCTTCCTATTAGAAATTGCGTTTTTTAGTTTTCTGTAAAAAAAAAATATTGTGAGTTGGTTATTTGTTTGTCCATCCGCACTTTCTGTCCACCCTCAGATCTTAAAAACTACTGAGGCTAGAGGGCTGCAAATTGGTATGTTGATCATCCATCCTCCAATCATCAAACATACCAAATTGCAGCCCTCTAGCCTCAGCAGTTTTTATTTCATTTAAGGTTAAAGTTAGCCAGGATCCTGCGTCTGGCAACGCTATAGGAAATCCCACCACCGGGCCGTGGTTGAAAGTTTCATGGGCCGGGGCTCATACAGCATTATACGCTGGACAGAAAACTCGACTGCGCAGAAGAAACTTCGGGCGCATTTTTTACATGTTGTGGTAGTTTTCATTTTCTCATTTGGTTTTCGTCTCCACGCCGACGCCATAACAGTTTCATTACGGTCTCCGAGTGTATCTTAATTTCTCTTTCCGATCTCATTTCTCTGACGTCAAAACCAGTCGTAAAGCCCCGCCAATAACCCTCTCTCTCTCCCCCCACCACTCTCTATTACATCCCACACCCCTCTCTATCTCTCTCTCTCTCCCTCTCTCCCTCCCTCCTCTGTCTATCTACGCTCCCAGTCCTCTCCTCTGTGGCTGTCCCTTCCCTCCCCTTTCGGTCTCCCTCCATAAAGTAAACATTATTCCATTATATTGCGACGACATTAAGCTCAATTGCTCTTAAGAGTGATATGAGAGCGATATTAGATGTCTCAGCAAAGAACATCTCAGCGATGAAGGAAGGAGCAGAGGGAAGGAGAGAGTGGTGGAAAGTGGGGGGTGGGGGGGTGAGTAAAAGTGGGGTTTTACTTTGCGTAGTTGGCATTTCTTTACTCTGCCTTTGGTACAGGAATGTATAAAATAAATACTGTTTATCAAACTTTTTTTTTTTTATGATAGCCTAAGATGCGAATGTTTGTTCTATAACTGGGCTGGTGTTTGAGTCGGTCCGCCAGTTTTATCGTCAAAAACGGATTTCAGAGAGAATTCCTAAGAAGACTCCTTAGGATTTATGAACTGCCGACAGTTTGGAAAGTCGATTCATATTGAATCAGTCCGCCAGTTTTCTCGTCAGAGAATTCCTCAGAAGATTTCAGATTTAGAACTGGCGAAGTCCATTCATATTGAGTCAGTCCGATTCCTTAGGATTTATGAACTGGCGACAGTTTGGAAAGTCGATTCATATCAGTTAATGGTGGCTATTCTCTATTCTTATTTTCTGCCGTTGTATAATAGAAAGCAGTTGACTGTCATGTTCATTTAGATCATGCAATTTCCTCATTTTTATGGAATAGGTATTTTATTCATCAAATCAAGACCTTAATATATGCTGGCATACAAATTTTATTTCCAGCGAAGAGAAGGAGACGGGTAAGTCAAGTTAGGTAACTGCAAGAAATAAAATCATGGCAAATTCCATTATTCTGGAAACACGGAGGAAGACCGAAAATTTCACAGGCTATAAATGCATAGCATTACGGGACGATCTAACCAGTCATGTCCCGAGTACGAAAATTAATAGTATTTTTTACTGTTTCCAAATATTTCATGTCCTTTAAGTGCCAACGTGAATCAATAATAATTATGGGAAGATCAGAACAATATTGACTGTCTATGATTTTTCGGTGTTAAGTTTTGATTTTGACAAAGCAAAGCCTTATCATTCTATGCCCAAAGGCATTCATCACGTGAAGAATAAAACTTTTTTTCTAACATTCAGACATCAGTATTCAAAACATCTCAAGGGCAAACGATATGAACAAATTTCAATCAATAGAACAGAGGTGTAAGTTACAGAGTTCATGAGAGAGAGAGAGAGAGAGAGAGAGAGAGAGAGAGAGAGAGAGAGAGAGAGAGAGAGAGAGAGAGAGAGTTCCCTCCTACTTTCCAACAATTTTTTGGTCCCTTTCCCCTCGGAATTGGGATGATGTAAATTGAAAATCTATTTCGGTCCATAAAGATTCCCTTCCATCAAAGGATATCATCAGCACTTGTTTCCCTTCTTTTAATATAATTAACCATCGCGCTTATCTCTTCTCCTTTATCGGAAATTCTATCTTCGTAACATTTTACTAGAATTTATTCTCTTTAAACTCTTCTTCTTCTGCATTTGAGCCAAGGCCATCATCATTTCTAATGAAGGATGTCCAATGTCCATTCAGACAAAGGACACTGACGGAGAGAGACTACTTGAACCGATATTTCTCTGTAGTCATTTGTGTTTTGTTATTCACCTCCCTTTGTGCGGTTCCATGAGAGAATTCCTGCTGTCTTTCTCATATACCTTTTACTACTACGGTATTGTGCCCATTCCAAAAGGAAAGTTCTTGTCATTACTAAAAAATCATCCTTTTTCTGGATGAGTGTCCCCAATGTGGAATATCTGTACTCACGGGGTGATATCTAATGTCCATAATCATTTTGGTCAAGGATATTCGGATGAGTGATAAAGGCTGAGACAGCCTTTCCATGATTGATAAGCATCGAATTCAAAGCGTAGGAGAGAAGAACTGACACTCATTTACACCCGAGAGGTCTGAGAAAAGAGGTCTGGATTGTATTTATGTAGATTCAGAACCACAGCCCAACACATTACACATAAGCACACTCAACAGGTGAACCATATTTTTTGACATCAGCACAGGCTGCTATTGCTCCCTTGTGCCAAGATCTCTATGGAAAAGGGTGTTTAACTCATTCTGAGACTCATTCATTCTTCTGGCAGAACAAAAGCTAAACCAGTGAGAGAAAAATTCATAAGGCGTCGAGGGGAAAGGGTGTAAAACAGTACATCAAGTGGCAGATAAGCAAAGTGACCTATTGCACAGATGATTAATCATCTCCGTTGGGACTTAGTGGGACCCCTCCCACCCTTCAACAGCTTCAGATAAATCTCCATAACTCTGCAGAGAACCACCTGATGAGCAGAGGCAATCCCGATGACAGAAATGACACTGGGAGAGAAAATTCAGCCACATGGCGTACCAGATGTTCCTCTGTGTTCTTAAATCTTTTAACTTGATTGTTCAAGAACTGTGTTTACTATTTACGGAAACAGACTGACACAGATGACATGACCTCAGTCAGAAGGCCAGCCATCATCCCCAAAATGCTGACCACTGTAGCCAAACTACTGATGTCAGTGATGCACTGCACCAAAAAATACAACCCATACACCAAAAGCATGACAGAAAAACCTACTAAGAGTTGCATTCATTATCATATGTAACAGCCCTGACTGGAAGACACAACTACCTTGGGTACTCCTTGGTCTAAGTCCTTCCAAGAAAAGAATTAAACGCTTCTCCCACTGAAATGGTTTTCAGTGAATCCATCTGCGTGTCAGGCAAACTCTTCACAGCCAGTGATACCAGTCATCCAGAAAAAAAGAACTGGCAAGGGTATGAAAGGTTATGGGAAGATTCTGACTACACATTCAAATTTAAAAGGTATCCAATAGGGCAGTGTTTCCCAAAATTTTTTAGTACATGACCCCTTACAGCAGTACCAAACCTGTCTTGACCCCCACATTTATAAGCCTTCTAAAATCGAGCTAATTTCAAATGGCACATATTTTAACATTTTAAATATTAATCTTTCCACTGATCTTTATCAATGTTTATTAACAGTGACTGATTTATTAACATTTCAATCATAGTTAGACCCTCCATGACCCCCAGAAAAGGGCCCATGACCCCTTTGGGGGTCATGACCCCCAGTTTGGGAACCCCTGCAATAGGCCATTCATACAGTCATCTGAGCATCTGCTGATTCATATTCATCAGAGTCAATGCCCACAAGCTAACCTTGACCCGGCCATACAGGGAACCATACCCAGTCAACAAATGCCAAGAATAAGCCTTTTAAAATCCCCGCCATGCAGGGAACCATACCCAGTCGTCAAATGCCAAGAATAAGCCTTTAAAATACTCATAAAAGGCAATGAGGATTATCCACTGAAAGGCTGGCCTATAATGAAGAACGATCAGTACCGCTGATCAGATACACAAACTGGCCACTCAATGACCAAAAATCAATTCTGATCTGTCAAGAAGTCTTCTCCATGAACTCTGATAGAAAAAGAGCGAGAAACAGAAGAAACCAAAAGAAAATTCTCTCTTGTGGTGGGTGTAACTCGTTAAGAGCTTGAGAGCGAGGAAGTCTGCCGGTAATATTTGCTCCATTCCGCGAACTTTATTAAGCTATGCATGAATTGATCAGTTGGGGCCTGTTCAATTAGCATAGTTAATGTGGGAGGAGTATTTCGAAGAACCAACGAATATATAAAGTTTCTTTCCGATTTTGTTAACATCTACAGCTTAAATTAATTGAGAATACGTAATGAACAAAATGAAGGAACTCCTAAACAGAATTCAATTAAAAATGACTTATTTATAAGAGCCTTAACCTATTTCACCGATCAAGCTAATGAATACTTAAGGTCGACGTCTTTGCATGCATGGCAGTTGTGTGTGGTGCATATTTTTGAACTCGTGTGTTTGCTTGTGTTAGAGAGAGAGAGAGAGAGAGAGAGAGAGAGAGAAAGCACGCCTAACGAATCACACGTCATAAGAACCACGTAAAAGTTACAGTGAAAACACAGAGCCGTGTATAAACGGACCGTACCACTTAGTATGCAAATTAATCAAATGCATTATTTAAATCTAAGTCTCCTTGTCTCTCTTCTCGTGTTGTTTCATATAACACAGGAGAGAGAGAGAGAGAGAGAGAGAGAGAGAGAGAGAGAGAGAGAGAGAGAGAGAGAGAGAGAGCACAAATTCCACGAGTTTTTTCCTTCCTTGGCACTCGGAATGGGGTAAAATCGAGAAAAAAAAAGTTCGGTAAAAAAAGTTTATGAATGTAGGGATTGTAGAAAAATACATCTCCCACTGTAAAAGGCTGGCTAGAGGGGTCTTGGGAACTTTAAATTAATAGGAATGGGATTATCAGGAATTTAGGGACGAAGATGAGGACCTGAAAATTAATTAAAACAATTTATGAAAGCGATTCAGACAAAGTGCGTAAATTGAACGGGATCTTTGAATACGTAAATCGTGGCAAGGTAAATATCCTTATTCACTCATACACAACACGCCTACACGTAAAAGCACACGCATACAGAGGTATCTATATATAAATAAATAAATACACACACAATATAATTATATGTGTGTGTGTACATATATATACCGTATATACATATGTATATATATATGTATATATATACAGATCAAGTGTTAATAAATATATGGCATCCATAGCTCACCGTAGCACCTCTGCAATTTCCAATTTCCTTTGTGTCCAAAGCCGAAGTTCAGAATGAATAAATAAACAAGTAAAAAATGCGCCGAAGAAAAAGTTTCTTCGCACAATCGAGTTTTCTGTACAGCAGCTACAGAATATAATCAAGGCCACCGAATATAGATCTATCTTCCGGTGGTCTCAGTATAATGCTGTATCAGCCGCGGCCATGAAACTTTAAACCACGGCCCGGTGGTGGCCTATCCTATATTGTTGCCAGAAGCAATTTATGGCTAAGTTTAACCTTAAATAAAATAAAAACTACTAAGGCTAGAGGGTTGCGATTTGATGTTTGATGATTGGATGGTGGATGATCAACATACCAATTTGCAGCCCTCTAGCCTCAGTAGTTTTTAAGATCTTAAGGCGGACAGAAAAAAGTGCGGACGGACAGACAAAGTCGGCACGATACTTCTCTTTTACAGAAACTAAAACTGTTACTTGGTTATCCTTCTATTCTTATACCGACAAGCTTTAGCTATTAAACCATGTCCATCTTCAGGACTACTCTACACCTACAATGAAACTGCGTCGATATATTAGCAAGCATAGGCAAAACTTAGAATCTGAAATGAAAACTAAACATATATTTTATAGTTCATGAATATGAAGAATGACAAACTTCACAGGCCAGGATTCTTCTCAACAAATCCTCTCGTTCCAGAGAGGGGGGCACCGTGGTCTTCTTCAGCCCTTTTGTGCCCAGCGCTAATGGAGAATCTTTCGCGTCTCTGAACTTGCATTTGCAAACATTTGCAAGGCTGGGCCCAGATTCCAGGATTTCCTAGAGGTCTGTCCACACTAGGAAAAACTGTTTGGAAACAAAGTTTGCAAACAGTTTCCAACCTGTCTTCAAACTGTTTACAGAAAGTTTCCAAGAAACTGTTTGCAAACAGTTTGCAAACTTTGTTTCCAAACAATGTTTCCTAGTGAGGACAGGCCTTAAGGATGGCTAGATTGCTCATCACAAGGGTGGTCATTTGTGTCCAACGTAGCTCACACTGACAGGTTCTCACGCCTCCTTTGAACTAAAACTTGTAAACTACACTAATCACAGCTCTGTGTCTCCTAGGCGTGACAAAGTTTGTCATCTTATGGGTGGCTTCCAGGTTGGGAAAACCGAAAAATCTCATCGATACTCTTGCATCTGCGGTCTCTTTTTTCCTGCAATGAAGTCGATTCTCCACATTTGTAAAAGAAACCTTCGTATGATTATAAATGTCAGTCTGCCAATACATAAACTTGATCCATTTGTTTCAAATGAAATAAGGAAAATAACTTTCATTGCTTTTTAGGCAGAATTACATATAAATGTAATAAGTATATATGTAATATATAAATAGATATATACATATAACTGTGTATGTGTTTAATTGTAATAGCAACAATGCCCTCTCGACTTCTTCACAACTTTTGGATATGCTTGTCACTAAAAAGCATTAGATCTAAGTGCAAGAAATATGAAGTAAATTTGATGTCCGGTAGCGGGAATCGAACCTACATCCCAAGTAATCAGAATGAGGTCACGCTGCCAATCTGATCACGAGAAGGATATAAGTCATACATACTTATACCCGTCAAATTCAGATATATTTATTAGAGCTGGAGTAGACCCATCCTCACCACTGTAGTCAAGTGGGCAATCGTTTTCATTTGAAATATATATTTATATATATGATATATATATATATATATATATATATATATATATATATATATATATATATATATATATATATATATATATATATATATATATATATTATAGTTACTGGTCATTTTTACCAGATACACGAGTACTTGTAATGGCAACAATGTCCTCTTAACTTCTTGAATTCTTAACACTTTTTTGGATATGCTCGTCACTTCAAAGCCTTAGATCCAAGAGCAAGAAATATGAAGTAATTCTGATAGCCGGTCGGGGGAATAGAACCCGTACACCAAATGATCAGAATGAGTCACGACTATTGCTGCTCATACATACATTTACCTCTCGAATTCAGAAGGGAGCAGACCCTTCCTCACCATCGTAGAGGGCCTTGTGGCTATTACAACTGCATAAGTATCTGGTATTAGGGGGCCAGCAGATTCGATATATACACCTCAGCCTACAGAGCAATAAAGATGATTGCCCACTTGGCTACGATGGTGAGGATGGGTCTATTCCAGCTCTAAAAAATATATTTGAATGCAACTGTTATATGTAAGCATGAGCAGCAATAGAATTTTATCCTTTTCGTGGTCAGGATGGCAATGTGACCTAGTTCTGATTACTCTGGTTGCAGGTTCGATTCCAGCTACCGGACATCAGAAATACTTCCTAATTCTTGCTCTTGGATCTAAGGCTTTGTAGTGACAAGCATATCCAAAAAGTGTGAAGAGTTCGAGAAGCTAAGTGGCCATTGTTGCTATTAAAATTACATACGTTGGTAAAAATTGACCAGCAGAGGTAAATCACCTCTGAAAGCATAAAAATAAAGATTCTCCTCTTTTGAACCTTCCGCTTTATTGAGGTTCTCTGTGGAAGTAGTAACTTATACGCAGTGAATTTGAGTTGTTTGGAGTGTATATTTTGGTATATACATAAAAATCCTTGATAACTTGGGTAAAGAGAAGAAATTGATAACATTTAAACAATAAATCTATTTCATTTATAGGCACATCTTAGCAGTCTGCACTATGTGATATCCCAACGACCAGTTTGAAGAAACCTGGCCTTCTGAAATTCCGAAAGAAGTGACCGAATACATCAGATGAAGAGTCAAAAACAGGTATAAATATTTTCTAACTTTATTTCAGCAATTAAATATTCTTATTTACCTACAGAATAAAAAAAGAGATATGAAAACGGACGCTATTTGATAAAAAAAAATGGCAATAGTTTTGTGTACAATAAAGAGTCGAGGCCCAAATTTAGCCTTCAGATCAATCATCACCATTTTGTCAGAATCATGTAGGAATGAATTTTATTCATCAAACGCAAAATGGTATCGTCTTGTCTTCATCCACATCTCTGATTTGTAATGAGATTATTGATATACAACGAAAATTGTATTTTGACGGCTTTAAGTACGCCCTTGCAATTAAAACCATTAGCCTGGACACTTAGGTTACTTTATTAACTGGCTTTAAGACTCTTTTCAGTCCTTGCTACTTCAATATGCATTACTGCTGCCTTTTCTTTTTACATTGCTGTATAATCTAACACTGTTTTTAAAAAGCTGCCAAGTTTAATTGCTTGCTCTTAACTTTCTTTTCACACTTTTCCGTGTTTAAATGCATTTGGCTGCTAGCAACGAAAGCCTCTATGTTTACGCGTTCGAATTTGTAAGGAATATATTTCCCACCCAGAGAACACTCACTGATGTAGTTCGGTTCTTCTTTGTGGAAAAAGGAATAAAGTTGCTTTGACGGGGAGGTTAAACGAAAGAATGGGCGAACCAGCATAAATCTCTTTTACCCATTATGGGGCCCCTCCGGTAGAAAATCAATTTTTCAGGGGAACCCTGTGAATGCTCAATTTACCCATTTGCAATATGCAATAGTCTGCATAATCCTTTTATCAGCCGTTGGGGCTTACCCTTAAGGTCTCTCTCTCTCTCTCTCTCTCTCTCTCTCTCTCTCTCTCTCAGGGAAATGCTTGAAGTTTTGATCTCTTTTTTTGAGAGATTTTGAGTGGGAATTACGGGTTGATAGATACTTGGAACCCTTTTGACTTTTGGACTCAACTCTCGCCGCTTTGACTCCAAAGGGATTTATTCGAACGTGCCCTGGAGGGGAACACGGCATATGGCACCGGCAAGTGGCGATTCAGCCCTGCGGAAACTGCATGAATAAAAACTACAGTTTAAAACATGTCTGTCTTACTTCCTGTTTCGTTTGACCATTCTGCTACATCCATCTTTGCTCAACTATTTCTTTTTTGTTGACAATATTTACTTATACGAGTATTACGTTTCATTGGAATAATGTAGAGCATTTGTTGGCTGTATAGTAATGACATACATACAACCATTTTGGAAATGTATTTACGACTCAAAGTCATTCGATCTAAATTTAACTGGACATTAGCTAAAATTTAGATAAATAGATAGACAGACAGATACATATCCAAGTTCTTTAAGAAATCAGCGGAGCACTGCATTTTGCTTTCATGAGCAAATCTAGTGGAATCTTATTCTTGCAGACAAACTGTCTATACACCAATCAAAGTCACCTTTAAGCATTTCTTTGGTTCTCATTTTAATTTTTAAAAAATGGATCCAGGTTCCGAGCAGAGCAGAAGGGGTTATCTAGTTTCCTTTAAATGAATTACTCCAAATTGTTAATTATTATTTGGCAATTCAACCTTTGAAAGCAAGGGTGATCTTAGTCTTAAAATACTTTATTTTCTAATTAATATCCTATTATTACTGAAGAAAATCATAAATCTTTTGATACTAAGATATACTCCCAACTAAATAAGCTTTACTTAGCTACAAATATCCAACATCTCTTTAAACAAAAGCTGGTTTCCATACTAGAAAACTTGGCACTGCTCTGGATGAGCACCAGAAATAATTAGCAACAGGACGATGGACAGGGCTAAGTCGTCGAGTGCTTTGTTTCCTCTGCTTCAACTCAGGGCACACGGCCGACGACCTAGTTTAAACACTACAAGGAACTGGCTATCCTTTAGTTTATTTAGTCAACGAACCAGCTATGGCTCTTTATCGCATAAAACTATGCTGTCCTAAAATGGAAGACTGTAGTATCTGCAAAAATACAAAACTGAGAAAAATGGTAGATACTCCCTTGCCTTACTACTGATTTCGCAGATACTGCAAATGGGACCCCCTAAATGCTAGTGGAAAATACTGAAGAATCATTCTGAAACTGCAGTAACTTGTGTATTAGTATTTCACGAGACCAACAGGTGGCATATCTCAATTTCGACAATTTTGCAGATACTGCAGTTTTCTACTTTAGGGCAGCACGGATAGTGATGATTTAGCAATGGTCCTCACGCTCGAGCACACGGGGGTGCTAAGAATCTCTCGGTTTTATAAATACTAAGGATAAACTGAAGATAGAAAAATGGAACATAAAAGCCTAAATCAAATTGGGAAGATAGAAGAGGCAGAACATGAATTCAAGACGTACACTTGAATTGAAAAATTGAGACTGGAAAGGAGGTAAAGTTTTTACGTTTTTATTACATGCTTTTATTTAACTTATTTAACTTGACGTCTGTCTGTCTGTCTGTCTGTCTGTCTGTCTGTCTGTCTGTCTGTCTGTCTGTCTGTCTGTCTGTCTGTCTGTCTGTCTGTCTGTCTGTCTGTCCTTGTCACTAAATTTTCGACCTGTCTGTCTGTCTGTCTGTCTGTCCTTGTCACTCAATTTTCGACCTGTCTGTCTGTCTGTCCTTGTCACTCAATTTTCGACCTGTCTGTCTGTCTGTCTGATCTTGTCACTCAATTTTCTGTCTGTCTGTCTGTCTGTCTGTCTGTCTGTCTGTCTGTCTGTCTGATCTTGTCACTCAATTTTCGATCTGTGTGTCTGTCTGTCTGTCTGTCTGTCTGATCTTGTCACTCAATTTTCGATCTGTGTGTCTGTCTGTCTGTCTGTCTGTCTGTGTCAAATCTTGTAACTCAATTTTCGACCTGTTCCCTTCGTCCGATGGACTTGAAATTTTGCATGTTTACTCAATCCCGGTGACAATACAACTTTACATGATCAGTAGGTCAGCAGTGGCCTCTAGTGACCCTGCAGTGACCTTCTGCAGTATCTCAGGGTTTGTATGAAACTCTTCGGATTTTTCATACCTTCTTTGACTCGGTAGAATAAGTTAATAACTCTACGGATTTTTCAAACTTTCTTTGTCTCGACAGGATACCACTTTCAATTTCTTTAGCTACAATCGTAAATTGGTTACAATTTCTGTCAAAACTAAAAAGTATAAAATAAAAAAATAAAAAATATAAATCTTAAACACACTTTTATTACAATGCACTAAAAAGTAAAATATTATTTTTTGAGACGCCAGGATTTTCTTACAATTAATCATGTCGAAAATAAAAGCGTGGGCGCCAAACACGGTGGGAAATGCTACAAGAAATAAAAAATACATTTCTTTAAGCATTTCCTTCCATGTTTGGCGCCCACGCTTTTATTTTTGTAGACATGATTAATTTTAAGAAAATCCTGGTGTGTCTCAAAAAATTATTTTTTTTACTTTTTGGTGCATTTTAATAAAAACGTGTTTAAACATTTTTTTTATATTATTGTATTTGTTCAGGAAGACCATTTGGAACTGGTGGAGAAGACAAGCAAGATTATAACAACAAATGCAGAAAAAGCCACTTGCTGACGGAGAGCAGCGACCAGTAGATTACTGCTGACAAGAACTACATCAAAACAGTGTAATGTGAACTCTTTAAAGAAATAAAAGATGAATTTAACACAGAACAACTGAATGTTATACCTCGACTACTGATATGGGATTGTTGCTGGTGATATGAATGCAAGAGTTAGCCGGCACAATGCATGTAGGGAGAACGTAATGGAACAATGGATGTAGGGAGGACGTAATGGGTATGGAATATCTAAGAGAGACTGAAAACGAAAACTGGGTGCAATTTCTCAGTCTTTACCTTGACTCCTCCGGGTGGCACTCTTAGAAAGCAATTAGATCACAGAGTCATTACCTGAAAGAGAAAAGAATATTGAGGAACATCAAGAAATACAGTCCAAAACATGTCGGCAGTGATCACCAACCTGGCATTGCCACACTAAAGGTGAACCCTACAAAAAAGGTGACAATATATCTGGGATTGCTAATGCTATAAAATTTCTTATGTATGAACATCGAGAGGCTCTTGCAATTGATTGCGTTAAAAGATATGCAGTTCTAGAAACCTTTTCTGAGGAGAAGCAGACAACGAAAGAAGATCTGTTTCAAGTCAAGAACTTTTATAAATCAAATGGAACAAAAGTGAATATTTTACCTTTGCTGTTTGCCCTTCTCATGAATCCGATAATGAAAGGAGTGCTTGGACATGAAAGAGAAGGTTTAGATTAAAGTATTGATAGTAAACTTGGCAATCTTAGAATATGCAGATGATGCTATCTTTATCAGCAAAGCAATAAAAGTTTTGCCAAGCTTTTTCAATATTATGTAATATATTTAAAGAGATGGGACTTAAAATAGATTTAAGAAACACCTTAGTGATAATGACAGTGCGTCCTTTGAGGGATAACATAAAACCAAACAGAGAAAGGATGGGAGAGACTGAATCTTTCCGTTAATCAGGATCAGTGTTATACAGTATAGATTCTTTCAAGTTGGAACTGAGTGAAAGACTAAAAAGGTAAAGTAAACAATGGGTAGGCTGAGCAAGATATGATAATCAAATAGACTGAAACTGGATATGAAAGTACGAGTATACACAAGTACAGAACGATCTGCATTGCAATGCGGACATGAATCATGGTATGATAATGAAACTGAACCGAAAAACTGTCAATTTGAGCATAAAGCTTGACGAAGAATATTAAGAGTCTGATGGCAGGATGGAGTTAGAAATGACCATTACAGGAAATTACTGAAACTCCTTATATAAATGAGATAATGATGAAACTGAGATAGAGATGGCATGGTCATGTCCTCCACACAATCCCTGGGAGAACAGTAGTACAGCGTCTGCTGAGCGCCTGTTGGCTTCAGGAGAGTTGGAAGACTTAGACCTATTTGAATGAGCACCATGTGAGGAGAGACTGAGTTGAGAGGAAGATAAACCTCAGGAAGAACATTTGTGAAAAAATTTTATAGAGGTCCTTTGCATCCAGCGGCGTCAGAGGTGATAATGATGATCATATCTTTCTATAGGCTGTCTTTCATTCAGATGTAACGAAGTCCTGACTGTTAATTATTTATGAATATTAGAATAAAAACGATGCGTTATGAATGAAGTAATTTTTAAGTATCGCAATGAATGTAATGTGCATAACTTGATAAAACTCACATATTACGAACTGTCATCCTTCACGAGGCACTGATTGATCACAATGTTACGACTTTGACTGTAATGAAATCCTGAATGGAAAAATTCAGGAATAGATAATGGACTCTAAATACACAGCACCATCTGATGCAAAAGAATCAAAATAAGTCTGCTTTTCAACGAGTCTCTTCATACATAACTTGTGAACTCGATATTTTCATGTCTTGCCCAAGCATTTTACCAGAGCAGCTATTGAGAACAACTTTACTATGTGCGATTTCTTTTTACACCATACGAGTAACTGAAGAGGGCAAATAGTTAACAAAGATAATTCAGTAGGCAGAAACTTAACAAGAATGAGTTAGAATAATAGATATACGATCTAAAATATGTAAACTGGGTTATCATATGGCTTAGAAGTCACACATCAACATAACGGATGGCTGTACATTGCATGAGATAGGCTCTCCATCAAACTGCAAGATTATTTAGTCGCCAAGATGGGGATTTAAGAATGCCTCTTTCTGAGCTTAAGGACAAACTTATACAAAAGAATTAAGCGAAGCAAAATATGATCAATAATCAATGACATATCTTTGAAATTATAGGCATCTAAGACACCAATAGACGCATGATGCAGACACTGGCTCTACTTCAGCACAAGTCTTGCGCCTATTCCCGAGTTCCCGCTCGGAACGACCGTGGCAGAACGAGAATTGAATCAAGGCAGAAAACGTTCCCGACAATTCATCATCCAACAAAAGGACGTCTTGCAAAGGGCCATTTGCAACCAGTCCATTTTTATCCTCTGACTGTCACTGAGACTTTTCTCGATGCCTTTTGGTCGTCGTCAGCAGCAGAAGCAGTAGCTTGGCATTCGCCCGTTCCCATTTCTCTATCTGGACTTTTTTTTTTTTTTTTTTCCATGAGAAGCTCTCCCCTTTCTCTGTCCCACCTCTCTTCCTTCTAGCGTTTTTTTATTGCGCTCGCTTTGTTTATTCTCCTTCAATCTCTGGTTTCTTCTGTTCCTGCCTCTCTCTCTCTCTCTCTCTCTCTCTCTCTCTCTCTCTCTCTCTCTCTCTCTTTCGCTCCTTCCCCTCTCCCCTTCTTTTGGAATTTTATGAGCCTTTGCGGCAGGCTGTCGTTTGCAGTTGGTTTCTTCTTCGAGTGATGATGTCTTCTGTTACTTGTTTCCGATTTGGTAATTGATCTGTTGTTTTGTCGTCGGTGGTTGATATATATATATATATATATATATATATATATATATATATATATATATATATATATATATATATATATATATATATATATACATACATACATACATCACTTGGTTAATCAACACAAGCGCTATATATATATATTTTTTGCTTTCACTTAAGTCTTTGTTCTCTCTCTCTCTCTCTCTCTCTCTCTCTCTCTCTCTCTCTCTCTCTCTCTCTCTCTCTCTCTCTCATTTGACGTTATTCGTATAAAACGCTCACTGACTTCCGCTATCAAAACAATATTCTTACTCTCCCCTAAGTTAGCAAGTTTTCTCCAGCGCGCTTTTATCGTCTCCCTCTCCTATCCTCTTTATCACAGCCACTGGCTGCCCGCCTGATAATGACTGTTTAAAGGAGACGCCTTGGGCTGCTTCCCCCACTTATCTTCGTCTCATCAACTCTCCGTTTCCTTAACCTTCTCTTCGCGCACGAACACTTCAGTCATTCTCATACTTCAGTCACGAAGGCCCCGTGCGGGACCCGAGTAAGGTCCTGTTCCTGTGGAGAACCTGAATCTACCCGTAGCCAATATCTCGTAGGTAGAGGTTAATAATCAACTGACATTCAATAGGATATTCATAGTGAATGTCATAGTTTTCAGCTCCTCCTGTGAGAATTCTAATATGTTTTGATCATTTTAATGAGTCGTTCATATTTCAGTGGTATGCTGAAATTAGAAATATGCCCGCGGAACGGAAACTTCACAGCGAAGGCATTTTTAATGCTTAATTGCCTGAACTTGAAATGAAATGCAACGTTAAAGTAATTTGATTTTAGTAATCTATGTAGTATCGTTCATTTCATATGTTGGGAGAGATTAGAAGAACAATGGAAAAAGTTACAGAGTAAAAGACTTATATTGAAATAGGCAAAAATTAGTAGAGCTTACGAGAGGATTATTATTATTATTATTATTATTATTATTATTATTATTATTATTATTATTATTATTATTATTATTATTATTATTATTATTATTATTATTATTATTATTAATTATTATTATTTTAATTTGTCAAACTTATTTGCAACCTAAGTATATTATTATTATTATTATTATTATTATTATTATTATTATTATTATTATTATTATTAAAATTTTAACAAAAACTATATCCCAAGAGCCCCACCAAAGAAAGCAGCCCGGTACGGAAAAAGAATTGCAGATATATAGCATGAACTATAAGAGAGGAATAACAAAGAAAAACTAATAATAAGATTTATAAACTGTTAAATTAAGTTCATGTGAGCCTGCTCAACAACAATAAATGGCCTTTGCATCCACTTTGAAACTCCTGAAGTCCCAACACTTCAACCAAATGCGCAGAAAATCATTCCATAATTTCATCACAGCTTTTCTAAAACTCCGAGTTAAATGTATAGTACTGAGAATAGAATAGAATATAGAATTTTGGCCAGATGCCAAGCGCTGGGACCTATGAGGTCACTCAGCGCTGAAACGGAAACTGACAGTAAGGTTTGAAAGGCGTAACAGGAGGAAAACCTCGCTGTTGCTCTATGAAACAATTGTTAGAGAGGGTAGAAAGTCTGATAGAAGAAAGAATATGAGCGGAGGTACAGTAAAAGGAACGAAAGCGGTTGCAGCTAGGGGCCGAAGGGAGGCTGCAAAGACCCTTAAGTAATGCCTACAGTGTACTGCGTGAGGTGCACTGACGGCACTATCCCCTTAAGGGGAATGTATAGTACTGAATCTCACATAATAAAAAAAACAAGGCTGCATTAACTGCATGTCAAGTACTACGTGGTGAATGATCAGAATTATGGATATTTTTATAATTCATGCACAGTGAGCTAAATGAACATTAACACTAAGGTCTAGAAAAACAAATTCAACAGAACTTGTTCTGGGAATGGCAGAGCAATGAATTGATGGATTTGCTAAGGGACAGACATCATAAAATCTTGGAAGACTCTCAAAATACCAATTCTTTGTGTCACTGGAGAAGACAGACCAGATATGTTTGTCAAAAGTAAATCTTCACTCAAAAACCTAGAATTCTAAATGAACTGTGAACAGTTACAGGAACAGTAACAATACAAAGCTCTGGGTGAGAGAGACTCAAACTTTGATACAACTCAAGAAAGCTAACTTCAACCCTCCAAAAATTTCCACACGCACTAATCTTAACTAAAACTCACTGAAGAGATTAAGCAGCCACGGAAAACAAGACCAGTGCAAAAAAAAAAGTACCAACAACGTTTACAACACGCTTGTTTTCAATGCAAAGCCACATCTCGATCAAATGGCTTAGGCACTAATGGGCCTAGATCATTACCTGAGCAAATACCACAGATGAGCCAAAGCATCCACTTCTTCCTGCATTTCTTTTTATTTTTCCATTTGCATATTTCTATTCATACCATGTTTATTCTCTAGTTGTATATCATTTTTACAACACTTATCCATTTGCCTATCAATCGATTTTGACCTACATATGTGTTCACAAAACACCCTACATTCCCTGGGATGCCAACTCCAAACTCTTTGGACTAATTCCCAAAATAATTCCCGCAAGTTAGAGTCTTTATATCTTTAGTTCATTTTGTTTTGCTGGATATAAAAACGATCTAGTTTATTGTCTCCAGACACTACGGCTAGGTGGAACTGACGGGCTATTATTATTAATCTTTGAAGGGAAGCCATACTCGCCCATGCTATGTCCAACAGGGGCAAGTTGTGCCATGGAAATCATAAAAATTCAGCTTTGTCATGCTGAGTTGGGATCCCGATACTGCCAAGATTAGCAGCTTCACTACGCCTCTTGTACAGGATCTCGTTCCTCCAAAGACATAGGTCGGTGGAGGACCAAATGTAATTTATTCAAGTCACTATTGAATTTCTTCTTGCTCGGTGCAGAGCTACAGCAATATAGAAACAAGTAAAAAATACGCAGAAGTTTCTTCGGCGCAATTAAGTTTTATGTACAGCGTATAACGCTGTATGAAACTCTCAGCCACAGCCCATGAAACTCTCACCCGGCCGTGGTAGCCTGTGCTGTTGCGGTGCCAGACGCACGATCATGGCTAACTTTAACCTGACATAAAATAAAAACTACTGGGGCTAGAGCGCTGTAATTTGGTATGTTTGATGATTGGAGTAGATGATCAACATACCAATTTGCAGCCCTCTAGCCTCCTCAGTAGTTTTCAAGATCTGAGGGCGGACAGAAAAAGTGCGGACGGACAGACAAAGCCATCTCAATAGCTTTCTTGTACAGAAAACTAAAAATATTGTTGCAAGCACCAACAGTCACTACACCTTCAACCTGCAGCAGTCATCCCTCCGATATATCTCTTATGTAGGTGAATGACGACACCAGAAGTCACATCCACAGGACGACCCAGAAGCCATATATTAAATACTTATGTATAAGCAGCCCACATCGTCTGTCTCCCAGTTAAGGTGTTGCCCAGAAAATATCTTATCACAGGCAGAGATCTCTGTGAAATCTAAAAGTAGAATGAACCAATGGTCAAGGAGCATAGTTGTATTAAAACTGTTAAGGAATGTCTATGACAAAGGCAGATGTTTCCTGCAGATTTAGCTACTACTGTAAAGCATTTTTGAGAATGTATTACTTGTGTTGTTGGCTAAAGTCAAATGTAGTTGATTAGTATATATTTTTACCTTTTTCAGTGAAAGGTAAAAATATATACTAGTCAACTACATTTGACTTTAGCCAACAGAACAAGTAATATATTCTTAAAAATGCTTTAGTAGCTAAATATTTCTCGTAAGTAGGTCGTATAAATCCAGTTGGGTTTCAGTGAAATCCAACTGGATTCATAAAGGTTTTCTGTCATCATTAATTTATGCATAAACATGTAAAGCCTTAGACCTATATACGGGAAATATGTGCTCTCTGTCGTTATTATCAAAGGATATAACTGACCAATACTGACTTCATGAAATAATCACGAGAGTTAACCATTCAAGCAACGGAAAAACAGAATAAATGAAAATGTTTGGGACAAACATGAAGCGAGGCAACACGTGTTCATAAAGCGCTGTTTTTATTCATGCTATTTCCATCCGGCTGAATCCCCACTCGTCACTGCGCCACGCTGTGTTCCCCCCAAGAGCATGCTGGAATAAATCCCCTTGGAGTCAAAGCGGCGGCGGGAGTCGGGTCCAGAAGTCAAAAGGGTTCCAAGTATCTATCAACCCGTAATTCCCACTCGAAGTCTCTCAAAAAGAGATCAGAATGTCCTGTGTTTCACTGAGAGAGAGAGAGAGAGAGAGAGAGAGAGAGAGAGAGAGAGAGAGAGAGAGAGAGAGACCTTAAGGGTAAGGGAATAGTTTCCCCAAGGGCTGATAAAAGGATTATGCGGACTATTGCTTATTGAAAAGGGATAAATTGAGCATTCACATGGTTCCACTGAAAAATTAATTTTTTGCCGGGAGAGCCCCATAATGGGTGAAAGAGAGTTCCTCTGGTTTGTTCATTCTTTCTCTCAGATTTGCCCGGAGAAAAACAAAAAACTTTGTCCCCTTGAACACAGCAGTAAGAATTAACTTCTTCAGTAACGCTTTACATGAGACATATATATATATATATATATATATATATATATATATATATATATATATATATATATATATATATATATATATATATATATATATATATATATACACATACTGTGTATATATACATGTGTGTGGGAAACGACACATGTATACTAGCTATGGCCACTGAGCCATCATATTCGAACTGCTGCCTTGTGAAACAGCTAAAGTGCAGCGGCTATGACCATTAAGCCATCAGATTCAAAATACCACCTTGTTGGGCAATAACACAAGTGCAGTAGCTATGACCACTGGGCCATTTGGTTTGAACTGCCACCTGGTTGGGAACAACAAAATTTCAGTTGCTATGGCCTCTGAGCCATCACATTTGAACTGCCACCTGATTGGGAAACAACAAAAATGAAGTGGCTATGTCAATTGAGCTATCAGATTTGAACTGCCACCTGGTTGGGAAATAACAAAAGTGCAGTGGCTATAACCACTGAGTCATCAGATCTGAAATTCTGCCTGATTGGGATACCAAAAAGTGCAGTGGCTATGACCATGTAATGATCAGATTTGAACTGCTGCTTGGTTGATATTCCAAAAAGTGCAGCAGTTATGACCATGTAACGATCAGATTTGATCTGCTGCCTGGCTGATATTTAGGAAAAGAGAAGTGGTGATGCCCAACCATCAGATCTGAACTGCTGCCTGGTTGAGATATAACAAAAGAGCCCTAGCAATGACCACTGGCCCATCAGATTTGAACTGCCTCCTAGTTGGGAAACAAGAAAAGTGCAGTGACTATGGCCACTGAGCCATCAGGTTCACACTGCTACCTAGTTGGGAAACAAAATAGTGCAGAGTTATGACCATGTAACCATCAGATTTGAACTGCCACCTGTTTGAGATACAACGAAAGAGCAGTGGCAATGAATATTGAGCCACCATATTCAAACTGCCGCCTAGTTGGGAAATAACTCAAGTGCAGTAGCTATGTCTATTGAGCCATCAGATTTGAACTGCTGCCTGGCTGGGAAACAATAAAAGTGGTGGTTATGACCACTGAGCCATCAGACTCGAACTGCCACCTAGTTGGGAAACAACAAAAGTGCAATGGCTCTGACCATTGAGAAATCAGAGAGAACTGCCGCTTGGTTGAGAAACAAAAAAGCTGCAGTGACTGTGACCACTGAGCCATCAGATTCAAACTGCCGCCGATTTCCCTTTCGTCAACATGTCATCTCTTCTTAAGCAAAAGTGTGGCTCTCATTGCTTCCCTTGTCATGGAGGTTGACACGTGGTTACTCAAGTGATGTATTTTTAAGCTTACTGTTTAGAAAACACCAGGATGTTAGTGAAAGCTTAGCAGTGACTCATGGCAAGGAGGTAGCTTATATCTGTGGCATTAAGTGAACAACATCAAAGGCACGAAGTAATGGAAAAGGTTGAAAAGAGGATTTCCAAGCAAATGGCATCAAACAAGGTGGATTCAAAATCATTGCAGCACGCTTAGGTGTTTTAATGTTATAATAAGTTCAGAAACTATCACCGAAACAAAATGTCTGTAGACATTGTAGACAGAGGTTCGAAAGAGAGGCAACAACATTCCAGAGAGGTCGAGATCGTTTCAACAGCTGACTCAAGGTGCGGTTACGGGGGCCAATTTCAAAGCAATATTCATTATACACCAACTAGCAAGAGGAGAGAGATGATGAAAACGAAAGATGTGATACGGTCAATGCTCTTGGTTGGTTGGGGAGAGAGGAGAGTAAGCGAAGGTTGTCGTAGACTATTCCCTGTAGATACGACCTAAGATCAAGGCTGTATCAGAATTCCGTATGTTTACATCTCCCTGAAACCCTTAGGGGGAATTGTGACGTCAGTGCGCTTCACAAGGCGCACTGTAAGCATTACTCTATCTTCCTTCCCCCCACCTTTTTCTAGTCTTCCTGTCCAATCTCTCTAACTCCTGCTCCTTAGGGTAACTGCGAGGTTTTCTCCTGGTTCCACCTTTCGAGTCTTGTACTTCATCTCCTTTATTTTATGGATTTCTTTATCTCAACTGACTAACCACTCCAACTTCCTCTTACCACTGTCGTAAGCGCTGTATGGCCCAAGTGTCTCAGCGCTTTGCTTGACATCCTAAACTGAAAAAAATCAAATCACACGTTCCTTAAGAGCGCTTGGGAACATCTAGAAAAGTCTCAGCATAGCCAGAGACACGCTAAATACCGGAAATGCAAGCCTCTCATCTGCATTAATGTGGAGGTAAATTTTAAGTGGTATTTATTTATGCAAGAAACTCATTTAAGAACAGTAGTAAGATAATTTACATCTTGATGTAAAAATCATGTAACCTGGTATTTAATTTTGGCATATATATATATATATATATATATATATATATATATATATATATATATATATATATATATATATATATATATATATATATGTATGTAATTTTCAAGTACCAACATATTTTTCAGGTTTTCCGCATAAAGATACTCTCATTCCCTTTTCTGCCTTGCACACATCCTTAGCAATTTCAGACATATCAAATTCAAAATACCTTGCGGCATCTCGACAAAAAATAGTTATGAACCTTAAACCCCGACAGGAAATCACAGATATATTGATAAACAATTAAGAGGGCTTATCGGTAACTTGCCGAGACGATCATTTCTATCTGATTGACCAACATCTCCAAATACGTGCACAGCGCAGGCGCGGAGCGAGGAGGCAGCCTGACGAACAAACACAGAAAAAAAGAGACGCTCACTGAATTGTAACTTTGTCGAAGCGAAACTCGTATAATATAATTTTCCTGCCGGGACAACCATCTTTTGTTAGAGGCGAATTAGATCGCATTTCACCTCCTTCGGCTCTTTCTCTCTGCCGGACTGACTGACTGGAAGAAGCCGGGGATGCCATTCTTCTCGCAGCTCAGCATTGTAAGGCGGCGACAATAAGAGCATTATGCCGGGCATTGTGCCGCTGCACACGAGTGAAAGTGGATCTCACTCGGTTAGACATCAGTCGGCTCTGTGGGACCCCCTTCGGGCCATTTTCCAGTGGGAGAGAAAAAGCAGTGGAAGAAAAATAAATGGCAGAGGGGAGATTTCCGGTTATAATGGGTTGACGATCGAAATATAGGACATATACAAAGATTTTCGTCTTTCTTTCTTTTTTTTTTTTCTCTATTTTTTTACCTGTTTATTTAGATGCTTACTCTATATCAATTCGCATCTTCTCTTCATGAGCGCCCCCATAGTGGGGTAGCGCCGGCAGTACACCTCATGCGGTGCACTGTAGGCATAACTTAAGATTCTTTACACTGTCCTTTCGACCCCTAGCTGCAACCCCTTTCGTTCCTTTTAATGTACCTCCTTTCATAATCTTTCTCCCAACTTACTTTCCACTCTCCCTAACAATAGTGCAACTGCGATGTTTTCTTCCTATTGCACCTTGCAAACCTTTTACAGTCAATTTCTATTTCAGCGCTGAATGACCTCATAGATCCCAGTGCTTGGCCTTTGGCCTAAATTCGATAGTCAATTCCACTCTTCATGAGCGCTCTGTCTTTCAGACTCATATACTGCTACATTTTCATAAACTCTGCCTCTTACCGATTCTTTTGCTCCCATTCCATAGCCAATTCAACTAGCTTAGTATCCCACACACCGCCAACTGAAAATCCTGCCACCGCTGCAAATGTAACGTTACGAGTGTGATATAGGGTTCTAAAGTAGTGATGGCCAATGGCTTTATACCGAGTTTGATTTAAACCTTCTTTACATATGTGAAATTATAATGAATGTGAACAGCAACATTCACTAAGGCCAAGCATAAATGTTTTCTAACTAATCAAAAAATTTTGCCAAACACTCCCAAAGCTCCAAAGCAAAAACACTAAAATTCTTTTATAAAATTGAAAAATACTAAACAAACACACTCACACACATTATATATATATATATACATATATAGTGTGTGTGTATCTATATATATCTAAGGTTGGTTATCCCACATTGTATTATTTTTCCCTAATGCAACATATCTAAAGGAATCAAATTCCGTCATTCAACGTGTGTAAGAAGGAAGAACCAGGGTGACGCACACCCAGCTTAATTTGATAATAATAATAATAATAATAATAATAATAATAATAATAATAATAATAATAATAATAATAATAATAATATTACTCCACCTGGCGAAGCCATAGAGCAGTGCCAAAACTGGTAAGATGTATTTCTAAAGAAAAAAATACATTAATATACTAGTTGTAGAAGCTGAGAAATCACTTGTATATTTACTTGCTATCCTCCACCTTTACGTAGTGTCCCAAATGATACTGACTACGAGGGAATATGGTCATTTATCTTTTTTTTTGCCAGATGTACCGGTAATTGTCACCCAAAAACCTCTTTTGAGGAATACCTGAAAGGCGTTCCCTTTACGATATATAAAAAATATATGTTCACCGACTTTGACTAGGCCTAAAAATTTCGGTAAGCCTATCCCATTCCTTTCTCTGGAACGTATGCCTCTTACTGGGCCAACCCCAAGTAAGTAACCTGAGAGCGGATAGGGAGTCTATACCAATTAGTTATATAAGGTGGTTTGCTTGTTTCTTTGCATTTTCCATCCCTCATTCCTTCCTCATTTAACGCATTTCCTCACGTGCCCTCATTTACCCATTTCGGCGTTTAAATATTCGTTATCAAAACCTTAGCCCAGCCTCGTACTCATTGATTCCGTAGTACATTTTCCGCCGCATTTCACGTCATTTTCTCCCCCGGCCTCATTAAAATTCAACCGACTCTGAATTAAAAGAGCGCATTGAATGAGTCCTAAAGCTCCATCAATGCTCCATTACAAGAATAAATGCTCGCCTTTCCTCGGCTTACAATAAAAGAAAGAGAGAGAAACGCAAGTACCTGATATTTTCCATTTTTTCTCGGCTTGTTCATTTTCTTCCCTCAGTAACTGTACACCCACGGCCGACAATTATCACGTCTGCCGTCAGGGGCTGCATAGGGCGAGGGAAGAAGGCCTCACTAGCAGTGTCGCTTTTCAGGGGAGTGACTGTTCCGCTTTTCTACCGCTTCCTTTGTTTTCTCTCGCAGCAGGAACGTAGTAGGTGCTCTTCCGACACTTTTTCCCGCCCTCGTTGGAGCACTTTCTTTTCTTTCGCTATTCAGGCAATTCAGAAACCTAATGTTCTCATTTTTAGGTTTCTGTAAATGTAAACTACTGAGATGGCTTTGTCTGTCCGTCCGCACTTTTTCTGTATCTAGAACCATAAACCCGATGAATATATTTTCAAAACAAAAGACAATCGTTTTCCATGGGTACGAGTGTACAGGGATTTTCTTTATTTTTCAAGAAGAACGCTAGAACTTCAGAAAGTAACCTCCATCGCGTCCACGGGTTTTTCAGAGCTTTTATAAACCCAAGGGAAAAAGACGAAACAGGAGAAAAAATATATGTCAGTAGATATCCAGATTTTTAAAAGTATGCTGCCTGCGCTTCGTACTGTGACGATGCCGCACGAGTATTACCACCGAAGTTTCGCCGTTTTTATGCATTTTTCATAACTGTTATTGACAAGTGACGTGTTGCTTGAATGCAAAAGTTTTCGTCCGCGAGGGTGACGCTTCTTGAAGATACATGATGATCTAGCGATAAAAGTGAAAAAATAGCTATCGACACCAAAACACTGCATGTTAAATCTCTCTCTCTCTCTCTCTCTCTCTCTCTCTCTCTCTCTCTCTCTCTCTCTCTCTCTCTCTCTCTCTCTCTCCCCTAGGTAATGCCCATTTTTGATGCATGAATTCCGTCACTCGTTCATTATCATCGCAAAGCTTAGCATTTTTGCGGGGCATTTCACACTGATAAAATTTGACCGTTTGTTTCAAATTTAGTACCCGGTGGGTTTTCATCCTTTCGTGTCATTTTCCGGCGTCGATGTTAATTAATCACCTAGTTAATTATTAAAAGTGAATCCTTTAAATCCTTTCCTTGCGCTTTCTTTAATGACTCGTGATTGGTCACATCACCTGCTATCTTTTGATCAAGCGTTCACAAACATGTTTTGATTTTCACTTGAACAGTTGCGCTCTGAGAAGAGAAGATTGTTCTGTTGCCCTTTTTCTTCGTCTCCTTTTTAAATCTCTACTTTTTTTTTTCTTGTCGTTATCTTTTCAGCTTTGTAGCAGCTATGAATCTGTTAATGAGGTTTGAATCCTCGAAACGTATGGCTACTTATCTCACAATGAGGAAGAGAGAGACAGGGCTACTTACCTCACAGTGAGAAAGAGAGATATGGCTACTTATCTCACGGTGAGAAAGACACATGGCTACTTATCTCACAGTGAGAGAGAGAGATGGCAACTTATCTCACAGCGAGAGAGAGAGAGAGATAGATATGGCTACTTATCTCGCAGTGAGAGAGAGATGTGGCTACTTATCTCACAGTAAGAAAGAGAGATATGGCTACTTATCTCACAGTGAGAAAGAGACATATGGCTACTTATCTCACAGTGAGAGAGATATGGCAACTTATCTCACAGCGAGAGAGAGAGAGAGACAGAGAGAAATATGGCTACTTATCTCGCAGTGAGAAAGAGATATGGCTACTTATCTCACAGTGAGAAAGAGACACATGGCTACTTATCTCACAGTGAGAGATATATGGCAACTTATCTCACAGCGAGAGAGAGAGAGAGAGACAGAGAGAAATATGGCTACTTATCTCACAGTAAGAAAGAGAGAGATGGCTACTTATCTCACAGTGAGAAAGACACATGACTACTTATCTCACAGTGAAAGAGAGAGACACGGCTACTTATCTCACAGAGAGAGAGAGAGAGACATGGCTACTTATCTCACAGTGAGAAAGAGAGAGACGGAGAAAGACAGAGGAGCTGTTGGCTGAATTCTGCTTCTCATTACGTTTCCCGCATCTAATTAAAACTTTGTTCAAAGAGGCTGGGTAGAACACAGCTGAAGCGGCCTTCAAGTTGAACAAAAGCAAAAGGGGGAGAAATTTACGGTGAACATTACTGAACATTTCCTAATGAGGACAAGGCGGGGCTATATAGATTTTAGTGGGGTTATGTGGGCAGGGATGAAAGGGAGTTGCTATTTAATATATTAAGGTCAGGTGGCTTTACACGCGGTGTAGGAGGCTGCTTTTTCGTAGTTTTCTGTAAAAGAAAACTATTGAGGTAGCTGTTTGTCTGCTGCCGCCCTCAGATCTTTAAAACTACTAAGGCTAGTGGGCTGCAAACTGGTATGTTGATCATCCGCCCTCCAATCATCAAACATACCAAATTGCAGCCCTCTAGCCTCAGTAGTTTTTATCACGCGTCTGGCACCGCAATAGGTGCCAACAACACAGCCACCACCGGTTCGTGGTTGAAAGTTTCATCGGCCGCGGCTGAGTTTCAGGGGACGTGGCTGAGAGTCTCACACAGCATTATACGTTGTAAAGAAAACTTTTCTTCGGCGCATTTTTTACTAATTATATATTCTTTAATTGTACGTGCGATTGCCAGCATGATTACTGTATATTTAATGCGTACTTCGGTAGGTACATTCGAACAGACATTGTCAGCCCGAGTAAGTCTCGGTGCGAAAGATGATCCCAGCTCCAGTGCACAGTACGCGTGTGATATTAACACCCTGTATACTTCACAGCCACTACCTCCATTTCTTCCGTCTACCATCTTCCCCTCCTTAATCTCAGCAACGAAAAAGAAAGAGTTACACCTTGCCAGAAAAAATAAAAGTTGAAAAACCTTCTCATTTCATTTGTATAACTCGGGAGAGAAACCCAATTTATCTCTTGCTACGGCTTCCTTTCATTAGATTTGAATTAATTTTCGAGCGAGGGAGAAACTCGATGCGCAACCCGATGCTCGCCTGGGAACAAAGCGAGAGGTGATGAACTTGAAGCGATGATGAAAGCGGGAGGGAAATGACTGATTGGTTTCGTCTGGGAAATGAATTAGGAGTCGCCTTCGGGGTGCAGGTAACGGAGAAGCCAAAGGAAACACGGAGACGTGTTCTCGTACACGGCCCGATGACTTAACTGCGGGGTGGAAGACAAACATGAGAGAAATACAAGTGACTGGAGAGGAGGAGCGTGCTAAGCGAACTCGAGCTGATGGTGTGCTTCTAATGGGCAATTTTAAACTTCTCATGGGCAATTTTAAACAAGTCAAAAATCCGCCGAAGTTTCTTCAGCGCAGTCAAGTTTCCCGTGTGAGCCGCGGCCCATGAAGCTTTCAGCCATGGCCCGGTGGTGGCCTGGCCTATAGCGTTGCCAGCTGCACGATTATAGCTAACTTCAACCTTAAATAAGTAAAAACTACTGAAGCTAGAAGACTGCAGTTTGGTATGTTTGAAGATTGGAAAGTGGATGATCAACACGACAATTTGCAGCCCTCTAGCCTCATTAGTTTTTAAGATCTGAGGACGGACAGAAAAAGTGCGGACGGACAGACAAAGCCGCCACGATAGTTTTTTTACAGAAAACTAAAAAGCCCCAACTTCTAGGCATTTGGCAGAAGAATTAGATTTGGGATTATATATCTACATACAAATGAAATTTATAACTTTCAGGGTGTAAGACAGTGTAACACCTACTGTCTGATGCCAAACCAGCTTACTACCAAATACAAATGACTGAGCCTTGAAATATATCCGAGCATATCGGAGAGTTTCACGGAGTCACTCCATAATTTTTGTTATGCTCAGTCTTTATAAACTTATAAAAGAACGAGAGAGAGAGAGAGAGAGAGAGAGAGAGAGAGAGAGAGAGAGAGAGAGAGAGAGGAGAGAGTGAAGAGGAAAGATAGGTGATGTAAAAGAGGGACAGGAAAAGAGAAGAAAGAGCGAAAGGGGCAAATCATGAAGTATATCTGGATGCAATGCTAGCATCATTTCAGCATGAGATAGCAGCTGAAGATTTTATTATACAAATAATGTTGAAATATCTGCTGGGAACAGACAAGTACGAATACAAAGGCAATCAACTATTTTGACGTGGGAAACGAGCAATAACCAGCAAAATTCGCCTGAGAGGTAAAGATTCAATGTGTACATTGTCATTATGTAGAAATTTTGATAGCAATGGAAGTTCGGATGCATCATTCTAACTTATGTTAAATTAAAGGACGACTTGTGATTGAATCTAAGGACTGAAGGCTCTATAAGCTAAGCTAAACGAAAATTATGCTGGAAGTAATCTTTCCTTGACTGGATACTTATATTGTCGAGGGTCTCAGTTCCATGAGTATATCTAATTCAAGTTGGCATAAATGTTCAGATTGAAAGGCCGTCAAGCCAAAACCTCTAGTTTGCAAGACAGGTACATATTAATTCATGCCACTTACGATATGATAAATGCTGTGGGTGTTGATATATGGTACTACAGAAGGTAATTTGCTGAGAACAATTAGAAGTTTGCTGTGGGTGTTGTTATATGGTACTACAGAGGGTAATTTGCTGAGAACAATTAGAAGTTTGTTGCGGGTGTTGTTATATGGCACTACAGAAGGTAATTTGCTGAGAGTAATCAGAAGTTTGTAAGGATGTGATAAATAATGTAGGTGTGAAATAGATTAATATAATGTATATATAGGTCTTAGGCAAAGTGGGGTTAGGTCTTCATGATCGTATAGTATTTTTATGAATGTGGTAACGGGCAGAAGTCATTGGAAGAATAGATGTAGATGAAAAGTTGAGATAAGAAAACAGATCGCAAATGGAGTGCGGAATGGTGGATTCCGCAAATCAAATGCTTCAGCTTGGTGATTACGAAGAGAGGCTGGAGAGATTGAAAAAGGGTTTAAATATAGCTTTTTAGAGAAGGAGATTCAAGCTGAATGTTAACGTAAGAAGGCTAATGAAAGTAATTTGGAACTACGAAGTAAAGAAAAAGTTTTGTCATAAGTTTGTGAAAGTAAAGGAAAAGCTTGTGCATTACATACGCGGTAGTAGAAAAAGCTTATGATAGCAAAGTGAAGGGTATTGATGAGATATGATTTGGTACAAAAATAGGCTGTGGGAAGGATTTGAAAGCTTTATGATGTAAGTAAAAACATATTACAAAGTCTAGACAGAAGAGTGTAAAAGTGATACAAGGATTTGTTGTGCCTTCATATAGCTGTGATTATGGATAGTGATATGAGAAGTCAGAGAGAAGGGTTTAGACATTTGGTCCGCTGGTAAAGTGGTCAGTGCCGCGGCATGCCAGTCAGATGTTGCGGGTTCGCGCCTCCCCAAGGGCGATGAAAAATCACTGGCTCTATATCATGACCAGTTACTGCTGCAGTGTGGGGTCTGCTGTGGGAGGTTGAAACCAACATATTCTTTGGAAGCTTGAATTTCAAGTCCTTGGCCCCTGTGTGCTTGTTCCATGCGAATAGGTTTCTTCTACTGAAATAATAATAATAATAATAATAATAATAATAATAATAATTATTATTATTATTATTATTATTATTATTATTATCATTATTATTATTATTACATAATAATAATAATAATAATAATAATAATAATAATAATAATAATAATAATAATAATAATAATATGGGAAAAGGTGTGGTAAAAGTCTTAAAATGAAATGTGGAATAGGTTGATGTTGGCAGATGGCACAGTACAGATTGGGCATAGTGTAGAGTAACTGCAAGTACTTGTGACAGAATCTGAAATTGTTTCCAAGTTAAAAGTAAATGTAAGCAGGAATCATGTCAATGATTGAGAAGAGACGTAAATTGTCTAGGATTAAAGTTAGCAGCATTTGATTTACAGTGTGGTTGGTCAAGCATTCAATCGATTTTGGTATCAAAAATACACAAGGTGAATCTGGAGGGAAACAGTAGGCCTGGTTGCGCTCGCTATCGCTTAGAGCAGAGGTTTTCAACCTTTTTGTGCCCATGGCCCATTTTTGGCATCCCTAAATACTCATGGCCTACTGCCCTTCAGAATTATGTAATGATGATAATAGAATTATTATAAACATTTTCAGAACACTTCAATTAGTTTTACATTTTCATTTATGGAATTATTTTTCAGATCACTTTATTAGTTATACATTTTCATTTATGAAAGAAAGCACTGGCCTGCATTTACTGTAAATAAATCATGTGCATTGTAATCAAAACTCAAATTACATTTTTTCATTTATGAAAGACAGCACAGGCCTGTATTTACTGTAAACGATTTTTCATTTTTTAAATATTATTTTGAAGATGTCCGTGGCATGGCCCCCTCAGAACTGCCCATGGCCCACAGGTTGAAAACCACTGGCTTAGAGCATAGTAAATTAATGAGGATTATTTTTTTCTAGTTTAGGCACACTCGTTATATATAGCTTGCAGTTATCAACGCATAAACTAACGTTTCTCAGTGAATCCTTTCAAGTTAGCAAGAGTCCTATTTCTTTAATCAGTAGTACTTACTAATATAAGGAAAAGAGCTGTAGTGTTCATCTTTTAACTAAATCCTCTCAGGTGATCCATTCTGACAACTGGCGCAATAACGGATCCAGGGGGCCACCCGGGCACGTGCCCCCGCCCCCGAAAAATAATGACAAAATAATAATATTGAAGATTTAGATAATAATAACAAATGAAAAATATAAAAATGGGAAAAAATTAACAATCTATTAAAGAAATAACATTTTGAGAAAAAATAATAATAACAATCTTAATGATAACAATAATGGATTCGGTATTCATACATATATATTTATATATACATATACATATATATATGTGTATGAATATGAAAATTGGTGGGCCACCCCCATGAAGTTTTTCTAGATCCACTAGTGAACTGGCGAGCATGAACAAAAGTGCCAGTGAGTGAACCCTACGCATTTGATTGCCCCAACCATTTGACACAAGGAGTAATTTTTCAAACAACATCGTTACTGAATTAGTTTTGCGTTAGCTGTAATACTATCAATAATGCCTGCAGGCTTCCACTTAAAATGAGTTTTAAAAAACTCTAGCGGAAGAAGATCTTGCATAATGAACAGTTCTGGTGGTGAACGAAAGAGAAATCTAGGTAGGGAACATATACATTTGTCCTTATAGTTTTGGCGTAAATTACATGTTTGTCAATAACGATGCATAGGGCATCTATAATAATAAAATCCGAGTGGATCTTGTTTTCCTCCCCCAGGTGACAGTAGAGGAGGCATGACACAGCCACCCACCCCTGAAAACCGGTTTGTCCGCCCTGGGTTAGGGGTAGGTAGGGGAATTGGAGGGTAGGGGAGACATCCACCTCCTCATTCAAACCTGTTTGTCCGCCCCAGGTGGGAACGGGGTAGGTAGGGGAATGGGAGGGTAGGGGAGACATCCACCCTCCTCCTTCAAACCTGTTTGTCCGCCCAGGGGCGGGGGTGGGGTAGATAGGGGATCGGGAGGATAGGGGAGACACCTGCGCCGTATTCCAGCGCTCGTCAACAACCTCGTATATCACACTTGACAGAATAAATCTCATTTTTGTAGTGAAACAAAATAAAAAAAAATTGTGTGGCCTAAAGTACAGTGGGGTTTGATAAGCTGCTGATGAGCTTTATTGTGTGGCCTAAAGTACAGTGGGGTTTGATAAGCTGCTGATGAGTTTTCTGTGTATGTGCATGACGGGGTTAAAGATGTGGGAGTTTTCTGTACATGGAGTTCATCCACAATTCAACAGTAAAATTATGAATATGGCAGTGACTGTAAGGTTTTCTTTCTATGGAGCCACCCCATATCATAAAGCTCTTCGTTGGGTGAGTCGGCAGAGCTGTGGACCGGCACTCGCTAGACCGGAGTTCGATTCCCCGCCCGCCTGGTGGAGAGTTAGAGGAATTTATTTCTGGTGATAGAAATTCATTTCTCGCTATAATGTGGTTCGGATTCCACAATAAGCTGTAGGTCCAGTTGCTAAGTAACCAGTTGGTTCTTGGCCACGTAAAATAAGTCTGATCCTTCGGGCCAGCCCTAGGAGAGCTGTTAATCAGCTCAGTGGTCTGGTAAAACTAAGGTATACTTAACCCCTTATAGGAAAAGTCTTAACCGAGTCATTTGGATTAAGAACTAGACATCATTTCCTCCCCCACACCAGATCCTTTCACTGGAAATAAGAAAGCTCGCAAACTAATACGGAGCATCTTTGATAAACAGAAGATTCTAAAACTTAAAAGTTAAAAAAAAGTTCTTTTAGAGCGTTTATCCTTCATCATCATCAATCGAAGACTCCGAGAAGCAAGAAAAGATGCAGCTAGGGCAAAAAGAAAACGAGAGAGAGAGAGAGAGAGAGAGAGAGAGAGAGAGAGAGAGAGAGAGAGAGAGAGAGAGAGAGAGAGATTTGTCTTCAACTTGTACCGAAGTAATTAAAACTTTGATCGACATTAGAGTCAAGTACTAGAAGTCTGGTGACCTGTGATAATGACAGTGCCAGTGTGAAAAAAAAAAGAAAAAAGAAAAGAGGAGACGACGAAGGCGTCTTAAAAGCTTCAGCTGCATTGGTGCTGACGATGGTGTTGATGATGACGATGGTGTTGATGATGACGATGATGATGATGATGGTGATGATAGCGAGGACGATAATGATCGCGAATGACAGGGAATACGGAAAGTTCTCGAGGGATGAGGTAAAAGAAAGGAAAAAAAAAGTATTTGGTGTGCGTGCACTAGCGGATCCAGGAAAATTTCATGGGGTTACCAACTTTGGGGGCACCAATTTCCACACAAACACACACACACACTCATATATATATATATATATATATATATATATATATATATATATATATATATATATATATATATATATATATATATATATATATATATATATATATATATATATATATATATATATATATATATATATATATATATATATATATATATATAAGTTACAAGTCCTCCTGAGCCTCTGTAGGCTCATGGGGCAGGCGCTGATCTCTGAAATATAAAAATGGGAAAAAATAAAAAAATCTATTATAGAAATATATGTATATGTATTTTTTCCCATTTTTCCCACTTTTATATTTCAGGGGGTCAGCGCCATATATTTCTATACGAGATTTTTTTTCCACCATTTTTATATTTCTCATTCATGTTATTATCTAAATCTTCTATATTATTATTTTTTATTTTTTCATGGGGGGTACTTGCCCAGGCGGCCCCCTCGCCCGGGATCCGCTAGTGTGTGCGTGTGTTCGTAATGTTGATGGATTTGGCTGCAAAAAGCAGGTAAAAAGGGAAAGAACGGTAATCATAATCGAAGCGGATGGGACGAGAGATAGAATGATCAGTTTGGAATATTACGAGACTCTTCTAAACGCAAAAACATTGTGAGAAATTAAGAAGCATAACTACTGGATACACAGATTCACATATTAACATAGACAAAGAATCAGACTGAATGATAACAAAGGAGAGAGAGAGAGAGAGAGAGAGAGAGAGAGAGAGAGAGAGAGAGAGAGAGAGAGATGGGGTATATCTTGAATAAAAATACGAGGCTGAGTTGGGAAGACTGGTAAGAATGATCTTATGATGTTGAAAGGGAACATCAGATAAAATATAATAAAAAAACTTAAACAGATACACATACAGAGAGAGAGAGAGAGAGAGAGAGAGAGAGAGAGAGAGAGAGAGAGAGAGATAGAGAATATCGTAAACAACAGTTAAAAAATGGAATAGGGAATCGACGACGCTGTTAGGAAACAGGAACACCAACATCGATTTTCTTCCAGAAAATGTTTGTTACCAGGAATTTTACTGTGCAATCTTTATTTATCTTCATACGGTAGAATACGGTATACCATATTACAAAGCATAAAACTTGCGTTACTCAAGGAGTCCGGGATAATCGCACCGATGCCTATTCTTTAATAATCCAGAGGTTTATATATACATACCGACTCACACTCTCTCTCTCTCTCTCTCTCTCTCTAATGTGTGTGCAATGAAAAATATATGCGCAATGAAAAATGAATTGAGAGGGGTAATCTTCTTGCAATTCAACCAGGTAAAGATTATTCAAAATTCTCTCACTTCCCTTGTAACTGGAAACCTATTTATAAACATATTGGTTGTTTCAAGTCCCGTTCTACAATGCGGTTCTGTTAATGATTCCGTTGCCTTAAAATTAATGTTTTACATTAAGGTAATTTCTTAGTTAAATTCACTTAGTTACTTCTAGTGTTTGAACTACACATTTCACGTCCATTTCAACACAAAGGTAGGACTTTTTCGTCGAATTTTCTGCTAATGAGATTATTACATAATTATTAGATTATTACATAAGTTTCCCAATAAACGCAATAAATACTAGCCGAGGGTTAACGAAAAAAGCCATTAAGCCTTCATAAATCCAGAACTCTTCTCTTTCTTCCACTGGGCGCTCTTAATTTATACTTAATCACGGTTGCTGTGCTTGCCTAATCCCTCTTAATTAAAACCATAATGAAGGCTTTTGTCACGGTCGCTTAATTGTTATTTGGGCAAATCCGAGTCTAAGCGATTGTCCTACAAAAGAAGAGCTTTTATTGGACATTTTTCCCAGGCGGGGAAGAAAGGGAAACAAACACAAAAGTGAGAGTTTTGCATGAGTTTCTTTTTCCCGCCATTCACGGCGTCCCACTCCGGAGTGGAAAAATTCCGATAATGGGGTCAAATTCGCTTCATTTGTAAACTTCTCCGCCTGGCGTGTTTCGCCCCCAAATGAAGAGTTGTTATTTGTGTCTTAAATGAACAACATTCGACATTTAACTCCGACTTGTGCTCCTGTTTGCACGTGCAATTATGCTTCGGCGTGTTTTACGTCATCTGTGTACTATTTTTTTTTTTTCTCAAATGTTACTTTTTATGCAAACTAAGACTCATTTTTGGATTGGTGTCATTATCCTGTGAAGGGTTCCTTTGCCTTTCTTCAAAGAAAAAGGAGAATCAAATTCTGTCAAGTATCAGCATGTCTCTGCGTGAATTTTTACCTGCATTCATAACCCTATACATACAAATTTACCAAAGTTCACGTGCACACACATATTTATTTATAGATACATACATACATACATACATACATACATACATACATACATACATACATACATACATACATACAGACATATATATATGTATATACTGTATATATACATATATGTATATATATGCATATATATATATACATATATTATATATATATATACATATATATACATATATATATATATATATATATATATATATATATATATATATATATATGAGTTTTGTAAGAGCTGGTGATGCCCTCTAACCCAAGCTGAGAAACAGATTCCGGGAGACTAGTCAGATGTAGTGGGTGCAGCCAGTATGATGCCCATAAAGCTACTAATCTGATAATTTGTGTGTGTATATGTGTGTGTATATATATACATATATACAGATGTATATGTATATATATATATATATATATATATATATATATATATATATATATATATATATATATATATATATATATAATATAATACATACATATATAAATCTTGGACGTGGCAAGCAAGCACCGTTCGTTTTTGTGATATACTTTCTTCGGATGTGGTCTTCGACAGATCTTATAGGCCTACATAAAAAGTTTTGTTTGTAGAGTCACCTCTTTGCAAAACGAAATATTTCTAAGTACTTTAAAATGCATCTTTGTAGAGTGTCATTCTACTTTCCAGCGCGAGACTAGTCCACTGTTCCAAAAATTCCTAAAGTCTTTCATCTTCCTGAATAGCGATTGTGACAGATAGTCGTTCAACTGCAACGACTGAAGGAATACTTATCGAGTCATACAGCCACCACTGTTCCATTCTAATTCCGCAGAAAGTTCACATCAAAACTAATCAATTTCTGTTGTCATGGAGTCGCCTGTACTCGTCCGGAAGCACAAGCCGGATGATGGAGAAGAGTAGCCGTGACCGACCGTGTCCCGTTCGCGTTTTCCCAACTCCCCTCCGCCCAATCCAATTAAAATGAACCGTACTTCGATTAGTGCAACCATCAAGTATTACGCATCTATGGACTGCGGTGTGCCACCGTCCCGCTCAACTGACAACCTGTAAAATTTGCTACTGGTATAACTCAAATCCTGTCGCCGATATTAGTTCCGGTAAACGGCTTCCAGGGCTGACTTTTGAAAGCAGACCCGAAAAAAAAAAAAAAAAAAAAAAAAAACAGATTATGTAGACATCACCTAACTTGTCGGCCATCATTAGGTGAGTATATGCATGTATATATGCACGTACAAATATGCAATTATAAAAATACAGCCGTGCACCTGTAGCCTGCAGATGCCGTAGGAAATGGAGTTACAAAGCTGAGAGATTTAGGTCTTTTGGACTTGCGTTTTTTAAATCTGCTTTTAAGCCGTATCTTGTTGAGACGGAAACTCTCATCAACCCTTTAATGTAATGAGCTTATTGAATTGAAATCTTTGATGCACGCTCGCCGATATAGTCTTTAGCAAGTTCCACTTGCTTCATTACTGATCTCAAAACTTCATGAGTGAAACCTTGGATTCTTTCAGTTAACTAAATCAGTAATCAATAATTATTATCTGGGGATTGACCATATTTCCAACTGTATATTTTCCTGTGCGCCTAACGCCTGCCTGCCCGCCCCTCTCTCTCTCTCTCTCTCTCTCTCTCTCTCTCTCTCTCTCTCTCTCTCTCTCTCTCTCTCTCTCTCTCTCTTTAGATAGTAAGTGCAAAATTCTGTGCATATCAACGTCCTACATTTATTTTGAAGGTTGTCTTAAAATACCCAATTTAAGCGTAGCGTAATTGTTTCACATTTCAATTTCATCTAATACGTTACCATTATTTTGTGATAAGCTTTTATTTAAGAAATTAATAAAATCTGAAGGAATACATTGTCAGTTTTTACTGAAATAAGTCGGTTCAACAGTTATAAAAACTCCTATTTGTCTGCGAAAATGAGGTCTAATCTATTATCAGAAATGTACGTGGGTTCCTAAATTAGCTGGACAAAATCGGAGGCTACACAGTACTCAAGAGCTGACCGGCCATGTTGATCTGTGGAATTTGAATTTAGCCACTCACTCTGTGATTTGCTTTACAGTCTCCACAAATAACGAATGAAGCTTTTGAATCCCGTGACTGAGCCATACTAATCCTCTCCGAGAGACAGTCATGTATAGAATCGTCGATTTTTGGACTCCGGTAAACGGCAAATACATAAACACTGTAGAACTAACTGAAAGTTTTAAAACAAAGAACTTCATGGCAACTACAACCCAGATTTTTCTAACGATACACAGGTCGTCCGGACTTAGTGTACCTTGCGCACCAAGACTACACAACAAAATACCGCCTGAAGTGAAGAGCACACAAGGAGAATGTATATTTAAAAAGGAACTAAAGACTCTCCTATTCTGCAGGAGCTACGATACTGACGAGAAAACACTGAAAGACAATTATAAAATATAAGAAGCACCTTCTTTTGAAAACGTACAAGGGCCCGCCAGAGAGGGAATTATCCCCGGGGAGGGTTCTACATAAAACCAAAGTGAACAGAGTGAAGTGTATACAGCCATACCTCGCGCATGTGGGATGTTACGACGATAAATAAAGTCAGGGTCATCAAACCCCGGGATTAAAAACTCAGCCTTTGACTTGTTACTATTTACAAGAGTCTCAGATAAAAACATCAAATCGTACTTATGGGCACAACTCTGGAGATCAAGACAATTTGACCTTAAGCCCCGAATATCTGAGTAAAGTACTCTGCAATTTTTCTTACTGTAATGAGTAACAGGCCCAGGGTTCAGCTCAATGTGTCCTGAAAGAATCAGAATTAACATAAAATCAGTATCAAAACTGATAGACTCATAACAACAGTAACATTGTTAAAATCAACAGAACAATAAACAACGATGCCATCAACAACAGTATTTACATTATTTACAAAAATTCTACATGTCCATATGTCATTGAAAAAAGCGCTGGAAGCAACTGGTCGACAATGTGGGGCCGACACACCTTGTTAGGCAAATGAAATAGGTTTTCCACAGCAACAACTGGGGAAGGTCAGTCAGGATGGATTTAGAAATAAAACGCTCAGTAGTAATAGATTAGGCAAAGATGAAGGCACTTTCCTGATAAGCCACCGAGCAACTTTTACTTTCTCATCAGCCTCTCCTACACACTTTTTCGGAAAAACAGGAAAGTGAACGAAAGAGGATAAATACCTGATTGTAATCTCAGGCAAAGGTGGAATGGAGGATCAGCCCGACATAAAAATAGATGGTGCCAGTTTGGTCCACCACTGATGGGGCTTGGTAATTCTCTCAAGTTTCCTCTCTAAAGAATTTCCTTGTAATTTCTCTTTTATATGATAATAAATTCTACTTGCAGCATGGCGAGACTCAATAAAAATGGCGTAATTTTCATGTGAATGATTTCGTATCCACTTGTCGACTTTGGTCTGTTTGTCATGGCAAGCTTGTCTACATGAATCATTAAAACCATGGCTGGTCATTTACCTGAATTTTATTACCTTCCTAGAGACATATCTTACTAAAATAGCCATCGGCATTTCATTTAACTTCTTCTTGGGATCTGGTTCTGAAATCTAGGTTCTGAAATCTAGTCTAAATTATTCAGTGCCTAACAAGCTTCAATAATGCAATCCCAACTGGCTCTAGATTTCAGCCAGATCGTTTGTCCATTGGTGGCATTAGGAATATACAGATTGATAGGTATTGCCATCTCAATGGCACAGTGATGGGAAGTGCCTATATACTCGCAGATCTTGGACCTGACGACAGCTGAAAGATATGTGAAAATGAGGTCTAATCCTTTACTTGATATTCCTCAATTAGCCTGACAAAATCGGTGGGTACACAGAACTCAAGAGTTTAACGTGAAGAAGTACCTAGGCCCATTGGATGGTAGAACGCTCACTATGCCGACGACGTGGAGGTGAACAAAACAATATCGAGACTATTGCAATCCGCCAGTGCTAGATTCCTTGTTACTGGTTATTTTGTTTGTTTGGAACTTAGGCATTGTTTGGCTCTAGTTTTCACAAAACTTTTGGCTTTATGCTAAATTATTTTTTGTATTACCAATTTGGCTCTTGTCATCCCAGAGGGGTAGGGAAGTCTATGAATGAAGTAGAATATGTTCCACCAAAGGGAAGCTGACACAAGGGGGTGAGGGCAATTAATGCTGGCGTCTTGTTTGGGATATCCTGTGTTGCTGAAAGGGATGTCTTCCGACCATAGATTTATGGGGTGCAATAGGCTTTGGCTTTGGTGCCCAGAGTTGGGCATCAGTTAGTATGTTGCATATTATCCCAAAATATACTTCATTGATTACTATTCTGGATAGTGTGTCTGTCACTTTGTTTTACTCCCCGAAATTAACATTTTTTGACCAGACGTGGATGGAGAAGCAGTGACAGGTAAATGCTTGATTGTGGGGCAAGCTTTATGATTAGCTGCAGAAGTTGGCAGCTGAGCCAATTTTCGGCAATGAAACTCGTGAAGCTTTATAGAATTACAACGGAATTGTCTGAGTTAAACTATCAGCCTATCAAAACTAGAATAATGTCTAGAATATGTATTATGAATCACCTTGCTATCAAGACTGAGCATCCAAAATATTTGTAAGACTTGTGCTTAAAGCAGCCAAAGAATGGACTAAACACAATACTAGCTACAAATGGTTTCAAGTTATCTGAGCAAAGGGGAACTTCGAATGTCAGTTTTAGAGCCTTCAAATTTGCATTACTAAGGTTGTACTGTATAATAACCTCCTAGGGGACCAAATAGATAGGCTTTCACGAAAGAATTAAAGACTTAATTTCTTGGTTTATGAGAGCGTGAATATGACAATTAATATGGAATACGCCTTGGAACTTTCTGCAAAACTGTGCATAGGACAAATGAACTGTGGATCCCACGGAACGCCTTCGGTGGAGTGGAACCGGAAAAGAATTATTCTGAAAGTAATGTTATGTTTGGGTCCGTTTCGTTATTCCACTGACTTTCAATGACGTCACTGAAATGGCTCTCTCATTGGTTTTCTAATCTGATATTTTGCAGCAATACATATAAATTTATTCTTGATGGCTTAAGTTAATAAATATGATTTAATACACCTACAAAAGTATGTCCTAATTCACCAAAAAATAGTGTCTTACAAATTAAATAAAAATAGGTACGAACGATATCATGGCCGGCTTTTGTTGTGGCACGATCAGCTGTTAGTCTGTGTTGATACTGAGGTCGGCCAGACGACGAAATTTGAAAATTGACGCTCAGCATCTATTTTGCGCTCGCAAAATGGGTTACAGCGATGCTCCCGATGGGCAGGAATGCTTTGAGAAAATATGGACTGTTTCTAAAGCAGGTGGATTTATTGGTAAGTAGGCTAGCATACGGTAGGCTGTGCGCAAGTGTAGGTTAGGCCCACCCAAATTTGTACATTAGATTACTGGCGCCTTTGATTCAGTAAATTTAAAGGCATATTCATAATTAGTCGGGGATAGCATGGACCAACCCGTAACGCTGACTCTAACTTGACAGTTGCCTTACCGCCGAATTTTAGTGAACTTTGGGCCCATAGGCTATCCTTAAGATTGAACTTGGTTCGATCAAAATTAACCAGCCACTCAGACGCTTTAGCAGGACTATTCTTGTCTTGGGTACTTTATCACCACAGGTGGCGGAAATGTAGAGGAGGAGGGCATTTATGGGCAACTGAAAGGCATATCAAAAATGTATTTCAATAGGTGTAGGCTTGGCCTACTGTCAACCTTACCCTCATCAAGGGCACCTAGCCCTGACGGTAATCCTACAGTTTAGGGGTCCAGATTCACTGCTCCCTTGTGTGTGTTTAAGTTTACTCTCTTATTTTCAATTTCTTCTTTCAACAGATCTGTAAACAGATGTATATTTACTAAAAAAAATTAGCAGTTTGTCTGGTAACAGAAGATGAGATTTACGATTTTCTCAAAATTCTGTGGGTCTGTATTGCCTAAGATATGTTTTGTTTATTTATGTTCCCCCATTTATTCCCTGTGTTTTTTTTTTTTTTTATACAATCTCTGCTTCTGTATGCTTATAAACTGCTAATTTTTTCATTGTTTTCCATGATTCAATAAACATTTGATAAATACAGTATATGTGCTGATCTTCACTTTACATAATACAGTGAATCTGGACCCCTAACCTGTAGGGATTACCCCCCTCACCAAGGGCACCTAGCCTTGACCTACCCTGAAACCCCTTCCCAACTGTAATGTGACATTTTAAAATGCCTGAACAGGTTGAGCCCCTTAGTAGAAGCAATGTGACATCATGCACAGCCTGGCAGAATGAAGTGTGGGCCGATTTGGTAGGCTAAATTTTTACTTGATTGCCACACCCTCTCCCATGAGTGCTATGTGTAGTATAAGCCCCATCGGAATGAATCTTAACGCACAAGATGGTAAAATATTGGTAATCCTACAGTTTAGGGTCCAAATTCACTGCATTACGTAAAGTCAAGATCAGCACACATATATCAAATATTTATTGAATCATGGAAAACAATGAAAAAATGAGCAGTTTATCTGCTTACAGAAGCAGAAATTGTAAAAAAAAACAAAGGGAATAAAGGGGGAACGTAAGTAATCAAAAACCTGTCTTAGGGGATATGGACCCATTGAATTCTGAGAAAATTGTAAATCTCTGCTGTTTTATGAAGATAAACTGCTCATTTTTTCAGATTTATCAAAAAGTGGCTGCTGAAGAGCAAGAGCCCATGCCAGGTTCCTACATGGTTCCTGGTTCCTAAGCTTTCACTCCACAAACAGTTGCAGGCACACTGCACTATTTGCTTGAGGTACAGAGCTTTATAGAGCTTTATTCCCTTTGTTTTTATTCAATCTCTGCTTCTGTCAGCAAATATACTGTACAGAGTTTAGGTCAAAGGTCAAGCGCTGGGACCTATGAGGTCATTCAGCGTTGGAAGGGAATTGAGACTAAAAGGTTACAAAGGTGTAACAGGAGGAGACTTTGTAGTTGCACTATGAAGTAATTGTTAGGAGAGGGTGGATAGCAAGATGGAAGAATTGTAATATGAATAGAAGTACAGTAAAAGGAATGAAAGGGGTTGCAGCTAGGGGCCGAAGGGACTGCAAAGAAGGTGCACTGATGGCACTACCCGCCTACGGGTCTGTAAGCAAATAAACTGCTCATTTTTTAGCAAATACAGTTGTCCTCAACGCTAATTGTTCCAGAAGAGTGTCGAAATTCGATTTTGGAATTCTGAGTTAATCCCATAAGAAATAACTGAAAATGGATTAAATTCCTGACCACCAGTCATTACCCCAACCTTGCCTTTTTTATACAAAATTACACATATTACAATTAAATAAGTTCAGAGTTGAATAACTTACCATATCAGAAGCACTTTTACATTTTTAAATGCATACTGTATAAAAAAATTGGAATGAAAAGATTACCGATGGTAGGCTAGGCTGGGTAGCCTATAGGCACTACCAGAATGTACTGCAAACGGTACACATGAAAACTGTTGTTAATAATGATAACATTGAAAAACAAGCCAGATTATTGCATTAAATTAATAATACAGTATTTATAAGCCGAATTACTGTATGTCTGTTATCTGCAAGATGTAAACAAACCACAGCGCCCCTGGTGGCACTGATGGCATAATTTAGGAAATTTTTTTAATTTTATGATAACAGACATAAAAGTAATTCGGCTTATAAATACTGTATTATTAATTTAATGTGATAATCCTTGTTTTTCAACAGCAGCAGCAGCATGTGTGGGCTTTAAATGCTTTTAAAAGTGGCAGCCGCCTGAAACTCTTTTTTCTACAAACATCAAACTCGGATTTCGGTTTGTTGTTTGAGCTCCGATTTAAAATTTACTCATCATTTCATGTTGAAATCTGATTTTTTAGTACAGTCGAGGTTTGCAGGTTCTACTGTATACTTCTGTTTGCAGATCTGTCGAAAGAAGAAACTGAAAATAGGAAAGAAAACTTAAACACACTCAAGGGAGCACTGAATCTGGATCCCTAAACTGTAGGATTACCAGAATATCTGGGTAACAATAATTTTGTAATAGATAAGATTTTCATATTATTAAGAATTTTGAGGAGACTTAAGAGCACAGCACATAGGCTAAGCTCCGATATCGAGTTAGTGGAATTAAAGTTAAAAAATACTGGCAACTGTTATACGTATTACACCAGAGGCACTCTTCAGCCCCGTTTCTTATGGCTAGTTAAATGGTATTATTTTACTTTAAATCATTACTCAAAGGTAGAGTTTTTATGTTGTATCTTAAGTGTCCATAACATGAAGGGTACAAAACTCGTGCTCTTAGGCCGATCATTCAAAAGTTTAGTGTTACTGAAATCTTTTCCCGATGAATGTTGTTACTGGCTCAGATTTTTTATAAGGTTTTATTTATATTGATACTGTCATAAAAGTGGAATACATGATCAATTTTTGTTTGCATGAGTGCATTGTGGGCAAGGATGGATTGTTGTATGGGAAAATTCTGTAAAATGATTGGTTGTTTTGTTACAAGTTTCACAAATTAGGCGTTGCTAGAAAAAGCTGGGTTCCATTTGCAGTCTTGATGCCTTGGGTACAGTTGAGTTTTTCTTGCTCTGTGGATTATTTTGGCTGCATCTCTAAATTCTATGCAGAATTTTGCCCTCCTCACACAGACACTCTTGTTTATGAAAAAAAAAAAAAAAAAAGAAAGGAGGCGATGTAATTTCTCAGTTATTTCAAAAGTATCAGTTATTTCAAAATTATGTTCTTGGAAGGTTTTCATCTTCCACCATGGAAGCTAATTTTGTTTGTGAACCACTGGATGACCTTCCACTGTCTGACACCCAGCAACTTTTAACATCAAGGGAAGATCCTGACCAGTGAAGAGGTCAGTCCTTCAGGTAGTTCTGATTCAAATTGTGGCAAGTTTGTGGAATGTTTTCTAACTAATATCATGCACGAGGGTAAGGACTGGTGCCTTATGTTAGGTTAGGTTAGAGTGGTTGGTTAGGTAGCGACATTATTATTCATTTGCAGTGCCCTAGGTTAGGTTAGGTGGTGGGTCTAGGGCTAGGCGAGGACCTGGCAGCCAGGGTTAGGTGTGGGTTCCAGACCCAGCATCCAAGGTTAGATTAGGTGGGGGTTCAGGGGTGAACACATCCTCCCCCCCAACTGCTAGGTTAGGTTGTTAGGTTAGTTGGGTCTAGGCAGGACCAGGCATCTTAAGGTAAACTAGATGTAGAAGTACAGGTGGACAAAGCCCCCTCCCCCCAGCCAGATTAGGACACAACCACTTGGGTTAGTCTAGGTTAAATTGGTTCCTTTATTTTATTTGTTTTGTCTTTCCTCACTCCAAAACCCTGTTTTCACAGTATGGGCACCAAAATTGTAGCATATAAGGGTGGGGTCTACTATCTAACAAAATGAATGTTAGAAACATTCAAAGTACACAGAAAAAAAAGGAAAATTATATTTTCAAGTACAAAATGCAATAATGATTTAAAGTAAAATTCTACCACTTAAACAGACCAAAACAGCCTAAAAATATATTTGAATTGCGATTGATATTTTTCTTTTTTACTCTTGTATATAAGTTTTCATGTGAGACTGTATTTTCCATTAATTATAGAAACAAACATTTGGATACATGAATGGTAAAGAGGGGAGCAAAACTGTGGCCAAATTGTCTTGTCCCTAAAGAATTGCACACCGTCACCTCTTATTCGGGAATAGTATTCCCCAGTGTGAGCTGGCAGTGACAGTTGAAGAATAAGTGGACCACATGAGAGTATCATCCTTTCTAAAGGTTGAAGGCAATTTTCAATCGCCCCAGGATGAAACATTTGCTGTAGGTAGGGGTGACTCTGGGCTCCCACATGATAGCTTTCTGTTGTATGATACTTCAGGGTACCATGGCGACTTCGGTGCATGTCTTCATGCTGACACTTGGAAAAATATTCCCGTCCCATATAGGAGTTCCAATGTGGTCTTGCATGCATTGTTAGTGTTGGCCTAAGTCTTTTATTGTCAATGTCACCTGATTACAGGAAAGACTTTGGTGTGGTTCATGTGACTCAGGAAGTGCTCATTCCATTGCAGGGTCAATTTTGGCTCAGGGCCTGGCAAACAGTACCAGTAGGTCCAGTCATTCTTTCCAGCAGTCCCAGGAGACTGACAAGAGGTGAGGGCATTGCTGGAAAAGAATGCATTGAAGTTGTTGATGAACTGTCTCCAGGCTTTTGCCTATGACTCATCAATCTTTCTCAATCCCTTTCCATTGAATTAGTTTGTTTGTCAGACTTTGTTAAAGTTGGTGACAGCAGGCACTATGCTTGACTCCAATAGAGTGCAACTTCATGCTTCCAGTGTACCTAAAGGATATGTCTTTCCAATTACTCAACCATCAGACTTCAAGAAAGTACCTCTGCTTTGACTGCACAGGGACTGTTTACCAGTTCAAAGCCCTATACTTCAGACTTGAAATAGCCCCTCAGGTGTTCACACAAGTATTCACCTTGTGTCAGATTAGGCCCACCACACAGGGTACACCACCTGTGCTGCATCCATGATTGATGTGTGTTTGCATCCTCAGGGGCACAGTTTTGACATTTTGCTAAAATGAGGATCTCCCATAAATGGCAGTTCTGTGTTTTCCATTACTTTGCCACTCTTCTATCCAATCTCCCTATTTCATCAGTGATATCTAAACTCCTTTTGTTCCTACAGAACAGATGTAAATTAGAGCCTTTTATATAGTAGTATCTCTTGGCTTGATTTTGGAGACAATTGTTGAACTTTGTAGAATGGTTGGTAGGTTGTGGTTACAGAGGGTGAGTGGTACATACTTCTCACTCACCTGCAACCTCCAAGCACTTTTTTTTTTTTGACATTCTCTCTCTCTCTCTCTCTCTCTCTTTTGATGTTTTCCATTACTTAGCCACTCTTCTGTCCAATCTCCTATTTCATCAGTGATACTTAAACTCCTTTTGTTCCTATGGAACAAATTTAAATTAGACCCTTTTATATGGGAATATCACTCTGCTTGATTTGGGAGACAGTTGTTGAACTTTGTATATGTTAAGCAGTGGTTACAGAGGTGGAGCGGGTGCATACTTCCTACTCTCCTGCAATCTCCAAGCACTTTTTCTCTCTCTCTCTCAACCACTGAGTGGCTTTTTTTCTGCATAATGATGAGGTCTAAACAAGGTAAATAAAGCCTTTCTTGTTCATACACGGAACAAACTTAGGTCTTAACATTACGATAAATCTTCTAGCCACTTTTCATCCATCAATTGTTCACTCCAAGCAGAGATCAGTGATTGGAAAACCTACGGCAGTGTCGTCTTCTCTCAGTCCCCTTGTTCGTGTTTGTAGAAAAGATTACAAGGCTCCTGTTAAGAAATCCCATGTAGTGAAGGCTTTGGAAGTTCACCCGTTTCCTTCTGGGTCCTGCAATTATATGACGGATGTGGGAGATTGTGCACAGCCGCAGACATGTTTTCAGCCTAGACCGATGTTGCCTCGTAGCTCACGCGTCCACGACAAGTCTCCGTCACTCCAGAACTCCTCCCTGTCCATGCTGTCCTTGGAGGTCCTTTGATCATCATTCCAGCCCCCACAACCATGTCTTGTCACGCGTCCACATCCATGACGACATGCACATACTGTACTGTACATGCAGTTAGTTCAATTCATTCAGCCAATCAGCCTCACTCCTCAGCTTCTCGTCATCTCTCACGTTCTCACTTTCCTAGGAGAAATCAGGTTCGTTGTTCGAGTTCGCCCAGTCGCGGACGTGACAGCACAGGCATACAGCCATATATCAACACACGGCTGTCACACAGAAGTGGAAATTCTCCCGACTGTTCTTGCAAACTAGACGACCCTCAGGCAAGATTACCATCGTCTACTCCTGGCTTTCAAGCCCCCAGCCCACCTCTTGCCACCCCTCAATGGATTCCCTGGGTTGGAAGAAACTGATACATCATGGCATTCTTGGGTGAAGGTAGGTCAGTTGTTTCCTCCTATCTCACCTGAGTAGCCAAACCCTCATTGCCACCAATACCTTGTCCTACAATTTTATATGTTTTTTACTGGTTTCCAGCTGGCACTAAAAGATTTATCCTAACATTAAGACCGTGGGTGTGATAGCAATGAAAAATACAAATTAATTAAAAATTTGTCATTTTTTGAGTTTATCACAATTGTGGAATTCATGTTTGTCTCTAAATCTACAGTCAACTGAATCGAAGTACAGGTGTTTGCTCCCATATATATACAAACCTTCATTCTTTTCATAGGATTTAGCTTGTGAACGCAAGCTGAAATGGCTGTTTGACTTCAAGACAAGCTCGTTAACTGTCGAAGGGGGAAGCCTCGCCCACTCATCGGTCTGCACTCAGCATTGCTTTCTGCCACTGTAGTGTAAAAACATCCCTGCGCTTCTTTGCCCGACTGATGTTTGCTTTTTTTGGGGGGAGTGTGTCTTCCAAGCCTTTATTTCAAAGTAATGATCAACTCATTACATATTTTAAGCCCAATAGAGTATAAGTTACAACATCCCATATGTCCAACAAGCTAGAGGTGTGAGATATAAAGTAACTTTTATTTTTTAAATGAACCATACCTCTCCATTATATAGCATTTACTTCTGTGCCAGTGGTAGTTGAACAGATTGAAAAAAAAAAAAAAAAAAGGACATTCAGTTTTCTATGAATGTCTGTCTTCTATCCATCTAGTACGTCCCCTATCCCCACCAGGGGACTGAAAGGTACAAACACTCTTAGCCAGTCAGTCTCCTTCTGTCACTGGTTTCAGTAGGTCAACAGATTGTACAGCACTCAGTTTTCTGTTGGTTTGTTTTTTGGATGTTCTTTTCTGTTGGTTTGTTTTTTGGATGTTCTATTTTTTTTTTTTTTTTAATATTCATTCATTAAGAACCTGTAAGGTAAGAGCTGCCGTTTTATTGACCGTCATAATGTGTTGTTGCTGAGGGAAAGGTTATGACTGGATAACTACGTGACTCATAGTTGAGCAAAATGCGGTAATTGATCGTGAACAGAGAGAGCTTGTTAAGTTGTAGAAACAACTATAGAGGATAAAAATTGTAAGACTTGAGTTAAAGGGATGCATGTCTTCTCTGCTTCCTCATTTATCAACTGGTTAGGTCCTCTGCTGCTTTTCTTCACTATGTTACTCCAAATGAGCTTCCCATCGATTCAGGGCATTGGATTTGATAGGAAGGAGTCATTTTTTATGTTCACTGATTCGGGTTGTTTCCTGCGTTGGAGGAAGGGTCAACACCTCTGCTTTTTTCTTGCCTTGTCCTTGGCACGTCCCGTCTTACTCCCTTGTGGCTTGGAGTGACAGGGAACTGGGACATGTCAGAAATCGGTTCAGATCTGGGCCCGTTGTTTCCTTCCTCTGTTCAGTCTGATGTCTGCCGCTCTAGTTCCAATGTTAGCGGCACCAGTTCTAGCACCAGAATTCATTCTCTGTTAGAATCACTCGGGTAAGAATAAGAGGAGTCTCCCAATGTTTTTTCCCCTCTTTAATTTTACCGTATCAGATCGGCTTGGTAGCAGTGATGCTTCAAATTTCTGGTAGTATTTAAGCGAGTTTAAGCTGCCTTGTCAAGGAAAGTTATCTTTTGTTTTGACGAGTTTCACTTCATCCCCTGTAGTTAAGGATCGTTCATGGTTTAAGGCTAGTATAAGTGTCAGCTAGGTTCTAGTGAGAAGCCTAGACTGTCCACGGCTTTCCCATGTTTCATGGCTTTTTTTGGCCAAGGCAATGATGGAACGCAGCGGTAGCCTGCGCCTAGCACGAATTTGCGCATTTTGTCCAACCACCTATCACTTGCGTATCACTGGCATGCCTATTGCCTGTGCACCTGTTACATGCACGCCTATTGCCTGCATGCCTATCACTTGCCTGTATACACCTATCGCTTGCGCACCTATGGCTTATGTGCCTATGGCTTGTCTGCCTATTGAGTTCGCACTTATCGTGTGACTGCCCATGGTTTGCGTGCCTATGGCTTGTCCGCGCATCGCATGCAGACCTATACCTTGTCCACCTATCGCTTGGCTGCATAGGGCTAGTGCTCGTCTCACCTGTGCGCTTTTTGTTAGCTAGCTTACTGATTGTACTTGTGCACCTGAGCTTCTATTGCCTTTGTGCCTTTTGCTTCCGCGTCTATCGATTACGCTCCTACCGCGTGCACCTATTGCCTGTGCTCCTGTCTTCAGCCTCCAGTTTGATTTTGGCCTGCCTTAAAGAATCTTGGCTGTGCGCTGTTGTTTCAGCTTTCATTTCAGCATGCAGGTGGTTGAAGTTAGTAGTCTCAACATTCTGTGGTGGGAGTTTCTATCGGTAAACAGTTGGTTACGGTTTTGTTTCTTTTTTCTGATTCTCCCATGGTGTAGGAACGTTCTTGTTATTGTGAGCCGGAGCAAGTGGTTTTGTCAGTGGTGATTTTCAGGAGTTAGTTCAGTGCAGTCAACTGTTGCCCTTCCGCCATAGTGTATTGTAGTCTTTGCCACGTTCTGACATATTTTTCTTTCTGCAAGGAGAGGTTAATGTATGTTTTGTGGAAATAGAGCCTTCCTTTGAGCTGTAATTCATTAGATTTGGCTTGTATATGTTCAAAGCTTTAATGCAGTTCATGGAAAGGGAGCCTCTCAAGATTTTTCTTTCTTGCCGCCACTTATTGGAGAGAGATAACTATTTAGTAATTGAGGGGTCCTCTTCCCAAAAAAGAGCATTGGGTAAGGACTAGTCCCTGAGCAGGTTTTGACTTTGGATTTCAAGATATTCTCAATGTTCAGGGTTTTCTTATAGAGAAAGTTACAACTTTATTTGTGGCGTCTATCGCCGCTGATCGCTTCTAAGAGGTTTTCAGTCCTTGTAGTTTTTTTTTTTTATTGAAGCAGAGGTCTTCTCATCAAGTTCATACGACTCTGGGGAAGTTTTCTGACCTTTGGAAGAATCAGGCTTGGGTTCTTTCCTGTTACCTGTTCCCGGGGTCTCTTATCAGATTCGTTGTTATTTTAAGCTCTTATCGGAAGGATCTGGTCCTTTAGATGCCTCAATGTAGGTCTTGGGCGCGATTATGAAGATCTAGAATTTCGGGAGTTTAACCAGTATTGGAGGAGGTGTTACACCTATAATCCTGAATTCTTAGCAATCGGAGGAAATTCGAGCAGTGTGTATGTAGAGTAAAGCACAACTAGCAATGGTATCAGACAAACCATCTTCCCTCCTTAGGTAAATATATGTATACACGTATATATATATATACAATGTGTAAGTTTATATACATACAGTTATTTCCCCATTTACGATGGGGTTAGGTTACAAAAACCCCATCGTTTCTAGGGTATACAGTACAACCTACAATATACCCACAGCTTACCATGGTTTTGTTGTTACCATATTGTATTACCATATGCAAGATAAAAATGTGTAGGCTATGTGTGACATACAGACCTAGGCTATCCCAGGTGTTACACTGATAGTATCCATTTGCAAAAGTCAAATAGGCTATTACAGCTGTATTTCAGATAAAGGTAATAGTAATGAACTTATTTTACTTACAGAATCCATTCATACTGTATTACACTGACATATCATCGTAATATGTGTAAAAAAAAAAATAATCGTCCCACCTGTGGCGAAAAAGTGATGTTCAGAATCAGCTGATTCAGCCTACTACCAAAAGAATTAGGTAAAAAATTTTTAGATGCTAAAAGAAGTTAATGTATTAACGGAATTATTATTTTTTCAACAATGTAAAATGGGTATACAAAAGTAAACTAACATACAGTACATTATGTTAAAAGTAAAATCAGTAAAATCCCTCACAGTCACAAAACAGGTGTTTCCTGCTGATTGTTTGTTTACCAATGTAAACTCTCTCTCTCCCTCTCTCTCAGTACTGTACATATCCTTTCATGGAATATGAATTACTGTATCATAAACATGAAATATGAATTACTGTATCAAAAACATAAAACTCCAAGAAGTTCACGAAGACATCGTACTCTGCTGCTCGTGCCCATCGCGCACGAAATTTTAAATATTTTCAATATTGTCATATCGGTATTGCTTCGTAACTTCGAAACCATTGGAACTGCTAACCCCATCACAAACTCTATTTATCGTAAAATGTAACATCATAAATGGGGAAATACCTGTACATTATACAGGAAATCCCTGGTTAACGGCGGGGGGTTCCACCCTCCTCCTGCAAACCTGTTTGTCCACCCAGGGTGGGGGCAGGGTAGATAGGGGATCGGGAGGGTAGGGGAGACAGCAGTGCCGGGTTCCAGCACGCGGCAACAAGCTCATCATTAAATATTTTTTATGCAACTAGATGTTGATAGCATTATTGTTTATTTACCTTTTACTCAGAATAGGAGACTCCTCTTTGGACAGAAGCAGAGAAGATGTAGCTTTTCCTTGGGTTGTCCTGGATAGGAACAATGTGCTAAGGGGCCTAATAAACAGGAGGAATAGTATTCTGCCAACAGAATCGTCTCTGAATTTTCAGCCATGTCAGTTTCTATAAGAACTTTAATAAATCTGAATATAGGCATATTCATGACTAGAACAGAAAGTTACCAATATTTAACTTCCACTTCTAGGTCTTCTGACTGATTTAGCGGGTGTTTTTTCACCAACATTAGTTGGTTATGAACTCTTACATCTCACATTTTATGATTGGAAGAGAAACATTTATATCCAAGGAATATAGGATGTTCTTAGTAGTGCCTTGGTGGCTGTAAGAGGAATGATTTTGAATTCTATTGCCTGTGTAGTATATATCCAAAGAACTCATTCTTTTAGGAAGTTCTTTTAAAACTTCCACATGCTAAAGTTTTCTAAGCTTCCACAAGATTTCAATGTTCATGTTGACACTATAACTATCTTGTGCTAGATTAAGGTTTATTTGGTGTGGACTGAGGGTCTATCAAGTTTTCAGAGGCAGTGGTTAGTTTCTCTCTTCTGGAGTTGGGCTGGAAGTATTTCCTGAGCATGCACCTTTATAGGCGAGTTCATTATGTTCTTAGTTTCTTAGTTACTCTAAATGCTGTCAGTTCCAGCTATTATAGATTTTAGGTCTTTGTCTTCCTATGTTTTAGGTGACACTCTACCAGACACTGCTTACAACCTGGACTCCAGGAGGTCTTTAGGCCAGGTGTAATGAAGGTGCCTGGTACACCATAACTTCTTGGAACCTTGATGGTGTAGTTTTTGCCTCCAGAGCTGGTTGAGTCTCTAGTAAAAGCCTCTTGAAGCAATTAAACCCTCTCTTGGTAGCCCTAGGACCTTTGAAATGGTAAGAGATTTCCAAGTACTGTATTGCAGAATACTGGCTTCTGCATTGAAGACACTAGTCTTGTTCTTGACCTAGGTTGAGGCATTCCCTTTCTCAGGGTTGTTAAATGCAGCCTGGACCTACTTAAAGGTAATGAGTTTGACACTTTTATGCCATACAAGGGCAATTAGTGTACTCAAATAGATTATGCCTATTAGAGAGATATTAATCATTTTATGTTTAAGGAGGAGTGAACACTACTATGTCTAAATGCTCTGCCCTTTTTTCTGTTATTTGGTCAAATTAACTGTAACCTCATCCTTGTTTTTTATTTCAATTTGTTGAACTACCGCTGGTGCAGAAGTAAAAGTTATATAATGGAAGAGGTAAGTATTTAAAGAATAGATCTTAAATTCAGCATTTATATTTTCCAATAAGAAAACATACTAATATGGAGAATTACTTTCCAGGACTCTTGAGAAAGATTGCCTATTTTGAATATTATGGTACTGTAATATTTAGAGCATTATTACATTAGTATAATCATTGTCTGCTAGTGAAATTTTGCTAAGATTTATTTAAAGAAGAATGTACAGCATTTCAGGAAAAAAAAAACTACTTTTAACTTTTTTCTGGTGTTGAAGTGTACTGGTATAAAGTATTTCCAAGGAAAGTGATTACAAGGATGTTACAGTGTAGTGGTTGAGGTCACATTGCTATCAGGTTCTGGGTGATGACGGGTGTTATCTGGTGATATAGGTCCCTCATAGTTGCCTTGTGCTTCACTTTGTGTGTTATTTGGAGGCAAGGGTTGGCTGTTGTTTTAGGTATACTGTAGTACTGTATACTTTGATCATGCCAAACTAATTATTCTCTTATGCTTACAGGCGTGATGTTATCAACATATGATACACTGATGTACACCAAGCCCCAAGGATATGTACCAACAATTGCAACATATTTGAAGAGCACTGTGCCAATGGTAGTAGCTGGGGCAACATTTGCAGCTGTGACATGTGCTGCATGCAATATTCGTAAAAAAGATGACAAAATTAATTACCTCCTTGGAGGGGCATCAGCTGGTAGCATATTTGGAGTAGCCAGTAAGTCTTTTTGGTATTTTCTCATGAGTACGTAGCATATATATAGTAGCCTTTTGTTCTACACAAATGCAAACCTCCATTCTTTATATAGGATTTAGCTTGCAAATGCGAGCTGGAATGGTAATTAACTTTCAGTCAAGGTCGTTGACCACTGACGGGTAGGGGGAAACCCCATCCACCCGTCTGACCTGACTGCACTCCGCTTTGTTTCCAGCCGCCATCATGTGAAGACATCTCCATGGTTCTCTGCCTTACTTGCTGTTCACTGTCAGCTTATACTTTTTCTTGTTTCTTGAATTAAATATATTGTTGTGATTGTTGTTTTGAGGTTTTTTGCAATGCAAACCCCTCAATCACTTAAGCCTGTTTTCTAGGAGATGAAACCCCAGGTGTTTAGGTGCTGTCCAGGAAAGATAGGTCATGTAACTGGCCCCCTCTTTAGGCATGGGAAGAGAGATAGAAAGTAAAACAAACCCATTGGTTTTCATAGCAAGTTTTATTGTTCCAACAATATAATCCTTGTGGAGGGGGGAGATAGAAAGTAAAACAAACCCATTGGTTTTCATAGCAAGTTTTATTGTTTCCAACAATATAATCCTTGTGGAGGGGGGAGATAGGAATTTATGTTCAAGAATGCTAAGTCTTTTTTCAGTGTTGCTCAGTTGTCAGCTTACGTAAGAGTCGGATCATGATCATTTGCCATTGTTTGAAAGTAAAACCTGACAACTTCCATGCTCTAAGCACTTTTTTTTAATTTCCTTAAAATCCTTTTGCTAGAGAAGGTTGTCAGTACAGCTCAATGAACATGGAACTCAAGTTTTGCCTTGCTTTATTTGCAAGACATCAAATTTTGTGTGAGAATTGTCAAGCTCATAGTTCTAACATCAAGGCTGAGATGATTTTCTCATGGACCAAATAAAAGAGAATTTTCCTTTCTCTCCTATCTTATGTTATTAGGAAATCCTGGTGTTGAGTTTGGGAAGCACAAAGGTACACATTAGTGTATAGGAGCATACCATTATATCTGAAGGTAGTTACTGTCTGTAGTTTTGGACTCTTAAGTTATGAGCTCTCAACCCAGGAACAAGAGTCACCACTACTCTAAAAGATAGTCCATTTTCCCTTGTAAGAGGATCCTCTAAAAGATAGTCCATTTTCCCTTGTAAGGATCCTCTGACAAGTCTCACTACAAGGACCTTACACCCTGCTGTGGATCCACTGTCTGGCAACAGTACGTACCAGGAAGGATCACACAACAGGCAAGAATGTTTAAAAGCTTTTTTGCTTGTAAGAAATGCTTCTAGTTTGCTTGGCTGAACAGGTGTTTTTCTGGCTGCACAAACCGACCACCCTCATTCACTGTGGTAGTCAGCTAACTTTAACAGTAGGTAAGATTTATCCCAAATATTGAAAATTTGTATGATAAAATTAATCACTCTACTTTCACTACCTGACTTACAAACAAGTTATGTTCCAGATGGCCGTTCATATCTTGAATTGTTCATAAGTTGGTTTTTAATTTGTAGTTCATACTTTTTTTTTTTATGTTTGCATTCCTGAGTTGACTCAGGAGTCTTAGATTATACTATTTTCACTGTATTTTTAATTATACAGTAATATAGTCACTTGGGATGTTAGAAAGGTAAAAATAAGAAAATAAAATTTAGATTCACGCAATATTCAAAATTTAGTATTTTTTCCATGCCTTCAAAGTTGTGAACTTGGAGAGAATTTCACAGGCACAGCGTCTCACATTGGAAGTTGCACAACTCCATCTATTAAAAATACATGCTAAACATTTCCTCTGGGGAGAGGAAATATAGAAAATGGGAATTCATCAAAGAACGAGTTAATTCAGGAAAATAGAAGTAAGTAGGAATATTTTAAGAGTATGAACGAGTATTCTCATGACTGCAAGAATAAATAGTAGTTAATCACAAGAATACTCAGGATAATCAGGGAAGGGATTAAAGGAACAGGTTCTTTTCTTCCTTGTGTTCTTCTGTTCTTGGCAAAAATTCTTATTAGCAGAATAGGTGCGCAGGGCAGTTACTGTGACAAGATCACATATAGATATTCCTATAAGTGGTTAAATAACATCTTTAAAACCCATTACTTTATATTCAAGAAATGACATTGTATGAAAAAATAAATATACTGTAGTAGTAACAAAACAGGTTACGGCCAATGTTGGAATATGGAATTTGTTGTATTTAAAAAACAACACAAGTTATTTAGTCTTGTCATAGAATTGAATTATTGATGTTTGATGAATTGCCCAGGTGATACAATCTGTGTATATGCAGACTGTAGAAAAAACTATGTTAAAAATTTTTTGCTTTACAACAGTGGCAAATTTTCGAAGCAGATCAGGTAAAGGAATTTTGTCAGTATCTCCATCATTTTCGATTAAGCAAATAAAGTTTTTAAAAACTGTAATTTAATAAGACAGGTCTTATGTTTATTATTTATAAAAACAAATGCTGTTGGTCCAGCCTTGTGAAAGCTAAATAAATTAGCTTAGTGAATCTGTTACTTAATATGATTAAAGAACACTAGAGTATATTTCATCTAATGTATCATCTTATTAAGATAGTTATTAAAACATTGAGATCATGTGGTGAAAATAAGTTTTCCTTGTTTTTCTGTTACATTTGTTTTTCTGTTACATTTAAACAGTTGGTATGTGTAAATTTGACACACTTTACTTCATGCCCCAAGCAACCACATTATGCATGTGTTAAATAAACTTTTTCATTGATCAGAATGTTTTTCATTTTTCTAGTTGTTTATATTCTTAATTAGCCTAGTAATGTACATGCTCGTTTATTCCTTTTTTAGAATGTAATTTTTCAGATTTATACTTCTTGCCCAATTTTGAAATCCTTCTAGATAAAAATTGTGATTTAATCTTCTCTTTGCAGCTCGATCTGTCAAAGTTGGAGTGCCTGTTGCATTTTTCCTAAGTTTGGCTGCAGCAGTGTACAAGGACTCCCTACAAAATGGCTGGGAACCTTTTCCATACAGGGAACATAAACGTGGTTTTAACCACACATACTTTGATTTTACTCTCGGTAGTCAGAAGTGATTGTCAGAATGACCATGCAACAGATGTTAGTCCCCACTTTCTTGTATTTATCCTAGGTCATTGTTATTTAAATAAACTAGGTCATTGTTATTTCAATAAGCAAGTTTGAATGTAATGATCAGCCAGCCCAAGTAAGTAAGTTTTGATTCGGCTGTTTTTCTTGTAAGGGATATGAGCTTTTAGCTTATTAATTTATCAAAATATTTTGTAAAAAACATAACTGTAAATAAATATGTCTAATTATGCATTATTGTATTAATTTGTATTTTTTTTGGGGGGAGGGTTAACGTTGGTTAGCAAGTTCACCCCACAACTCATAGTTCCCAAATAGCTCAGCACTTTGTTGGAGTGAGGAGGACAGACTTAACTGGCACAAGGAAGAACAGAGTGATGACAGTTTGGCAGTTTTTCTCCCATGGAAGTCCAACTGTACCTTTCAAGGCCAGCTCAGAGTACTCAATGAAGATGCAACCTTTGTTGACCTGGGAATGATCTCTCCTTTCCTGATATTTGGAGTGGATTTTGTTGGCTACTGCATAGAAACTGACCGAGTTTTGAATGCACACTGGATTTGATGCAAGTTGCAGTTGGATGGCACACCTTCCCACCCATAGAACTAACGTGCCTGTCATAGAACAAGGTGAAACTTTTATATCTAACCTTGCCTTCAGTATTGGATCCAGTCTTGATGGACTGACAACCTTTAATGCATTAAGGGTAAAGTGTATACAGTGTACCTTGGAAAGTCTCCCAGGACAGTCACTAAGTGTGACAAGATGACACTCACCTCCAATAGGCCATAGTAAAAAGATATCCTCAGTTTATGTCTGAAAATAAACTCCAGACTGGAGCTGCACCACACTGATGGTTGACTTTTGCATCTTGAAGATTGTATTTAATACAGAATATAGGACAGGAATGGCAGCAAAAGAGGCTGAACTGGAGGACAAAATCCCTTGTAACTGACTTGAGAGACTAGGTTTCTAAAGTCTTCAGTGTTAAGCATGAAATACCACCATATAAAGAGAAGGTGGACAAAACATCACAGATATTGAAGAAATCGGCCACAATAATGACTCTGATCCTCAGGATGTAAAAGTAGCATAAATACAGTAGATAGAGACAAACATAACACTGAAATCCACACTTGGGCCAGGAGGCTAATAGAAGAAATACCATTCCCTTTTGTAGAAAATAAAGCTGAACACCAACACTTCAAAAATACTACAGAACACCCATAAGGAAAGAAATACTAGAGAGGATTTCACTCTGTTAGTAACTGTAGCCACAACAAAACACCAAATTTAACTGCAAATAAAATTACTTGACCAGAACTGGATGTAATATCAGCATTTTCAAAACATGCAACATCCAAAAACATATTTTATTATGTAATACGATGATTTCATTAATACAACAATATGTATTGTTAATAGACTGGACATTCAAATGACTTAAATCATCATGAAAGCAGCTTCACATACACATGCCATTTGATACATAACAGGGTAGGGGTGTACTTACAGAATTATAAACAAAATTAAAATATAATAGAAAATAGTAATGAAATCAAATACAGTACAGTAACTACTCCACAAGAAGGGCTGTTTGAGCGGGACTGCAGAGCTAATCTCCGATACTCTGTGCCCTTCCTCCTCTGGAGTCCTCCAGGGAAAGTGGGCCATCTACTGTACTGTGACTGTGCTGTTCAATGGCCCATTCTCCACTCAAAACCTCTTTAGGAGAGGTGGCAGATTTCCTGGTGTTCTTATGGCAGGAGAAGAACCTCTAATTAGCTGTTGTAAAGGGTTACAGATTGGCCCTTGCTCAGGTGTTTAGACTGAGGGGGACAGACCTGTCCAACTCTTGGGAACTGTCAGCTCTTATAAAGGGCCTCAAAGAGAAGTGGCACGGGTTGTAGCCACCTTGAGAAGCCTGCCCGACAAGCCCCTGAAAGCAGCGAGTAACAAGGACTTAACTTTACAGACCGTCTTCCTCCTAGCCCTGACCTCTACCAAGAAATAGATGAAATTCATGGCCTTTCCTACAAGGTCTCACACCTGGACAAGAGGACCTCCTTGTCCCTGGAGTTCATGGCAGAGACACAGAAACCCCTGGTCCAATTCCTTAAATTTGAGAGCTTTCCCATCTCTTTTTCAAAGGATTTTGTGAAGATGTTACTGTGCCCAGTCAGAGCTATGAAACCCTACCTGAGAAGTATGCCCCTCCCCACAGACCAACGTGTAAGAGGCTGTTCATCAGTATGTTGAAGGCAGGGGTGTGGAAGTGGCAGCTGACTTTTTTGTCCTTCTAACTCTGGGATTTAGCTCACAAATCCTTATACACTTTCACCCCAGGTCTGGTGGTGGCGGTGGCCAAGCAACTGGTGTAAGGGGGATCAAGTCCTAATGGGAGGGGCTCTGCTCAAGAAGTGCAGCCCTAACTTAAATGAAACTCCCAGCAGGTGGTGGTGGGTACCTGTGGATAACCCATCCCTTCTATTTTATTCAAGTACTTACAGAGCAATCAGCTTCCCACCCAGGGTGAGGCCTCTTGTATGAAAGCTTAGGTTTGTATCCCTGTAGGAAAAATACCAAGTTTAAATTGATTTTTATTTTTTCAAGGTATACAAACCATAGCTTTCATAATTTTACCTGACTAGAGTTGGGAGATGTCTGCAAGCAGTGGATGAGCTAGGCCAACACTGTACAAGGCAAAGTGTGTGATGTGCTGAGATATTTCATTTATGAAAGCCATGGTTTGTATACCTAGAAAAAATACAAATTACTTTAAATTTGGTATATCTCACCCTTTCCACTGTCTGGATTACTGAGAAGGGATAACTTTACTGAGATAGTAGTTCATTTTCAAAGCCAAAAGTAGCTGTTTAGGCTTCTTCAGCCACCTGATATTGTTTGACCTAAGAGTTGTCAATATGCTAGTTGTATTAGTATCTCAAAAGCAGAACTATTCTGTAGAACTAGTCTTTGGATTCAAGGGCTTGGTTGTTTCTGGGAGTAAGACCTTGACATTCTGTCCGGTTTGTCCATCAAAATTGTTAGAGTGGGGATGATTGTATTTACATAATGCTCTCAGTCCCATTAAGCAGAAGCAGGTTTGGCTTAACTTGAGCCACACTAATAGTGTTGGCACCATCCCATTAGAGTAGGGTAGGGTAGGGAGTGGACATTTGGGAGTTAGCTCTTGCTAGTGTTATTGGTGGAAGGATGGACTACATGAAAGGTGAATGGCTTACCTTTGACGTTTACTGTTTCTTTTCATTTAAACATTAAAAAATAAAAATTAAAGTTCCCTTTTTTTGTATGACTAAAAATATACGCATTTACCTCTGGATCCCATGACCCTTTTACAAAGTTGATGACCTCAAGCATGTTAATGGACTCCCCCATGACTTAACATCCACTGCCACTGGAGCACCAGGTTGGACACAATACTGATGTTAATGCATGATTGAGTGTGCTTTTATGCACAAATATGTCAACTTTTTTTTATTATTAAGAAGAGTATCTTTTAATAATGAATTTTGGTAAAATTCAGTAGATAAGGTTAATAGTATCCTCTGAAAAATGCAGCTTTGACTGCTTTATTGTTTTTGAGAATCATGAATCGGCTAAAGAAAGCAAAGACCATTTCAACGGACATTCTATCAAAGGATTCACTTTAAGAACAAGAATGTTTTATACAGAAAATCTTAAGGAGGACCCTTATGACTTTTGCTCAAGAGGCAAAGGAAGTATAAATGAAGTGGGAAGCAGCACCATCTGTATGGTCTGTTGCTACCTACAAAGAAGGGGCAACAAACTTTTATACTCAACTTTTAGCAAAAAAAATGGCTTCCATCTCAAAAGGTAATGCTAAAAGATATGAGAAAAACATCCTTATCAAATCAGAAGATGGAACTCAAACAAAGCTTGTTTAGCAACTTTAAAGGCCCTTAAAATGGTAATCTGCATATAGTCTTCTCTCATAAATCCTTTAATGTGACTAGGGGAGTAATTTATTCACGAATTCCAGGACACAGAAATAGACAGATATCAAGTGTGTATGAAGTAAAGAAATACTAGAGGCATTCTCTATTTCAATAGCAATTATGTCTCAAATTGTAGTTCATTTGGAGATCATGTACAGATGAGAGTAAACAGATATGGGCCTGGCCCAAGTGAGTACCATAGTTATTTTGAATATGAACATATGAAAATTTCATGTTCAGGTACAAAAAGATGCTCTACCTGTTAGGATTTATGAAGGAAGAATTGTGAAAATCCAAAACTTGCCCATGAAGACAGCTAGAGCAAGGTATTGTAAAAGCCAAAGTAGAGTGCATCAATATACACAATGCCAGACAACAGATAAAGGGGCCTAATAAAAATCCAAATACCTCTTATTCCTCTGCTTTACCAAACATGAAAACTGATATAAGGTTTAAAATCCCAAATGTACTCTATAGATCATCAAAGTATTACCAAAAGTGAAGAGAACAATGAAACTACTGCTCGAGCAAATTCAATTCTTTCACTTCTTTATAAGAATTCTAATAACAAAGAAAAGAGAAGATCTACAAATCTATCCATATCTGCTTCTAGGAACAAAGACTCAATTACACAAAAAACGAGCTGGAATGAGAATGAAGAAGCTATATCAAGAAATCAGGTAGAAAGAAACAACAGACTGAAGATGCAAGTACTAGCAAGGAAGTAAGAACACCTCAAAACAAACACCAGCCATGTCAAACTACTCAGAAACATTTATCTTATAATCCTTCAAATAAACCAGCCTCAAGTACAAAACAGATTCAAACAACACACTCATTAGTCAATCACGATGGTTGTTGTATACCTGAAGGAAATAAAAGAGCACGCTGAACTTTGCTCGAAGAAAACCAAGTCCTAAAAATAAGAAACACTTTTGATGTTCACTGAAGAAAAAGAGCACGAATAAACTAAGTAGGTCATCAATAACTTGAAGGAAACCCAGACAGGATCAGTCAGTATCCCCAGGCTGACACATGGACTTAGATGTCCCAGGTTCTATAATTCCCCTTCAGAAACCTTGTCTTTCTATTTTGGATCATGGGTTATCCAGAAGTAACACTGATACCTCGGGTTCAACTTTCCAGTCAAACTGTTAAGACTGGGTACTCAAATGTTCTTCTCAATAATGGCAGATATCCTACAATAAAACTGCAGGGACCTTGTCTTTCTATTCTGAATCATGGGTTATCCAGAAGTAATACTGACACCTCAAGTTCAACTTCCCAGTCAAACTGTTAAGACTACTCAAATGTTCTTCTCAATAATGGCAGATATCCTACAATGGAACTGCAGAGATCTCAGGTCTTGATCTGAGCAATTAAAGTCATGTAAACACACTTGCAATCATAGCATAATATGCCTTCAAGATACGAAGTTACGCACCAATTCATCTAATCCAGGATTAAATTATTCCTTCTTTCTTCATCTCCACCATCCACTGGTGAAATAAGTAAAGGTGGAGCTAGGATTATGTAAAGAAATTTTTGTAACAGTTCTATTCAACTTGATACTGAATTGCAAACTGTACCTATTCAGGTACAGTAATCTCTACGAAAAAGCTTACAGTTTATTCCATACATCTTGCCCTAGATTTTGATTTCAACTTACCAGACTGGGAAAATCTAGTTGATCAACTTCCTCTCCTTTCCTCTTGATGGAAGATTTCAATGCCCATAACTTACTATGGGATGAAACCTCTATCAACAGAAAAAGCAGTACTGTACTATACTCTAGAAAGCCTTATTGACTCTAGGAGCCTCTCCTTACTCAGTGATATCTCACATTTATTAGAGTATAATGTTTCCAAAAATAACTCATCTGCAATAGACTTAAGTATTTGCTCCCCGGACATTAACAAACTGCATACAGTCCGTTAATGAACATCTTTATGGGAGTGACCATTGGCCTAGTAGACCAAAATCTGCAACTAATTTTCCTAATTTTCCATTCCATAGTGGAAGACGAAAGAAGCTGATTGGACTTCACTCAAGGAATTAACACTGATAAAAAGTTTGAATCTTTTAAATCTCATATTGAAGCATACAGTTGCCTTTATGAAAACATTATAAGCAATGCATATGACTCTGTCCCCAAACAGGTGGTAAACCAGGGAGACCTGTTGTTCCCTGGTGGGATAAAAAAAAATTGCACTACCTTAAGGAGGGAGATGATGAACTACAAAAGGTATAAAAATGGTGGCCCAATAACCATCAAAATCAATTATAATCGGACCCAAGCTAAGCAACTACAGTACTGTATAAAAAGCAAAAAGAGAAATCTTTGATGCATTATGTTAATGGAATAAATTCTAAAGCTTCCATAAGTCTGATATGGAAAAAGACGAGGAAAAAACTCGGTGGCAAACTTGTACCATCCCCTTGACCATTACTGAAAACAGACGACAAATTAATCAAGGACCCAGATGATGTTGCTAATAGGCTTGGGGATATCAAAACTCAAGCACTGTCCAGGAAATTCAAGATCATTAGATTCTGAATCAAAAATTCAACTGCAACTTTATGACAGTTTGAAAGAGTACAATGCCACTTTCAAAATGAGGGAGCTACACCCTGCCCCATCCACCACAGAAGCAGCTTCCTCAGAAGACAACATCATTTATAATATGATAAAACAGCTTCCTAATGAAGCTAAGGTCTTCTCTTTAGAAATTTGTAACAAATATAGGAAATGAGAATCCTTCCCAATACAGTACCTGGAAATTTGCACTTATAATTACAAGCTGCAAGGCAAGAAAGGATGGTCGTCAACCACCCAGTTACAGACCAATGGCTCTAACAAGTTGCCTATGCAAACTCTTAGAGAAAATGATAGATTATCGTCTGATGTGGTTTCTGGAAAAAACTTAATATATACCTGAAAATCACAGAAGTACTTCAGATGCCCTTCTTCATCTCAAATCAGATACAGCAAGGATTTACAGAGAAAAAGCAAACCATTGGTGTATCATTTGATATGGATAAGGTTGACACCACATGGAGCTTGAGCATTATTCAACAACTTCATGAAATAGGTGTAAAAGACAAGATGTTAAAATTCATCAAGGCCTAACAGAAAGACACCTGTGAGTTACAGCAGTTAACAAGATCACAGAAGCAGTCCCTGCCCCTGTTAGGAGTTTACTTTTTTCCATGATTTTGCCATCTATTGCACTGCTGTTGATCCACAAGTAACAAGTAGGCATATTCAAAGAGCCATTGATTTGTCCACCAAATTGGAAACTAATTTAGGTTTCATATATAAACTGTCTAAAGTATTTCCAAAAAACTGTACCTAGTTTTAACAAGGGGGCAGATAAACAATTTTAAAGCTATACAATGCATTATGTGGATCTCAAATTGACTACAAGTGTCAAATTTACTCAAGTGCTTGTTAAACTGAATTCAAAAAGCTAGTTGTCATCCATAACATGGGCCCACTTACATACGATCTAGAGCTGTCAAAACCTCTCTTATGGAAAGCATATACTGTAGTACATAGATACTGATCAGCTTCCACTTGACCTAAGAAGGGAATAACTTGTACTCCAATTTATATATTGAAAAACTCATCTAATAATCCTACTAAATATGTAACTTAGCATCCATAACTCAAGTAAACCCCTTCAAGTTTGTATCAGTGAGGAAATGCATGATAACTCTTTGAAAGAGCAAAGGAATATGAAAAAGGAATATCCATACTTTCCAGCATGGATGGTTCAAGAACTGAAAATCTGCCCAAAGTAGCAAGGAAGATACATCTATCTTAAGGAGGCTTTAAAATCCCAGTTTTTAGCTCATGATGAGTCATAAAGACTTCATTAAGATCTACTTGGATCAAAGACCCAGGATGTAGCCGGTATTGCAGTTATACAAAATAAGAAATCCCATGTAGAAAAATTATCTGACAATGCCTCAATCTTTACTGCTGAATTGACGGCTATTCTCAAATCTTTAGAACTTGCAGATAACTGTGGGCAATAACTACTATTTATTCATACTCTTCTAGCGCTCTGTCAGCCATTAAAAAGTTTAGTCCTTCCCCTCTGACAATACAAGACACTTCAGGGTTAGCTCTGCTGGCTCGCTTCCCGTTGCAAATCTATCCAGTTTTGTTGAGTACCAGCCCATGTTGGTATCCAAGGAAATGAAGCCGATAAGCATGCCAAATATGCAATGAAAACAGATAGTTCTGATCATCCCTCAGCTCCCCCATACAGATATGAAATGGCCTATCCAATCTTACATCAGACAAAAATGGCAAAATAGATGGGTTTCATTTTCAATGAAGAACTTGAAATCCCAGAAGATCCGTCAATTGATTGACTCTTGGTCTTCTTCCTACCAGAGCAGTCATGGGTTAAAGACAAGGCTCTGTAGATTACGGGTAGATTATACATATCATACATACAAGTCCCAATTACAGGGTGACAGTCCACCAACATGTGATCTTTGTAATAACCCCATTATTGTGCAGCACATATTGATGAACTGTCTGAAGTTTGTTGAGGAGAGAAGGTGACGCCGTAACTCAGGTGCTATAAAACAAATTTTAAATGATGATGATGATGTCAATACTGTAATGTGATGGAATACATTAAAGCTACTGAAATGTATTATGATATTTAGTTGTAGCAAATTTAATTCAGTGTTTTTTAATAGTAATTTATTTTTTAATATTTATTTATTTTTAATAGTGATTCCTATATTCATTTTGTGGTACTGAATAACCTAACGGTTCCAGTGCCAGGTCTTTAGACCAAACATTCAAAAATCAAATCATACCAGAAGAGAAGCTAAATTGGAACTGAAAGTAATAGGGTTCAATGATACAGCAAAAAAAAAACTGCACAAAACCATAATGCTAAAAGGTTACCAAACTCAAAATAATCATGTAACTGATAAAAGAGAACAGTCACTATAAAGGTTAGAAAAATAATAGAACTAAGACTAGCTGAAGAAAATACAACCCCAAAAGAATATAGCAATAAAGATCCAAACCCATATGATATACTATCACAAATGGAAGGTGAAGAACTCAACCAAAGGATCTTAGAACAATTAGCAGAAAACCACCAAAAAAGTATTTCTGAGCTTCAAGATAATAAAAAAAAAGATCATTTGAAAGAAGTCCTCCTAAAAATAAACCAGGTTTTGATGTATGAAAAACCTATTTTAGGTAGTCGCTGTTGAGTCCTCAAGGAGTTACCTTCCATGGTCTACCATGGAGCTCTGGCAGACCATGGAGGGTAACTCCTTGAGGATGAAACAAGCAACTACGCTATAAAAAAAAATCTTTTAAATGAGTCTAATGAAACTAATCCATCTGTCACAACAAAATGAATATGAAAAGACATCAGCCTATATCAAGAAACAAAGTCAATCAACATCACAAATAACTAGCCAATCAATAGAGCCCTACCTCAAAATCAAGACCCCGTAGGGGAAGGTAGTGCCGTCAGTGCACCTCATGCGTTACACTGTAGGCATTACTGAAGGATCTTTGCAGCGTTCCTTCGACCCTTGTTGCAACCCTTCATTCTTACTACTGTACCTCATAATCTTTCTTTCTTCATACTTTCCACCCTCTCATAACAATTAATTCTTAGTGCAACTGCAAGGTTGTCCTGTTACACCTTTTAAACCCTTTTAATGTCTATTTCAGTTTCAGCGCCGAATGATCTCATAGGTCCCAGCGCTTGACCTCTGGCCTAAATTCTATTCAAAATCAACAAATCATTGAAATTATTTATCTAATTTGAACGCTGGCCTTTTATTTTGTTCAAGTTATCTCTCCTTCCTTATAAGAGGGTAGGTCCTTTGTGTAACTGTGATTTCCCTAGATATCTTTCCTCCCTGTAACTGGTAGAGGTATCGGTAGGAAAAAACACAAAAATAAGCGGTCTGCTGATAAAGAGAAACCTCATCAGTCTAAAAAACACACAATTCATGGTTCAAATAAGAATTCCATTAAGAATTCCATTTGTCATCCTACTGCTTTCCTATTCGAACAGTTTAAATATCTTTAATGAATCCCAGGTGAAAGCAAACTCTAGTAAGTGACTGAAATCTGTTAGGGGATTCTCGAACAACTTTGACGTCAGTCAGTATAATATAGCACCCTGGAATTATCCAGCCATTAATATCTCTCTTGCCGACCTCTCATTTACGAAATCTGATATATAGAGTGAGATGCCCCAGCAGGATTTCTTCAGGAGATTTAACTCTCTCCAAAACAGATGGTTTGCTGCAAGAGGATAAGCAAGATGAAGCAGGTGTAGTGCTTCATCATAATGACACTCTACAAGAATATCAATCTCTCACAATCAGAACCTCCAAACAATTGTGTCAAAATCAACCAAACTGACTAATAGAATTAGGAAACTTGTACAGTATGCGGCTTCAAAAAGCTGAATTGGAGTGCTAATTTTGTTGGAACCCCAACCCACTGTAATATTACAGGAAATGATAAAGCAGATGAGCTTGTGAAGCAAGGTTGTCTAAAAGAAACAGCTGGTTACAATTTCCCTCTATCACTAGGAAGTCTAAAACGGTAATTTGGTTTGAAATTATATGAATGCCACAAATGTGTCATAACCAAACTACAGAAGTGATGGCCTATACACAATGAAGCATCAAACCAGCTACAGGAGATTACATCTTGGGAACAAGTTCCTGTGGGAGGTAATAAATGACAGAAATTATATCATTAGAAAATGCAGGTTATGTAACACACCAAATGGTCTTACATTAAACCATTATGTTACAGAGTGTAAAGTAATAGCTCATTTGAGAAGAGAAATCGAATATTCCTCCTTTCATGTTCCTCTGCCATTCATTGGATCCTAACGTGTTTTTAAAAAGGAAAAAGGGTCTTCCCAATTTTGAGAATGCTTCATTATTTTTCATAAGATTTTGTCACTTATGTTAAGGAAACCTTTCCACTGCAAGCTTGTTAGGGATGCTCCACTTGTGTTCTGTTGTAAATATTTTGTACAGGCTGTGATATCGAGCATAATAAACTTGCTAAATAAAGAAAAGCATCACTTGATTAAGTTGGCTTTAGCCAGTCAGTCTATTGCCCTTGTTAACAGTGGCTCAGGAAAGACTAATGCTGACCACCTGCCCTCCCTCAAATAACAGGCCAGTCACAAGTTATCATCTTCTGAACGTAATCTCATTGTGATAAGATTAGGAAGGCATTACCTTTTATATCGGAGTAACTAACTAGGCCACACAGTACCCGGTTGTTAGTGTCATTAAAGCACCTGGCAAATTCCGGTTATCACCACGCCTCGGCGACTGAACGGGAATGGTAAGCCGTGACAAATTGTTTTTCTTGAAAGTTATGCAACTGCAACCATGTGGCTTTCAATCGTATGGATTCCAGTATGTAATTCATAGATGTGATTTTCAAGTGTCCAGTTATGTTCATATGGATTCCAGTATGTAATTCATAGATGTGATTTTCAAGTGTCCAGTTATGTTCAATGTTTATTACTTATATTACTAACAGCACTTAAATTCATAAGTCCAACGAAGTTAATTGCGACTAGTTTATGGTTTGAGAAAGCAAAATGATCGACCGTGTTTATAATTTGCAATTCGGGGGAAAACAAGGGAAAGGCAGTAAAACGTAATTAATTAATAACAAAAAGGAGAAATTTTTGTAATATAAAGGCGTTTTTAAAACAAACTTGCGCCTTTGTATGAAATGTATTGAATACAGAACTTAGCCCAAAGGCCAAGCACTGGGACCTATGAGGTCATTCAGCGCTGAAACGGAAATCGACAGTAAAAGGTTTGAAAGGCGTAGCTATGAATCAACTGTTAGGAGAGGGTGGAAAGTAAGATGAAAGAAAGAGAATACGAAGGGAGGTACAGTAGAAGGAACGAAAGGGGTTGCAGCTAGGGGTCGAAGGCACGATGCAAAGAACCTTAAGTGATGCTGTTTGTTGAAGCTAAATTGACTAGTTTAAAAAAAAAAAACTAGTCTACTGTTTTGTTGAAGCACAGTCGACTACTAGTAGTTTTTTTAGACCCTTTTACTCGACCTTGATACCTATGAAGACGTAGACGTAAATTATATTTTTTTTTTTTTTTTTGCGAAAGCCGTTAATTACTAAACTTTTAAGTTGCCTGTTTTTTCGTTCTTTAGTGAAAAGTGGTTCTTTTTGCACCTGCTGGAGAACTGTTAATGTTACCCCTTTCGGAAGGTAATATGTGGTTGTAATAGCTCTGGCCTTGATTACTTTTGGCTTAGAAAACAAATTTATATCTCATGAAAATATTATTATTTTATTTGCACGGATCCAATCTTATAAGTGAACACCTGTGGTTGCTGAATCTCTTTACAGACATTTAACTAAAATTAGTTGGGTTGATTGATTGATTATGAAATTTAGGTCTTGAAGACCAAGCGCCGGAAAAAATTAGCTGGGTGCAAAGTATGGGGGATGCAGTAACACCGTAACAACACTCCAAAATATGATTCAACTACATGCACCACATTTTCAATTCCGCATCCTTCTTGATTTTATATTTACCTTTGAAGAACACATCCGGGCTATCCCTTTTTCAATTACACAGACACTGGGTATAATAAGAGCACTTCAAAACTTTTAAAGATCTGTCTAACTTGAAGAAATGTTTGTATTCGTTTATTTTGCATGTTTTGAATGTTTTTCCCTTTCTTGGTCTTCAGCAGGCAACTTGCATCTTCGATTGTTCTATTGTTCTACCAGAGCTTTAGTTCTATTAAATGTCTAATGCCTTTTCTTTGTAGTAATATCTCTCGCACCGTCGTCCATTAGTTCACGGTGCTTGCTATGCAAAATTTTTCATAATTCTGATCATCCTTCGCGCTCAGATCTTTCCAGACTGTAATACCCACCACTTAGTACTAGATATGCATTGAATTCTAAGTCTTGCCTCGTCTTCTGAGGTTCAGTAGAACGGTCTCCCAGAGTTTTATGCATCTCGTATCCGAGTAGTTGAACTTCAAAAGTAAAACTTGGTACACCTGCTTTTTTTTTGGGGGGGGCATATTGACTGAGTTCCACTTCGTAGTTTATTAGCTATTTTTAATTTATTTTAATTGTTATTTAGCTTGATTGTTTAGTCGATTTTATTATTTCTCATTCATAATTTATGCTCTGATTCTCAACTTTTCTCAAGTGTATTGCCCTCCCTACTGGGTCCCTTGTGCATGTAGCCTACCATTCTGCTTTTTCAGCTGGGTTGTGGTTTGACAATAATAATAATAATAATAATAATAATAATAATAATAATAATAATAATAATAATAATAATAATAATAATAATAACAAAGAGAAGAATAAAAAACTGAACCAAAAGAAACAAAGACTTTAGAATAAGCTTACTTTTATTCGTTTTGTAAACTTCATACCACAAAAATGGTAAGGTATGTAACGATCATCAAGCTTTTCGTACATTGTTCTGTCCACCCGAAGAGTAGCGGAAATACTTTGTTCGTATATTTCTTGATCTACCCTACAGATGCAACTAAGGCGGACGATAACGATTCTTCTGGGACTAATCCTATCCTCTTGCCTACCAGAGACCATCGCCAGTGAAGGTGAGGTTTATTGCTTAATTAAAGAAGCCAAAGGGAGATGTGTATTGTTATTATCTTGTCGGTTGTCTGTCTGAACTAAGTTGATCGCGATTTCAGATGTCTCCGAGTCAGTCTCAATACAGTATTAACCCGGTATGTATTCACTAAGCGTCACCTCCGAGGTGCTAGTACTAAACATGACGGAACTCAATGGGACGCCGTGTTTAGTACTAGCCCCTCGGGGATCAAAGTATTATACACATTCATTTCTATGTATTTCTATATATTAATAAACGATGTCTTTGATCCCGAGGGGCTAGTACTAAGCACGGCGTCCCGTTGAGCTTCCGCCAATGTTTAGTACTAGCACCTCGGAGGTGACGCATAGGCGATACATACCGGGTTAATACCTCTGAATAGTCGAGTTTTGTGAACATATTTCTTATCTGCAAATGAAAACAGTCAATCGTTTCGTCTTCATTCGTTTGAGAATTAGGAGAATACGTGAACTCACGCCATGAACTTACAAAGACCTACTCGATATAATGACGTTCAACCAGTGGTGCACAATTACCTTCTCTATGCGTTTGCATTCTAGAAGCGCTATTGTTTTCTACCTGAGTAGGCAAAACTCATGTATGCTAAATATGTACGGTCGATTCCTATACAGAGAGGAGGCAGTGCTTTATCACTGTTTAATGTGTATTGTCATTTCTAACGGACTTTGCTCATGAACCGCCGCAAAAACTACAGAATATGTACAATTTAAGATTAGATCGGCTGGAACTTACAGGTTTCTACCAGATTTTGTCAATGTTTATTTAAAGGCAAAATCAATATGATGAAGAAAAAATTGCAATGAAGCGCTTCCAGCAAAAGAATCCGGATAACGTGAAGCACACTCATTTGTCATAGACTCAACGTGATGAAGACACATTTGAAGTTTAAAGTAGAGCCAAGATTTGAGTAGCGTCAAAAGTAAAGTAACTGCAACTGGCATGTGAAAGCAAGGGGCGCAGTACTTTGACTTAGACACTGTATTTTGTTGGAAAAATAAGAGGAAAAGAAATGTTAACATTTAAAGAACTGGAATAAGACGAATGACTTATATGGTACTGCGATATCCAAAGTCGTCGATGCGAGTCTCCATTTCACTCATTTATTTATTCATTTTTTTCACTGTTGAAAATCCAAGACCCATAATAAAAGTACATATACCGAAACAGATTTCATGTTTTTCTTGAGAAATATGAGTTAATATTGATTTTTAATCTGTGGTATAGAATGCTGATTTATCTTCTGATACTTATGAGTAAACATAACTTCCATCGTCCCTACTACCGCTAATAGAGCTACTCCGTGCATTAATGATAGCGATGACGTCAATGACAACACGGTTTATGGTAGCTTAAAGCAACTGTGGTCTTTATGCGTGCTACTTTTTTGCTTATATTCTTTTTTATCTATCAGTTTAGCAGAGAAGGTCAACATACACACTTTCATCGATTATTGCACTACAACGGCAGATTTTAATATACTTTTATGGCAGATGCGATAAAGGGTGAGACCAAGGCCCTTGCCGTCGAGTGTATTTGAATGACCTTGTGTGAGACGATGAATTTTGTGATTTGTAAACAAATGCATAAAGACTGAGGTCCCGACAGGGTAACATTCATTACAACGCGTTTCTAGATAAACCACTGGAAGTTTTGAACATTCCAGAAGCATTGCGACAATATCTAAAGAACGCAGTTAAGAAATATACCACGTATTCACGAAGCATGACAAAAGAAGAACAAGTATACAAGGAATCGAAATAGCTTCTTTTTTGCTGATAAACGCAGCCGCTTATCTTTGTTATTGATAATCATGGTTCGGGTCACCTCATTTCATCAATCACTGGTCTTATCTCACAGATCAAAATGCAAGCAAAGCTCTGAAGAAGGATTTCCCGTTTCTTAGGTCCACATTCTTGAATCTTGAGTCAGACAAGGTACGGTATAGACTCGAAATATCCACATCACAGAAATCCAATATGAAGCACCCTACTTGGAACCTTGAAGAAATTAGTTCACAACTCGGTGAAGAATGCTGCATGTGTTTGCCATTTATGCACGCTTTGTGTGGATGTAATACCACGTCAAGATAAATACCATAGGAAAGGGAGCTGCACTGAAAAAGTGCCATTCCTGTCTGACAAATCCACTCATGAGGAAATCAAAAAGGCGGGAGAAAGAACAATCCTTCAGGTTTTCAGTTCTAGCACGGATTGTGCATCTCTTGATGAGCTGAAAGAGGAAAAATTCCAGGGCAAAGTCATCAAGAGTTTGAGGCGTGTTGATGTAAAAGACCTGCCGCCCACTCGTGATGCAGCTAAATATCACTCATTTCGTGTTTATTATCAAACACAAATCTGGCTATAGGAAATAGTGATATTAAACCTGATGACTGGGGTTGGAAGAGAAATGGAAAAAACTTGAATCCTTGCACAATGGATAACATCCCTGCTCCTGATGCCTTAAAGTAATCATATGGAAATGCAGAGGCTTTTGTGACTCTCAGCAATGTTCATGGAAAAAACATGATCTATACTGTACAGATTTTTGCGAGGAGTGTCAAGCTAGCACTTGTGTTAATATATTAATAGATGAAGACACTGAACACGACTGATTTAGTTCGTGCATGTACTTTGAGCCAGACTGATTGTAGTTTTTATTTTTCTGTTATATTTCTAGTTTTTATTTTTCTGTTATATTTCTATTAGCTCAAGGAGCTGATAAATCAGTTGCTCTGTGATTTTTGGTTATCTTGTATCTACTACAGATAATCTTTTTTTCTAAATATCAAGTGCAGTTGCATTTATCCGGGTTCCTGCAGGTGTTAAGGATCAGATTCCATACCTGAAATTAATTCATTCTAAATATGTTACTATTAATGTGTAATCAATACGCTGAAATGTTGAAAAAAGAATTTTTAAGAGATTCCAGCTCAAACAATGGAAACGGCAGCCATTTTGAATATGGAATTACGCAATTTCAAGATGGTAGAATTTATATATTTTTTTTTACTATGGTGTTCATAAACGTCGTAATAACACATTCATGCAATTGAACAAACTACTGAAATTTGTTTGACAGAACCCACTATTTTCATCTATTTTGCATGGACTTGAAACTGGGTCTATTTCCGTTTTAGAGTCTCCTGTGCAAAATATTAGCATGTAAAGAAAAAGATTATGGCAAAATAAAGTAAAATCTTCATTCTAAATGACCAATTCTATAACATTTTACTGTGAAATTAGTAGTTTAGGAGATATTGAAGGAAATGTGTGGCGAAATTCGATTTTTCCACTTAAAAAAATCTGTACAGCATTCCCATTTCGGGATTGTTTGTGAAAAGTTTCAATTTTAGAGCAAAATCTTATGGAAACAAACTTGTGCAAAATTTTTTCCTACTTCTTAGTCTCTATACCTCTTGCCCGTAAGATGCACTGTTTTCGAGAAAAACAAGAAAATATGAAAAAATATATCCAAAGAAACCAAAATGGTTAAAAGGGCAGAATTTGTCCTATTTCGGATGTGGTGTTCCTAAGTGTCCATATAACATGTTCATTCAAAAAACCAAACTATTGCAATTTATTTTACTAAACCAAATTTTTTTACCTATTTCCCATGGGCTATAAGAATGTATGCTTAATAATAAAAGAATGTATGCTCAATAATAATAATGTTAAAATGGCAGACATATGCACAAGAAGTTATTCTTCAGTAAATACATTAAAATACTCCATTTCGGACAGAAGAAACTTATCCACATTATGAACACATCTGGCATATTCAAGGTGAGCTTCTTTCGCTTCAATTTCTCAATGGAGATTCTCAAAGGTTGGCATTTCGATTCGACTGGCAGACCAGAAAAACATGTTTACCATCTACATCGGTAGGAAAGGAGCGGGCACAGAAACCGAATACGTAAACGGAACTAATTAGGGCATACGTGAACGTCCTCCAAAACGAAATATTTTGGTATGCATTTCTTTACTACCAGTTGGTATTACTGTATAGTGTGAGTTGCAATTACTCCTGAGAACTATGAATGGCATTATAAGGTATAAAGCTATAAATATTGGAAAAAATTATCGTTTTCATTAAGATATTATACAGTCACAATTTTCAAAATTTGTCGTATTATACTTGAAATTTCAAGTGTTCTTCAAATCTAGGCTGCCAAGTGTATGATGAATTACCTGTTAATTATTTCATGCAACCTAAGATTTGAAATGGGTAAATTCCTGTTTTGTGTTTTTGGCAGTATCATATAGTACAAAAAATGAAGACCATTTTATTTTGCATCTGAAGGGATTAACATAATTTTACGTATATTTTCTTCATAGATTTGCATAAAACAAATGACGCTGTGTTAAACTAACCCAACCAACCTTAACCTAATCTAACCTAACTTGAACTAACCTAACCTAATCTAACCTAACTTGAACTAACCTAACCTAAACTAACCTAACCTAAACTAACCTAACCTAATCTAACCTAATCTAACCTAACTTGAATTAACCTAATCTAACTTAACCTATGCATCAATGGATATATACATATACATATATACAGAAGGTGGAGGAAGAACTAACAGTAACATCTAGAAGGGAAGGACATACTAGTTAACTTAGCATGGATGTATATAAAGGCAGAGAGAGAGAGAGAGAGAGAGAGAGAGAGAGAGAGAGAGAGAGAGAGAGAGAATTGCTTTCTCCAGCATGGTCAGAGGGTACCAGTCTGCAGCAGCTGGACTAAACGCCTGGACTGCATACTACACCTTCAACTGATTTCTCCAAATGTCACGCCATCCGTCATTAGTTGACCAGATATGTATTCTCTCCCACTTCCTTTCCCGTTAATGTTTTCGCAGGCATGAGCTATCCCCAGGACAGGGTGACACCTGGAAGGAGTCTTACTATCCCTTCATTTGATTTCTCCAAATCTTACTACGCCTTCAACCGGTTTCTCCAAATGTCATGCCGTCCATTATTCGTCGACCAGATATGTATTCTCTCCCACTTCTTTTCACGTTAATGTTTTCACGGGCATGGGCTATCCTCAGAGTTAAGGATAGATTTAGGAAAGGTCAGGTCACGCAAAACCAAAATAGTGCGACTGACAGCTAGAATGACGTAACTTATTACGACAAAGGATCTGCAGGAAGGAAAGAGAGAGAGAGAGAGAGAGAGAGAGAGAGAGAGAGAGAGAGAGAGAGAGAGAGAGAGAGAGAGAGACATGTACTCGCTCAACACCCTTACCTATGAACCTTTCAACTTTATTGATTTAAAGAAAAAAATAAGAACAGGAAACATTTATTTAAGACTTTTCTTTGAGAGCAAAATGTGGCAAAAACAGGATATTTATATCGTGTAATAAACCTGTTACAGTGATGTACAGGTATGACCCTGCCATAAACGGGCAATCACTTACTAATTGAAGGTTAGGAGACACATTATAAATGCCTTTTGACATGCAGCGAGTGCCGCTCTCACGGTTTTTTATATCATCACCCACCTTGATATTGCACTTACCAGGAAAGAAATTCAAGTCAACATACATTCTCAGAATGATATCGTGTGTTTAAACGAGGTTACAAAGTTATTGAAAAAAATCTCAAGTAAGATCACGATAACTTAGAATACGCAGTATTCTATACAAATAAACAACAGTTTTACAAGTGACGAATATTCACTTTTTGCTTGAAAGGCATTTGATACATTGACTGGTTGCGAAGAAAAAAGCCTGTCTTTCATGGCTACCCTCAAAATGTCATAAAAATCAATTGTATTTCATCACATGACAACAGTCCTCCTTCCCACACTTGCTTTGTATCTTTAAACATTCCTTGTAAGTTACCTCCTGACCTCCAATCTGAACATTTCAACTTTAAATATTTGAAATAATAACAGGCATAATATCTGGCAGGCATAATGTCCAGTATTCAAATTGTCCGTAGGAGTAATGTCCAATAGGCGTAATGTCCAGTAGGCGTAATGTCCAGCAGGCAAACTATCAGTAGGCATAATGTCCAGTAGGCATAATGTCCAGTAGGCATAATGTCCAGCAGGCAAACTATCAGTAGGCATAATGTCCATTACACAATGTCCAGTAGGCAAACTATCCTTAGGCACAATGTCCGGTAGACATAATGTCCGGTAGGCATAATGTCCTTAGGCATAATGTCCGTAGGCATAATGTCTGTAGGCATAATGTCCGTGGGCATAATGTCCGTAGGCATAATGTCCGGTAGGTGTAACGTCCAGTAAGCAAACTATTTGTAGGCGTAATGTCCAGTAGGTAAACTATCTGTAGGCATAATTTCCTGTAGGCAAACTATCTGTAGGCGTAGTGTTCTGTAGGCAAACTATCTGTGGGTGTAATGTCCAGCAGGCAAACTATCTGTAGGCATAATGTCCAGTAGGCATAATGTCCATAGGCATAATGTCCATAGGCATAATGTCCGTAGGAATAATGTCTGTAGGCATAATGTCCAGTAGGTGTGCTGTAACGTCCAGTAAGCAAACTATCTGTAGGCATAATGTCCAGTAGGCATAATGTCCAGTACGCAAACTATCCATAGGCATTATGTCCAGTAAGCAACCTATCTCTATGCGTAATGTCCAGTAGGCAAACTATCCATTGGCATAATGTCCAGTAGGCAAACTATTCGTAGGCATAATGTCCGGCAGTTGTAACGTCCAGTAAGCAAACTATCCGTAGGCATAATGCCTGGTAGGCATAATGTCCAGTAGGCAAACTATCCCTAAACATAGTGTTCAGTAGGTGTAACGTCCAGTAAGCAAACTATCCGTAGGCATAATGCCTGGTAGGCATAATGTCCAGTAGGCAAACTATCCCTAGGCATAATGTTCACTATCCATTGGCGTAATGTCCAGTAGGCAAACTATCCGTACGCATAATGTCCAGTAGGTGTAACATCCAGCAAGCAAACTATCTGCAGGCATAATGTCCAGTGGGCAAACTATCCATTGGCATAATGTCCAGTAGGTGTAACATCCAGTAAGCACACTATCTGTAGGCGTAATGTCCAGTAGGCAAACTATCCGTACGTACAATGTCCAGTAGGTGTAATGTCCAGTAAGCAAACTATCCATAGGCATAAACGCATAATGTCTGGTAGGCATAATGTACAGTAGGCAAACTATCCGTAGGCATAATGTCCAGTAAGCAAACTATCCATAGGCATAATATCCAGTAGGTGTAACATCCAATAAGCAAACTATCCATAGGCATAATGTCTGGTAGGCGTAATGTTCAGTAGGCAGACTATCCATAGGCATAAAGTTTGGTAGGCATAATGTCCAATAGGCAAACTATCCGTAGGCATAATGTCCAGTACACAAACTATTAGGTATCCATATTTTTATCGATGGCTATATTGTGCTGGGGTCTGTGAATTGTTTAAATTGCTCTGTGGGTTCAATACACATTTGGATTTAAAGTGCTTTGTGATTTTCTTAAGGCAAATGCATCTGTTTTATAGGCAAATGTATATGTTTTGTAGACAAATGGACATGTTTTATAGGTAGATGTATCTACTTTTTATCTGTTTTATCAGTATATGTATGTTTTATATGCAAATGTATCTGTTTTATGGACAAATGTATTGTTTTTTTAGGCAGATATATAAGTTTTATAGTTTTTATATGGTATAAATTTCTCTTCTATGCGTGGTATGTCATTTCTGTTTGCACACTTTTATTTGTCTAGTTCTGTTTCAATTTTTTTTTCACTGCGTATGTTGACAAAGAACTTTAGGAAAAGTATAATAACTAATATTATAAACATGGGTTCAAAAGAAGACCAAGAAGTAGAGATGAAAAACACTGTCAAACTAAACAGTGGAGTTGAACGTACGGGTGCTTTCATTTTTCCTCTGGCCGACCAAAGACGTGATAAAAACTTGCTTTGAAATGCTACAAGTTCCTGTGAGTTGCCTCCCTGTGATATAAAAAGAACTAGTTCCTATGGTATGGAAGGTTTCAAAATCAATGATTGAATGCTGCTTTCTTTTGCGAATTTGCTAAGAAAATAGTACACGATACACTTGACTGAAGATTTAATACAAATAGAAGTTACCATTACATAGAAAGACAGCGAGAGAATTTTCTATTTGCTGCTTTGTTTTGTGAATTTGCTAAGAAAATATGTGATGCGCTTATCAACTAGATTTAAAACAAATAGAATCTACCACTACATAAAAAGACATTGAGAGGATTTTCTATTTTGCTGCTTTGTTTTGCAAATTTGCCACGTCTTCCAAAATTCAGAGTTTATGAGACGAAAAGACAGATACAATTCGATTTATCATATAAGTGCAAGCTTAATTTTTGTTTTTCATACATAACTTACAGAATAAAGAATGTCCTTTGGAGGACAAAGGAGGTTTTTTCTAGTTACCATTTATATTGGAATGACAGATGGGTAACAAAATATTTCAAAAATTTTAAAAAGTTGAAATGTTCTGATTGGAGGTCAGGAGGTAAAAAAGCTATAACTTACAAGGAATGTTTTTAAAGACACAAGGTGAGTGTGGGAAGGAGAACAGTTGTCAAGTGATGAAATGTAATTCATTTTTATGACATTTCGAGGGTGCCATGAAAGACAGGCTTTTTCTTCACAACCAGTCAACGTAACAAACATCTTGCAAGCAAAAACTCTTTATTTGATGGAATACTGTTTGTTCTAAGTTATCGTGACCATTTTTTGGATTTGTTTTCCACTACTTTGGAACCTCATTAAAATGCACAGTATCATTCTGAGAATATATATTGAATTGAATTTCTCTCGTGGTACATGCAATATCCAGGCGGGTGATAATATATAAAGCGTGAGAGCGGCGCAGGATGAACGTCGAAAGGCATTTAGCCTATAAGGTGTCTCCTAACCTTCAATTGTATAATTACCTGTTTACGGCAGGGTCATACCTGTACATCATTGTAACAGGTTTATTACAAGATATATATATCCTGTTTTTACCATGTTTCTCCCTCTCAGATCCTTTGTGGTAATAAGTTACGCCATTCCAGCTGTCAGTCACGCTATTTCGGTTTTGCACAACCTGACTTTTCCCTAAATCTATCCTTACCCAAGGGGATAGCTCATGCCTGTGAAAACATAAACGTGAAAGGAAGAGGGAGAGAAAACATATCCAGTCGGCTAATGACGGACAGTGTGACATTTGGAGAAATCAACTGAAGGCGTAGTAAGATTTGGAGAAATTAATTGAAGGCATAGTAAGACTTCTTCCAGGTGTCATTTTGCCCAGGTGTTTAGTCCAGCTACTGCAGACTGTTACCCTCTGACCATGCTGGAAAATGCAATTTCTCTCTCTACATACATACATACATACATACATACATACATACATACATACATACATACATACATACATACATACATACATACATACATACATACATACATACATACATACATACATACATACATACATACATACATACATACATACATACATACATACATACATACATACATACATACATACATACATACATACATACATACATACATACATACATACATACATGTATAGGTTATGTTATGTTGGGCTAGGTTAGATTAACTTGGGTCAGGTTAGATTAGATCAAATTAGGTTAGGTCAAGTTAGGTCATGTTATGTTGAGTTGGGTTGGGTTAGGTTAGGTTAGGTTAAGTTAGGCTAGGTTGGAAGTTAAAGTTAGGTCAGGCCAGGTGGGAGGTGGACAAATTTGGGAGAAGGGGATGGAAATAACCAGTTATGGAGGGGTGATGGTCACATTGTTTGGATATGGGGGGTCATGAATGGATGCTAACAGATTTGAGGGAGGAAGTGAAGTGGGTAGATTTGGAAATGAGTAGTTTTGGGATTGAGTAGTTTTGAGGGTTTTTTTCCTCTATCGTTGAATTTGCACCTTTTCACTCAAGATTTTAATTGGTGAAAGGGTAATTCTAAGTATTAGCTCCGCGACTGTTTTTACCTTGGAAACTGGTTTTTTCTACACTTTTAGTGCTTCTGATAATGGCGGGGGGGAGGGGTGGTACCCATACATTAACAAGTTATTGCACTTGCCAGACAGGATATGAACCGTTCCAAACAGACGTACCCGTGCTCTGTCTCGTGAAGATCGCATATGGAAACCCATTGTTGGATGGACTTCAGGGGTTAATTACAAGCTAATTACATTCGTGCGACAAAAATTGAAGGTAAATCCATAATTAGCAACCAAAACACTGTAGAAAAAGTCAAGTTAGAAGGAAACTGCCGCCATGGAGCTACTACTTGGATCTACCGACAAAAGTTTCATTAACAAAATTTGCAATAGGAAACTACCATAAAAACTAAAATAGGCAAGTGAAGTCTTTATAAAATAAGTGTTGAAGGCAATTTTCAATCTAGTATGGCATCCCACCAAATGACAGTGCAACCTGTGCCAATATGGCACAATTCCTTCCCAGCAGTCAATTAACGATGTACTGAACACAAATGGCGTATATATGTAATGATTATCGCTATTACTCAAGATTTTAGTTGTAATCGGCACAACATAACAACATTTTGTTGCCTAGGCTATACCTGTGAAAGTTAGAGACATGGAATTCTGGGGGTCATGTGGTTGAATTGAAATAGATTCTTACCTTGAAAGTGTGGTTTTATCCTTACTGACATCACAACTACAACTCCACAGTGCATGTTTGATTGTAATTAAAAACATTTTGTTCTTAATTCACTCAAAATTTGCTAAAACGATTACTTAGCACACTCCACACCATCAAACTGGGAAACTATGGCAAAACAATTTTCCAACCTTATCGTACATCTGGCTGCCACAAGCATCCGAGAGCGAACGACGTATCAGTGAATTGTTCATGATAAAAATGTAGTATTTTGTTGCTAGGACTTTTCAATGACTTAAGTCCATAATACTATGTTGACTTTGTTTTAGATTTTAGCGATTATGGCTGAAATAAAGGAATGGAAACTGGAAAGATGAAATAAAATGCATCATGAGATCAAATTCAATTGACTCGGAATATCACAGGCATTGTAAATTCATATATTCTCTTTCTCATTGTATTCAGAATAATTTACGATTTAGTAATACAAATAATTATATCAATCTATGACTAACGATATATATATATATATATATATATATATATATATATATATATATATATATATATATATATATATATCATATATTATTGTGTGTGTATACTGTAGCCTACATATAGCCTATTTGTTAGTCGTATATCGTATATAGTTATAGCTATTTGTATTAACTAACGTAAAGATATTGTGTCATTTATAATTTGATCTCCTATATATATATATATATATATATATATATATATATATATATATATATACACACACACACACACAAGGTAGCTTTATTTCAACAGTAATTGGCAATCTATATATATACACGGGCTATGATTGAATGAGGCACTGATCTGTTTACACGAATTCCTCTTATTAACTCATGTAAAAAGGAGAAGGACGAAGCGTGACACTTCCCATTATGCTGATTGTAAGCATGCAACAGAAAGTGTAGACTTCACTGCTTCTGAACTTTACCCCCGCTATCATACCATTGTTTCATACGTATATGGGCGGTGGGGGGGGAAGGGGATTCCCATGTGCAGACATCACCTGAGCTAACAGTAAAAATTGGAAGGAGAGCAAAGGTAATAAAAATAAGGCAATAATGATTGTGTGATACTCATGAAGTTCACACAATAATATTCTGTGATGCTCGTGATGTTCACAAAATAATATTTCACTTAATGATACACTATGATATTTCTGATGTTCACTTATTTCGCATGATAATATTCTGTAATACTCATGATGTTCACACAGTAATATTCTTTGATACCCATGGTCACAAACTGATATTTCACATAATATTCTGTGATACTCATGATATTCACATAATGATATTCTGTGATTCTCATGATATTCACATAATGATATTCTGTGACACTCGTGAAATACTCATTATTATATTATGTGATTCTCATGATGTTCATATAATATTTCTTATCAAAACCTCCCTTAAAAAGAGGCAGAGATTCCCACCGTCTCGGAACCTTACCCTACTTGTCTCCATTGACTCTCATGTGGAAATTTTGATCTATCTATATGATTTCCATTTACAAGATGTCTTTAAGAACGTATCCACAGTAAGTGGAATTTTTTTATATATATATATATATATATATATATATATATATATATATATATATATATATATATATATATATATATATATATATATATATATATATATATATATATATATATATATATATATATATATATATATATATATATATATATATATATATATATATATATATATATATATATATATATATATATATAATTTATATTAAATACTTATATATGTATACACACACACACACACAAATATATATATATATATATATATATATATATATATATATATATATATATATATATATATATATATATTTGGATGTAACTAAACTTGCAAATGCTCAGTGGTCTGTTAAACTACTTTAATAATAAAAATAATAAACTTGCAAACTTGTGCTCCATAGAAATCTGAACTGCTTGACCGGTCTAGATGAAATTTTGCACACGGCCCTCATTTCACCCAAATAAAATTTTCTTGTAGGTTTCAAACCCATGCCCACGCCCTCCGGGCTACTTTATTTACTGCGGGTCTCGGCAAAGACTCAGTCAAGGATAACATTTTGGACTGGCGTGAAACTTGGAGTGTCGGAAAGTAGGTTCGTACACTTTCTCGTTCAGCGTCGGGCCGAATAACGTGACTGGAATTGCTGGGAAGCTTAGATAAAATTTTCCTGCATCTCCCTTGAATAATATTGTGGTGTAAAGTATGTGTACTATCATTGGAAATGCTTTTCTTTCCTGTGATTAATCATTCGGTCAGAATTCATTGCTTTGAATAAACTTGTTAATCAACACCACACCACGTGTTACTTCCTTTCCAAGGTAAACACGAATGTTACAGCTTAAGCAACAATGCATCTGTTCTGTACCAAATATATTTTTCTGTCATTGCTTTGTTTTTACAGGAAAGTTAAGTACGACAATTAAATAAACTTGGTACGAGTGACAAGATGCATGACTTCGAAAGATGGGAATGAAAATATGACGTATCTGAATTGACAAATACTACGTAAAACAACATTATATTTTACACAACTTACTAATATGTATGTAGTATATATTTCAAAATAAAAAAACGAAAGAAAAACGCTACAAATACTTTATGATTTACGTAGCAAATGTGTTTAGATTATTTACAGGAATCTCGTTTGTTTCTCTACATTGAAAATGTTTTCAAATAATTATCATGAATACTTAATACTGTCTATGTGATTTACAGTCTAATTCTGGTAATTAAATAATTATTCTAATACTATTCTAAAGCACTGGCGCCCCGAAAATTCGCTATAAATCGCCGTTCACAGCCCGATAGACACAGCGTTTACCATCGGTATAAAAGAAACGCTTCCGGCGTCTGTGGGAACAACTTTTTTTGCAGATTTCATATAGAACTTAGCCAGTCTCGAGTGTCGTGGCCTTTAACTGTGGACCATTCGCTGACCAACCTTAGTGAACCTCATTTTAATTGGAAACATGCCATTATTTCGTAATTTAGGAGAAAACATTAACTTTATTTGGAGTGCAGAAGTGTTCCTTTGCTGTCTAGAGGGGATACAAGCGCTTCTGATGATGAAGGCGGTTTATTCAAATGCATTTTCTGGAAGTGTGTCACGGGGCGATATTTATAATTTATAACAACGAAGCAAAAAGGTTGGTGGTTTGTAGAAATTGTTGGAAGAACCTACTTATCCGTTTCTATTTTTAGATTATAGCCTAGCCTAAGTACAGTACATGTTCCGGTAAAATTTTATAAGTTGCCAATAAGACTCCAGCCAGCCATTTTGCATGAAAAACCATTTAGGGGTTTTCATGCAAAAATGGCTAGGAAATGATAGGCCACTAAAAGAACCAAAAAATACCAACCTAACTTAACCTAGGGGTGTTTACAGGTTACAGTTTTGCCGTATTAGCTATGGAGAGGGCTGGGCCTGTATTGTCTTACCTTATAAGTCGTAATTTAATTTTTATATTTAAGGTTTGCGCATAGTGTTTACAAGGTTCAAAATAACGAGAATAAAGAGCTCTTTTCAAAAATGTAGATTACAATTTCATATCGTTTATTGGCAGCTTATAAAATAATAGCCATGTTCCTGAGAATCTAATTCTTGCATTAAACTGTTACCATCTGTCGCAAAATTAGATGTCACAACCTCAATTCAAATAAACAGTAATTATATCTTCTGAGAATTTTCGTACTTTTGCAACGATAGAGTTCAATTTCTCACATTCCTTCATTTAAATTAACCTAGCCCAGCTATTCTTTCAGCATTGGCAATTCCAGTTGGCCTAATCTGACCTATGCAATCAGTTTCATGTCTAGTATAGATTATGTTTGTTTTGCCTTTCGTAAGTATTATTTTGTCATTTTTGCATGGGTTGGAGTTCCTCATGTGTCATATAACTATTATTAATGCCTTTTTACAGTAATTTTTTTTTCTTTAATGACTACATTGTCCGGATTTCTTACTCCCCTTATCAAAAAGGGGGCAGGTTATAAGTCCTCCATAAGTGTTGCCGTGGGAAAACTTGATGCCCTTTCAGAAGATGAATTGAAAATAGGTTTTTGTGCCACAGTCAATTAAGAATATCTTCAGAAGATTAAGGTAGTAGATGAACAAAATTTGGATCTATTTGTAATTATGATGTTGATGAAGATGATCCTAGTAAATTAAGTGAAATAACTCAACTCAGCTCATGATCTAGTTCTAGATAGATTTGCTGAGCTAGACCAATAATTCAAACAGTTTACTGTAAACACGATCACAAACAAATGTTAGCCCGAGCAAGCCTGTAATGGCTGTTTAGTTACCTAAACTGAACTGCACGGAATTTGATGGCAGATCAGCTAACAAATTAAAGTTCAAATTTTTTTTTATATAATTTAACAACTTTGTTGATGCTTGCATAGTTTTCTGTCAGGCTATGCATTCAAAGTCATTCTTCACCTTCCTATCTGTGATGATAATTATACAGTAGCCCTCACTTTGCTGAATGAGGAATTTTTAGAAATTCCTTACATTAGACATGAAAGTTTCAAACAACTAATTGAACTCTAATCAACATATGATGTCTCATTTGAGGGTGTTCATACTTACATTAATGAGTGTAAAGCCATTGTGCATGAGATAAAACAGTAAACGTTGACCTGTTAGATGTTGATTCTTCAAGTTGTAAATTACCAAGTCACATAATTTTGCTAAATTATCCTCTTCAATTAAGAGAGGGTTAATTAATAAAGTTAAGAACAACTTCCCCTCAATTGTAGATCTGTTTGATCACAATAGAGACATCATTCAGACATTAAGTAGAACATCAAATCCCGAAAGTAATGCTAATGTTGAAAAGAAAAGTTAGTCTTGTGAAGGACAAATTAGTATATCAAAACATAAATAAGTTCCAGAAAAATTCAAATTTCACTGAAATCAAATCCCAATCAAACTAGAAAATTTCACCCTCACTGCTCAACCTAAAACTGTTCCCAAGGGTGGTAGTCCTATAAATAACAGTGTAAACAGTAATGTTAATAGTGCTAATATCAAACACTGCAATGCACCAAGTTTGAGAAGACAGTTGACTGTCAAAGGAGGTGCTCTTACATGGCTTATGCATATTGTGCACCAAAAGCAAACATGATTTAACCAATTGTCCAGGTAAGGACAATAAACTCAGTTTTCAAAATATTATTTGGAAATCATTTGCTGACATTTCTGCACTATGCCCTAACAACAGCAATGATGGCGCATCCTTAAATTTGTGTGTAAATGTTCAACACAAGACTTGTTACCAACCTTTTCTTCTTCTTATGTTGTCTATAAAATTCCATGGTGTTAACACCTCTCACATTGTTAGGTGCCTTCTAGATACGGGGAGTCATAGGAGTGATCTGTCCATGTCTGTTGCTGAGGAGTTTCGGAGGCCTGTGAGCATGCCTTCTACCTGCTATGATGTCACTACGTTTTTTGGAACCACCAAGCATCAGTTTGGTGAATGTCTAATGTATGTGTCTGTCCCTGGTGGGAAAAAGTATCCTACTGCGCTGTTGGCAGACCCTGAATTTGGCATTCGGTCACATGTTTCTCAGCTTGATGTGGCTATCAACAACATCATCAACAAAAGTTATTCTGTAGCTGAACAATCTCTGGGTTCAAATGGTGACAGTAAACCCCTTGAGGGTTTAGTTGGAGTAGACATACTGCAATTAATCCCTGACCTAAACATCGTTCATGCATGCTAGGTTCTGCTTGGACCACACCAATGGGTCTTGTTCCCTTTGGAAATGTGATGCACTTCCTCTACTTTAACCAACACTGGCAATCAAGGGCTGTTTGAGGTTGGTCATCTTTCCATATTCTGTCAGTATCAATACTGAAATATCAATATCTGCTCACTCTTGGTATGCAGTTGGCATTTGGTTGTGTGAAATTCAAATTTAGCATGAAAAAAATACAAAGAATATTACTCATGTTGTTAAATTAGCTTTTTAAAACTGAGCTCACATAATCTGATATTATTTTTTACAACATCTCAGTGAAAATCTGACTCATTGTTTACTCCTTCATGAGGTTGCTGTCGCTCAAGTGATCCTCTCTTTCCTGACTCTAGATGCAAAACAACAAAAGATAGCCATCTTTTTGCCCAATTCCACAATTGCTGACATTCCACGGTCCGATCTCTGTTCCTTGCCTATAACTAAAAGGAATTAGTTTTGGATTTTAACACCATCATTGGAATTTCTTTAATCCCTTTTCTCCCAACATGCTTTTCCTCGGCACCGGAGAATGATACCTCACTCCAAATCTACCATTAAAAACAGAATTTATCTAATGTTTTAATCCAGTGGACTCTCATTTTATACCCACTAAACTCACCAATTATAAACAAAACTTGAAAGTCTCCTAATCACATTTTTTTACACATTGAAGCAAGAAGGAACTAGGCCAACATAATCCCATTAACCACATATGGTTTGTTAGCCAAAATTTAGCCATCCAGGCCATTTGCTCCATAGTCTCTGATTTGTATTGTTGATTAAAATTATAATTTCTTTCATCAGCTTTGAATTTCACACCATCCAGTGACGAATCTGAGATTTCAAGGACAGAGAAACCAGGTAGACGCGTCTGCTATTACGAAAGTTGGGGAATATACAGGCCTGGTGAAGGGTCCTATGATGTCAGTGATATCCCTGGAGACCTATGTACTCATCTGATTTACTCGTTTTGTGGTGTATCGAATGTCACCTGGGAGGTTCTCATACTAGATCCTTGGGTAAGTTTTCTGGAAACCTACAGTTTCCCTTTGAAGCAACATTCATGTCAAGCAAAAAAACTGCAAAAAACTTTAAAAAAACGTTGTTTTACTTAGCCATAGCAAAAATTTTCCAAGCTTAGCTGACAATTATTTTTCTGAATCATTCTCTAGAGTTTCACTTTTTCTCTTTATATATGGAAATTATGGCCTTCCTTGCTTGCAGGCAGATATTGAAAATAAGGGGTTTGAGCGCTTCATCAAACTGAAAGATAAGTTTCCAGCCTTGAAGACCACCATTGCTGTCGGAGGATGGGGTGAAGGGGGCAAAAAGTACTCTCAGCTGGTCAGCATACCGGAACGTCGGCAGGTTTTTATCAGCAGTGTTGTATGTAAGTACAAATCCTTATCAGTATATAAATATATCCTTATAAGTATATCCTTACTCCTTTTGCGTTGTCCATATTACTTCTAAAAGCAAATTTCATTTCTGTCTTGCTGGTGTTTATTCAGCCTAGTGAACCCTTAGTGAATCTTTTGTCATCTTTCTTCAAATATGTCTTAGGGTTTTGGTAGAGTATGACTTAAATCTATCAGCTAAACTTCATTTTTATAACTATTCTTTCTTTTTGTAAATTTACCTCCGAGTTGAATGCAGATGCTGTGTATCTGTTGTTGACAAAGCAACTTTTGTTAAATAATGCAGTTAAAGTGTAGCTCCTTATGGTTCTTTTCTCTCACACTTTCTCTCCCTAATCAAAAACATTCTCCAGGTGGAAATGTCTTTCCCTGATTCCTTTGCATCCACCAGAAGTAATAAATTTGTTGCCCTTATTCTTGTGTTGGAGAGCATACATTGTCTAAGAAGTTCACAAACAACATTACTACCACTGCAGTAAGCCTGTAACTTGATAGGCAGCCTTTATGTGACTTTTGTTTTGATATATATATATTATATATATATATATATATATATATATATATATATATATATATATATATATATATATATATATATATATATATATATATATATAATTATTTATATACATACACATACATACATACATACAGTGTGTCACCAACTTATGGAGCTTTTTCATCGCCGTAACTTGATGTTGCATGGAGTTATGGTGCCGTAAGCCCCACTGGTGACACCAAAGGCAAGAGTAGGCATCAAGTTAGCGGCGCTTATGGCACTGTAACTTGATGCATTATCGTTACGGCACCTGAAGCGCCGAAACACCAACTTACTGCAGAAATCAACTTACAGCGCAGCGCTGGAACAGATCCTTGCCTCAGGTTGAGGACCTAATGTATATATATGTATATATATATAAACTTCAGACATTTCCCTTAACATGGGGTGGCTCCAGAAGAAAAGTCACTTTATGGACCTCCACAAAAAATTCATCAGTACTACGCCAAACCCCCACCCCATACACACCATGTGCCATTTACCTCTCCTGAATGCCCTCTCTTGCTTTTATGACTCCCTCTCATCCTTCCCTCTAAAACTTCCAAATTACTGTGTACACTTTTTCCACCAACCTATCACTGTCCATTCTTTCCACATGACCAAACTGTCTGACAACATTGATGTAGTAAGTATCACAAATAATATATATTCTTTCAATTAATTACAGTACCTTCAATATCTGGACCTTAGAAAGGACTGTCTTACTTCAGGACCCAACAAGGGCTCTGAGTAATAGCACTAGATTCAACACTTTTATATATTCACATAAGATTAACACTGGTAATAGTTCACTCAGTAATAAAAAAAACAAAAAAGAAAACAAAAGGAAATTATACACAAAAAAATACGTAATAAAAATATAAATAAAAAATGATAATGTGACAGTTATGATTCACAGTGAAAACAAAGTTGCATATGAAACACATACCGATGAACAAAGGATAAAAGAAATGCATAATTTTGAGAATTAAAATCAGCACGCTTAAATATGGCAAGACTGGAACTATTTTAACTTAAGTCTCTTGAAGGTTGACTTGAACTGTGGTCATTCAAGTTTCCCATAGGGATTGACTTTTTCAGAAAAGTGATACTCAGAATGGGACTCTGGTAAAGGAGGACAACACAAAATCCAGTTAACTTCACTTGAGCATTGTTTCTGTGCACAACTATGTTGATTTTACTTGAATCAAGTGCAACGTCTTATACGAAAGACCCAGAGAATAGCAGGAGTTACTTGACATGAAAGAACTTTATATTACCTCTTTCAGAGAAAAGACTCGTGATGTTTCACAATAGGCAGCAACATATACAGCACTCAAAACAAACACTTCAGTAAGGATCCCAAGAATAAGTAAGTTGCATTGACATGCGATAATGCATAAACATAATTTTCTTCAAGTTGTTACTTTCTAATGAGAACACTTTGGACAACAGTGGATTACATCAACACTGATAAGAATTCCTTTAACATTTCCCCAGAAAAGGTTACTTTTGTACTGGACTCTATTTTCATTATTTTAAAGTCTTACTTACCCTTGCTGAACCATTAGTTCTCCTTTTTAATTCTCTTTAATTTGCCTTGCCCCTAACTGTCAGTTCATCGCTTAACTTTGACTTGTGCACACCAGTATTTTTTGTTGTGGTGTGTCACAGCATATGTTTGTCAACAACTGGTGATTGCTCAAGATCGAGCCTGGTTCAGGGGAAGGAGTGTGGTCAGTGGGTCTAATATTTTTGACAGTGTGGAAGGTCTGGATGCTCTGTGTACTGCCAGAGTTGGTCACCTTTGACTTGATTCAGTCTATCATACTAGAGTCACTGATGATGTCCTTCATGTGGTTGCAACATGGGTCATCTGGAGACTTCTTGAAGTACTTCTCTGGCCAATAGCTACTTTTCTCATTGCATGTTTCCTTCCTCTAGGCTTATGCAAAGCTATGTGAATTAGGGCCTCAGGAGAACAGGATTTTCATTGGTCAGGCCTGCTGTAGATTCAGTGATTGATTGGTTAGCTTGCTGGCACATCCCCTGCATGTGGGACTTTGGTTTGCTGTGTCATTATGACCTTAGGACATAAGATTGTGGGTGTTGAATACATTGTCACTTGACTATTGAAGATGTGCCAGCTGCTTTTAATTCACTGCTATTGTAGCCTGCCATTATCACTGGGAACGAAGGAGATTATCTGTCATTTATCCCTTAAGGATTTACTGATAGGACACAGAGAGCAGTAGCAGTTCTATTTGAAGGATCATATCAGAAAACGGAATGGGAAAGCGCAGGGAAGGTCAGAAAATGGGATGGCAATAAACTAGTCTTATAAGCTGATTAACAAGGGCCTCCTTCTCTCCATTGTGCTTCCTACCAGGTGGTCCTGTCTCAGCCATGGCTGTAAACATATTCCTCACAATGTCTGTGGTTATAAATTTTAAAATAGAAATGGTAAGAGTGCTACAATATATGAATACTGTAATCTCATTTTTCAGCTTCAATTATATAAATGGGATAAGTAGCACTTTATTTGCTTTCTGGATAGTAAGGACTTTTCTTTCCAGTACCTCTTTTACTTGAGCTATCCAACTCTTTCTAGCCTGTCCTCTCCTCCTCCTCTCTAACTCTTTAGAATTAGACACCATTCTTTTCATGTGCCAATCCATCACAAAAATGCTGATCCATCCTTTCATCCTTGCTAAACATTTTGTCAATTTTTCATCATATTTCTCACCCCAGTTATTCTTACTCCACATGTACAGTACTATGTAAACATTTCATCTCAGGAGCTTCACCTTTTTCCTTTCATTCCTCGTCAATGCCCACTATGGCTTCCACAGTTCAAGTTTCTTCTCAGTTTAGTTGCTGCATTGTCTCTACAGTTTCCAGTCAGCACTGTATTATCTGCAAACATCAGCAGTTCCACATTTCATTCACTATTTGTCTTTTCCCACAGTTTTGCACATACATGTTGTTTCCCTGACTTAGCAGCACTTTGATCATAAAGCAGTTAAACTGCTACAAAGACATGTAACAGCTTTTTCTCAGGTCTGCTTTAACATTTAGATGAGTCACTCTTCCATCTACAGAATCCAACATTCTTCGCTTTCATCATAAAAACTGTTAATTGCTCAGCAACTTATCTTCTGTATCATACATCCTCAACACCTTTTAAATTTTTTCCCTATCAATTTTATCATAATTTTTTTTAGGTATGTATATGTCAGACTTACTGTATATGTAAAGCTTTTTCCTTTTACTTTCAAAGTCTGTTTTGATTGGATCATAAACACATGGTCCACAAACCCCTTTTCCATGTCCAGACCCACACCATTGTTCCGTTATCAGTCCTCAGGAATGCTAGGAGCTATAGAGGAACAGATTTCGGCAATGATCACCACCTTATAATGGCAACATTAAAGCTGAAATTAAGGCACCCAAGAAAGAAGAGAACAATCAAAATCCTACCATACACCTTCCCTGGTGTGCTAAGTAGCATTTTGCCTGTATCAGCCTTAAATCAACCTTTGTCACCATTATTTTTATACAGTGAACAATTACTTATCTCACCCATTCCTGTGGAGCCCTCCATTAATCCAGACTTACCTTATAAACCCTGGTCAGTTACTCAGTCACCCTATCACTGCCATAACTCAGTATTGTAATGCTCTCATAATCCCATCAACTCTAGGTGTTTTCAGTATTCTCTAACCTCTTAAGTGCTTATTTACATCCTCAGCAGTCACTTCCACAATCATTCTCAACCTCACATTAATCCTGTCTACTTCTGCATCATTCAGCTTTGCCTCACTTCAATTCTATACATTCAGGAAATCTTAACTGACTTTATTAACCCTGGACTGCATACACTTCAGAAAGCATATCTCTAATTGCATTTTCTATTCTGAGATCCATTTGCTCATTAACCTTTCAGCCTGCATTTACTTCCATGTAAAAGAACTTTTATTCCACCTAAATTACTTGTTCACCATCTCCCTCTTATTTTTATGACTTGTCTTTCTTTTCTCTCATACTTCCTTATTCAGTACCCTCTCCCTCCTCTGTCCTGCACACAATTTTTTCATGTGCCATGCAGCTGCCCCTCAGGTGATGTCTTTTTATTTCACTAACCTTTTTATTTCCTCATCCCAGTACTGTACATCCTGTTATTGTTCCCTTTTATACTCAGAGGTTTTTTAGTCTATTTCTCTTCATGTGCTAGCACTTAAGGGGCAGTGTGGCAAGCTCACTAATTTTGAATTCAAATGTCTAATAATAGAGATATGGGTAGAAGTTACTTCATTTAGATATTATTCGATAAATGTCTAAAGATGATATGAAGTTACATCATACAGAAATCACACTGGAAAGTTCAACATAGCTATGGATAAACTCTCGGTGTAAGTTTAGAAGATGTTTTTAGACATTATCAGTGGTGTTTCAAGTATTGATATTTAAACTTTTAAATAGGTAAGTTGTTTGGTGTTAAAAATATCAAGAAAATGTTTTTTCCTCATTGGTAAGAACCCATAAATGGCTGTTCAATTTACTTTATTATAATTTATGATATGATTGCTGTGGTGTGTTTTTCTCACACACAATGTCCTCAGAAATGAAGGGAAAAGGCCACTGCTGTTTCCTGCAGCTTGTGCATAGTCATATTTCTTACACCCATCTCTTATTGCATTTCAGCACTAATAACTACATACGGATTTGATGGTTTCGATATCGACTGGGAGTACCCTGGGGCGTACGACAGAGGAGGCACTTATTCTGACAAAGATAACTTTCTAAAACTAGTAAGTACTTCTTAAAGGTTTCTCACACTCACACACACATAAGCACATGTGTGCATGCACACATACCTTGGTGAAGGAAATGATGGAAGACTGTATGGGAAAATAAAAAAAATTATTTGTATATGATACTTTTACAAGCAAAGACAGTTGGACATGTATGCCAGCACACCAGCGACAACGCCTACCTCACCGAGAAACATCAGACTTTATTACAAAGCTGCATATCAGCCAGTTCAAGGATGAGGAGAATAATAACTGACAGTGGCCCGACACCTACGAATCCTGATGAGAGGATTTGCTTATGTGTCTACTGCCTCCTGAACCTAGTCAGCACACTCGTAATGCAAAATAGCACAGTCCCCCATTGAGAGATGGAGTCAACCAACGTTGTATACAAATATAAGTGTACTGAAGGGACATGTCAAGCCCTCATCAAATACTACAGTACATAAATAGGTTGCACCACTACCACTACGTAAGCGATTGCAAATTCACCGCAACCAATGGGCAATATTTCAACACTACATAGATGACCACAAATGTAAGCTGACACTAGAAGAAGTATTAGAAAGCACAGAGATCATGCATAGAGAAGCCTGTTCCACAGGTTGCAAATTACAGAAACTGTGAGTATAAATCAACAATGGTCTGTGTTAAAATATACAGAGGAACACAGAGTTCATCCTCCATTCTTCAAGGAAACCATAGGACATCAGTGAGACTCCAAAGGGAGACACGAGCGACAGAATACTCCCGGACACTACTACCAACAACAAAGCAAATTAAGACTATTGGCCAGAGACGGGAATCATGCCCTTGCCCACGCTCTTGGCTGCAAGTCTCAGCATAGGATGAGTCCTGTGGAGCACCAGGAATGCTCATGCTGCTGCCCAGACAGCCAGCGAGAGAATGAGACCCGCTGACCAATAGAAATTCAGCACCCTAATGACGTCATGTTTGAAAGTGAACATCCGCATGCAGTAATAAAAACTTTGTACTATGTCAATTTATAATCCAGTCCTGATGACGCCACCAAGAGAGGTGGAGAAACGGTCCATCAACTAGAAAAAGAAAAAGAAGCAAATGAAAAATCTTGAATAATTTTCCTTGATAAGAAGACAATATTACCTGTGAACAATGCCATTGACATATATATATATATATATATATATATATATATATATATATATATATATATATATATATATATATATATATATTTATATTTTATATATATATATGTGTGTGTTATTTATATATTATATAAAATATATTTTGCAATATTTAAATTAACTTATTGACATCTTACTACCATTTTATCAATGTTTGAATGATATCTAAATCATCTATTTGGTGATAACTGTTCTGCAGCAATCCTAATACAACATCTCATTATTCTTGGCTATTTCAATTGTTAACATTTTGATTCAGCAGAAAAAACACCAATCAAATAATTATACCCATATGCATGAATTAAGCCTCATATTTCTGTAAATAAAGAGTGCTTATGTAACTCTAGTTACTATTTAACAAGGTGAACGAACTCAGAGCCGCTTTTGATGCTGAGGGAAAGGGTTGGGAACTCACAGCTGCAGTGCCTGTGGCCAGATTTCGGCTTCAGGATGGATACCACGTCCCAGAGCTTTGCAGGTGAGCGTATCTAGGAATAGCTATAAAAAGAGAGTATTTTGTGAAGTACCTAAACAATGTACACTTGACAGTGGTAATGTAGATTTAGTCATGCAATGAATGATCTAATGTGAATTCTGAAACTTCAGCTTGCTCGATGCCATTCATCTGATGACGTACGACCTCCGAGGTAACTGGTGTGGCTTTGCAGATGTTCACTCCATGTTATACAAGAGACCCGAACTTGACCAGTGGTCGTATGAAAAGCTGAATGTGGTAAGTACACAATTAAGAGGTGCTGAAAATTCATATATCAGAGAAATATAAATCTTTCCAAGATTCATATTTTTTTGTTCTCAGTATGTCTGTCCAATATTTCTTAAAAAATCTTAAATGACTGATAATCAAGGTTGCAGTTAACAGCATAATTCATAAATGAATATTTATCAAAAGTAAGAAAGATCTTGAATAGGTTATGTGTGTGCCCAGATTCCTTAGTCTGAAGTATTTAGTCTTTGCCATCAGTTCACTTTGAGATACCATCACTTAGAGAATGCACACTTCAAAGGTTATGAACTCGTGATGCAACAAGACCAACCTAACTTAGAAAAAAAAATGATAATGAAAATTATCCAACGCCTGCTGTAAAAGAAAAGGGAAATATCCCCTGTGAACAAAACTTATTTCAAGTAAAACAATTATAGTCCTTTTAATGGAGGAAATATATACACATATTTGTTATGCATACAAATATACCTGCATATAAATGACTGTAATATAAAAGGGCATTTTTATGCATAATACGCCTATACTCAGAGGTAAATGATTGACTACAATTTAGTTTTTTAATTCAAATCGAGTTTACCATAAATGTTGCACTTGACTTAATACATAAGGACATACTGCTGTTATCATTTTAAGTTTAGTAAATTCAATATTATCATGACACCTTGGTGCACTCCAGTTCTCAGAAGCCCAATATTTCGGGGTAAGACAGCAATCTTGAGTTCTGTGGTGAAAATGTCACCATCAAGGAAATCAGATATTATATCCCAGAAATTCTGACTTCAGAGAAGGATTTAGGGATTTTACTGTCTACCTTCAAAAGAGAACTCTCAGCATTATGACTGGTGTAAGTTGAAGATGCTACGGTTGCTGGTGGTTTCAGTATTATTTTTTACTCTTGCTGATGACTTTACAGCTTTGCAACGGGTAAGAAGAATTCAAATTTAAATAAATTATATTTGGTCATGCACCAATATATTTCACTGGAGGAGGAAGATCCTAGGGACAGACCTTGGTTTTTTTAAGTTTTGATGGAACTGCTAAACTGGACAATAACAGATTACTGAACCAGATTGAACCTTCATGGTTCCACATCTCTTACCCAGGATTTGTCTCCACACCAGGGGGATACTATTAGGGTGGTTTGGTCTCCTGTATCCATAAGATAAAGGCTAAAGGATTAAAAGTGAAGACTTCTGTATGTCGAAATTAGATTTGTGACTTAAACAAAGATGTTCCAGGAATTTACCTCCCTGGAAATGTATGCTGTCTTGTGGACTTGTGCGCTTGTCAAAATCGATAAACAGGCAAACATACAGGTGTTGTAAAAGTGATATACAGATGAAAAATAAGCATAACATGAATAAAAATGGAAATACTGTAGGAATATGTGAAGAAAAAAAAATGGGGCAAGACATTGTTTTCTAAATGATGCTGATGATGTTCAACTGTCAGATTAGGATCCTTGCAGTGCTTGCTTTAGGATGACACCTCGAGATCTGTAATAATCTCAAACTTTGATGTTTTGGTAGGCCCATTTTTTTAGGGCCTGTTTTGAGTATTTGAGCTTTGGTCTTTAGGAATACATTTCTTGTACAGAAATCCCAAAATTTCTCATTGATTTACATTTTTAAATGGGTTAATTCCACTTATCTTCTTGTTGAATAAATATTTTATGAGAATCTTAAATCCTTGGCAATCATCTATAGTTAATCATAAAAGAATGAATGCTTACGGTAATCTTACTATAGTTTTGATTACTTTGCCTTTGTTACAAAATAAAAATGTAAAAAAAAAAAGTTGAACCTTTTATTTTTTTAATTGACTTTCCAATCATTCTACTCAAATGTGTAATGCTTTTCTAAGAACTTACCCTTTGATTTAGTCTACAGTATATAATATTGCATCATCATACTACAGAATCTCCGTCCAGTGTCAAGAGGAAATCTACAGTTCTGTATGATTTCACGGCTTAACTTTTAATAAATGGATGGCATTATCCACAGAATGATGGAGCTCTTTTGTGGGAAGAATTTGGATGTCCCCGTAACAAATTGGTAGTTGGGACACCATTTTATGGACGCTCATACACTCTGGGGTCACCCCAAAACCATGGCCTCCATGCTGGGATTAAGCAATGGCTCGGTGGTGGAAATCCTGGACCTTACACCAATGCCACGGGAGTTTTGGCTTACTTTGAGGTATTTCAGCGTTTTGTGTTTTATGACCATTTGGTATATGATTTCATAACCATATAGTATATTGTATCGGGATTTTTTTACCTTTATTTAAACATTGATTAGAGAGTTTGGTGTTCCATTCATTAGTATAGGTGCAAGGTTCCATGATGTCTTAAGACCAGGTTCATCTACAATGAAAGAATGATTAGTTGTAGGTGATTTTTCGTTAAACTGTCTATTCTTTGTAAGTAGAAAACTATAAATTTATTCTTATTAGATTTGCAAGATGATGCTTGA
>NC_089765.1:26459409-26626909 GCF_040412425.1 Macrobrachium rosenbergii | reverse complement strand
CTATGCCATGTATCATGGTATTTCAGTGAATAAAGCTTCAAGAAGAGTATTAGGAGTCAAATGGCAGGATAGAGTTGGAAATACCACAAGGGAAATTAAGGAAGTTTTTTGTGTAGGTGAAATAATATTGAAAGATAAATGGAGATGGTTTGGACTTGTCCTTCATACATCCCCTGGGAGATTAATGTGTGTCAGTGTCACTTAGACTCCTGTGGATACTAAAAGGGTTGGAAGACTCAGATCCACCTGGCTGAGACCTAGAGAAGGGAGGCGGGAGATGTGGAAAGGCATAAGTGGTGGGATTTCATAGTGGTCTTTAGCATCACATGGCGTTGGAGGGAATGATGAAAATGATGATGCTGATTAGTATTTCCTGAAATGTATGCATCCTTGTATGTATGTAATCATCAATATTATCTGTATGGCCTTCTTCCATCCCATTTAATTTAGTTTTTGTAAAAACTGTTTGAGCCTCAGCTATCTCCTGTCTTTTACCTCACAGGGTCATCTACGAAAGTCTCAAAAACTATACTGTGCCAGACATCGCCCCAACTATTTCACCTACAACGGTATGTGAGCTCTCTATGGTTTTGTTGGTAGGGAGCATTATATCATTTTTATATCATAAAAAAACAATTCGTCAATGTGAAAAGAGATTAAAACATGTAAATTGCACTTAACAATACTTTGTACCTTGACCAACTGCATGAAATGACCATTGTAGAGTTGTCTAGTTCTTAGATCCTCAGTTGCTCAACTTCCGTTATGTGCTTAGGGGAAGCCCAGTGAGACAAGGACCATATTGCAAACGATTAGCAGTTACTCTTTTATATGTCTCCCTCTGCTAGACATTCAGCACCTGCAAGTCTGCTTGAAGAGTATTTTCTTTCTGCAGATGACAACTACTACAGAACCATCCCCGGAACCAACTACCACTGTTGATCCTTTTGCTCCAACAACGACAATTGGTCCTATCGACTGCACGGTGCAAGAATTTTGGCCGAACGAAGACTGTGACAAGGTAAACATTTAACCTTATTTACAGAAATAGTTAGATTAGGAGAAACATAAACTGTCTGATGATATGGCATCATATTTTTCAATTAATTTTTTTTTTTGTGTCCATGATTTGCATAGCTTATACTAGATTTTCTGTTTGAATAGGAATCTTTAGCCTGATCTCAGAAACAAAAGTACTTACAGCAGGAAAAGTACTGGTAAACCTAAATGCAAAAATCTGCACAAAATATTGTAAAAAAGACGATAATTTCTGTCTTCCCCAAAAAGTCAGAACTACTGGTTTTTCAGTCACAGTTCACCTAACAATTCTGCAATGAATCGGAGGAGGATCACGGAGCAAGCTTGCGGGGGTGTGGGGGCCGGTTAATGTAAGGGTATCTGTGTTTGTATAGCTTTATTGAATCCCCAGACTTCAAGATTTTCTTCCCACCTTGACATTAGTTAAAAACGATAGAAAGCAGAACATATCAATAAGGATAAAATGCTTTTATTTTCGTTTTGTGACTAATGATACAAAGACCATTGGTGTATACTGTACTATAGACAGGTTTATTTATGTACTGAAGACATTATCAGGGAATAATTGAACTGAATTATCATTAACCGTTATAAGAAAAATGTAATGTCTCACTTCCCACAAAAATATTTTGTTTTTAGTACTGGTGGTGCTACTTTGGTGTCCCTCACCTTGAGCAGTGTCCTAAAGGCCTCCTTTGGAATCAACCAGTGAAAATGTGTGACTGGCCTGAAAATGTGGACACCTCTCACTGCAAAGTACCAAACAACACCCTTGAAATTCCCAAGAACCACATTTTTCAGGTTATCCAGGTCGGCCACTCTGACAGTACATACCGCGAAGGGAAGGAATCCAGTGAAATATTCGGAAAGCCAACCACCGGAAGAGAAGAAGAGGCAAACCATATTGCCAGTCAGGTAAATTTTGTGCAGGAGATGGATTATCTTTCTGGCTGGGCATATAATTTTATCTGGGCTCCGAGTTCTCTGCCAGAAGAAGAAACACTGATGCCACCAACTGAGATCTCACACACAAAAACAAATATTTTTAAAATGAGGGATGCCTCGAGGAGGAAGAAAAAATTAGAAAGGAATATGCCTAGAAAAATGAGCAGTCGTAGGCTTAAGAAAAACAAGGTAGCCAAGGAGAGAGAAGTGAATGAAAACAGCATAGTATAAGGCAAATTGACAGAATATTCGTCAGTTTCATGTGTACTTTGTGTGGAATATTAGTGAAGCCTCTGCTGGATTATGAATTGTGTTAAATCTTTACTTATATAATATTCTCGATTGTTGTAACTAGAGAAGAATAGATCAGTCTCACCAACAAAATAATAAATGAGTTATTTACTTTAGGTGAAGCTGTTATTAATGATAAATTGCAAGGAGAGTAGACAACAACTCCCTGTGTTAAGTATCCATCATTAGTGACTTTGATTAAAGTTAAGATATGATGAAGGAAATAATGCAAGAGTTCGAAGTTTAAACCAACCAAAATGTTAAGAAAGTGTCTTTATCATGACATTAGCTCTTGTCAATTTTATTGTGGTCATCAAGTTTAAATACATTAATAACTTGGATTTGTTGACCCTTTGTCATCTCATGAAAAGTCAGCATTAAAACTCAATCTTGTAATTGAGTAAGTAAATTGGAATGGGAGTCGCTGAACACTGTTTCAAAGGTAGTTAGATACCATAACAGTACATTTTTTACGTCTCTAAGTGAGCGAGCATGTTTGCACAGATTGTGTGACGTGCTCTTTAAGGATAAATTTACAGATCTACTGAGAGTGCATATAAGCAGTTTTAAGGAAGTTAATAAAACATAAAGATAGTTTGGGTGGTCACACTGAGCCGAAAGAAAAACTTACAAATTTCATGAACTAAAAGGTTCGACATTAAAGGAAGCAGTTCTTTTCAGTGAGGACAAAGGGTCTGTGATTGCAGGATACATGAGGACTAACTTTCCTTACGACGAGTAAAAGATTGAGAAACCATTCACAAATGGACGATGTCCCAGAACTTGGTATAACCTCTTACATTCTCAGAAAGTACCTGTAAAAAACTATACGAAGAACAGTACAACCCGCAGAACGTTTTTCTTATTTGGTGCACAAGAGAAAATGTTTATTGTAATGACATGGGGTACAAATATACTGTAGAATGATTTTGAGATGTTATGCGGACCTATGCAGGATTAGATATGCTGTACATGTATATAGGTAATGCTCAAAGTCCTTTTTCAGAAACCTTATTTTTATATGCAGAATGACTGAAGAGAGGCAGAGCTGATCAGCAAACAATGCTAATTTTGCTACTTATGCTTCTTTTGTGAAGTGCTCCTGTCCATATGTATAGAAACTTTACCAAACTTATCCATATAAATGTGTGCATAGTGAGTAATAACAATAATAATACTAAAGTTTTATTATTGAGAGAACAATTTTTTATTAAAGATGTGAATTTCTCTGCACCGACATGCATTCCTTTACCAGCGAAGATGTACGCACTGTGGATGTACAAGAGTGTTCAGTACTGCGCACAGTATCAGGTACAGGCGGTCCCGGGGTTTACGACGGGGTTCCGTTCTGCGCCGCGTCGTAACCCGAAAATCGTTCGGAAAATCGTCGAAAATCGTAAAAATCATAAGAAAACCTTACTTTTAATGCTCTGGGTGCATTGAAAACGTATCATTATTATTGAGTTTTACATCAAAAACCTTCAAATTATGATTACCATTTCTTCCACACTTGTCCCCGAACATTTAATTTCTGATGAATTATTTGAACCTCGAACGTTAAGCGGAACCGTCGTAAATGGCCTGTACTGTACTTCCTATAAACCATCCACACTTGTCTTTTGTTTTTGAAAGTTAAGCAAATGGTGGTCATGGCAAAGAACTTCCTCACATCTGAAGGTACATTGGGCACATTGTACTCCCTGAGTTAGACTTGTGGAATTCCATTACCTTACTAATAAATTCCAGAATTTTTACATTACCCTTTTTTTTTTAATAAAAAAAAAACTCATACAGGGAACTAATGAGCATGTCACAGGCCCTTGTTTTTTTTTTATGCTGGAACAGTGATTGTGATTACATGGGATTGTATACTATGTATATACATGTAACCATGAATGCTTGGGTAAATCAGTTTTCGTTCATATACAGTATTATTTTATGAGATTAAGGCTATCAATCCAGGAACTGGGGTACTTTAAGTCATTTGGCACTGGTGATGTCAACATCTTCACAAAACATGATAGTGGTCATTTCCCTTAGTTTTATTCACTATCGTAGCTTTAGCTGCCATTTGCTTGAATTTCTGCCAGTCCGTATTTTCAATAAGCACAGCTTTTGATTATGTGTCTCGGCTTGTGACAGACTCTTGTCTGTGTGCTTGTACTTAGCTATCATGTAGTCTTTGGGTCTCTAGATACTCTCACTAGACTTCTTCATCGGTTTCTGGTGTTCCGCCAAGCTTATCCCATGAGCTTCTAAGTACATATCAGGAAGCTTCAAGAAAATCCCTTGATGCTTATGCCATGAGGAATAGTGCCGTCTCAGTTGTACGTGTGTTGACAAAATGTTCCCTGATGATCAAGTCTGCTAAATCATCAAATTCTTCTGCATTCAGCTATTTCAATCCGCCAGTAGCCTAATTTCAAACTATGTAGTCTCACTGTGTTTTGGTTTAGTTTCACAGAATTTCTTCCTAAATCCCTCTTCAGTCATCTCACACCTCTTCAAAAGTGCCCTATTTAGTACTAGGCTTCATCACAAAACGTATTAGAAAAAGCTTGCAGGCTCTTACTTGTTAGTACTGGACTGAAACAGACAGCCCACACATCCATAGGCCATCCTTGGCTCTCTGCCTGCCTCCCTCATCTTTCGATGAAAGTGTCTATGTTGTCATGTTTCTCACTGAATCTAGGTAACTTGTGCTTTGCAGTAACTACAAGGGTGCTAGTGCTGCTTACTGGTCCCTCTAGAGTTCCACTACGAATTTCTGCCATGCGTCTTAACATTTGTAGTTCTTTCTGTTAGTGCATGGGGTAGATCCTCCTGTTCTTTCAAAAAATTCTGTAATTCTGCACCATCAGAGCACATTTCCCTAGCCAGTTCCATAAACTGTTCTATCTCTGTTGCTGCCAAGCTTAAATGCACTAAAACAGTGAATAGTAAACTTTAGGCTATCAGGGTAAAATCACTCCAAAGCACTGCTGCTAAAATATCCTGTTAGGGTTACCATCTTTGCAGAGCATTCCCTCAATGGGGTAAGCTAATTGTTACGTCATTACTGAAGTGTAGGCTTTTTTACTCTTGTAAATTTTAGTGCAGACAATTGTTTGATGCAAGAAAATCTAAAAAAAAAAAATGAAATTCTTTGTCATAAATAAGTTTAGCTAAAATTATTTGTCATGGGTAAGTACACTTCTACATAATTCCTGTCAAGTACAATAATTATTTTTTATTGGAAATAAAAATAACAGTTTTTTATGCACGTGTTTATTTAGTGTGTATTGTCTGTTGGCATTGTCAATTGATAATATTTATTTAAACAAAAGTCTTTCCATGAATAAGTATGTATTCAGATATATCTTGTAAAATGCATGAAATTTTTTCATTGAAGTAATAACTTTATTATATATTTAGTGTTTATTGTCCATTGGCAAGCATTGGCAATTGATAACTTGATAAATTTTTAAAACAAGTTTTCATTTACCTCTGCAATTATTAAAAGAAGTTTAGGATGGTTTCACTATTACAATAGCCTAAAAAGGACATAATTAGTCTGTATTGAATTCTGAAAATAAGTTAATGCATTTACAACTTGCAAAACTGGTAAAAAATTGAAAAACCTGATATACAGAAATTTATAGTACCAAACTGAAGAGATATATATAAAATAGATTAATTAAAAGCCAAATAGCCCAGGAATTTCTTGTAATCAGGAATATTATTAAAAGCTTAATAGTCCAGGAATTTCTTTTAATCAGGAATACTATTAAAAGCTTAATAGTCCAGGAATTTCTTTTAATCAGGAATATTATGGCTCTGTAATAATTATAGATCATCATATTCATAATGCTGGTATGTATTCACCCCATTTCAACACAAAGGGGCACAAGTAAATGTAAAGTTATCGTTATTTAGCTTTTTATATGGCACTTGACTTATATTATTTCACTTCAACATAAGTAATTCATGGGCTATGTAACTGGCAGTTTAAAGGTGAGTATTTTACATAGGAAATCTTAGGTAAATGCTAACTATAACCACTGACAACTTTGAGGGGCCACTGTCCTCGATCCAAAATGGCGTCCTATACATTTACAAATAAAGCTTCATGAAGAACAGTCCCGGTATGTAAGGTCTGTGCTGCAGCGAAGAAGTGGTAATAGAACTACTGTACATAAAAGAAAAAGTCTCCAACATATAATTCATACTTGACACTTAAGAAATTTAATTAAAGATGGTAAAATGAAGCACTCACAGTGCACACTTTCCTCCAAGGAGGACTGAACTTGCAGACAACCTCAGTAAGCCAGTAAATGCAAGAATCTGGACTTCAGGGAAAAAATATTCTGTAAAAAAGGAGGGTAAATAGGTTTGAAGATTTACACCGAGTCATAAAATTCTCATATACAATATGCTGTCACATATTTTACTGTGAATGTTCAATGCTTTGGCATGACATTCACCCAGTCCCTGTTTTTAAAAGCAGCGAATCGATGAACCCTTCATACTAAATTGACGGATCACATATTTCTGGAAATATACATTGTTCATTTTGGAAGTATCAAGACAATAATTGTCTTAAAACTTATCATGGACTTTCAAGTCAAGGTACAGCAACATGAAATTAATAGAAAAACAGATATGAAATTTGGAAATCATTTGATTAAATAAAATTGTATCAATTAAAAAAATTAAACAAAGGCTTGGAGATAAACTGATTGAAATATCAGTTTTTTATTGAAAATTTTTTGATGTTTATGTAGTTTGAGAAGATACGAAATAATATATATCAAAGCTTATAGATGAAGAACTAAACCACAAAGATATTGTTGACGGATAAAGGAAGTAATTTTGGAGTCGATACGGAAACATCCGCAGTGACGTCGATAAAAATATGCAAGACGAATAACAAGCAAATTATGCATACTAAAAATGCTAATGTTTTTGCAACATCAGTCTTGTGAAAACTAAACCACAAAGATAGTTGATGGGTAAAGGAAATAATTTTTGGAGTTGATACAGAAACATCTACGGGACGTCGATTAAGATATGCAAGACGAATATGAAAAACTAAACCACAAAGATATTGTTGATGGGTAAAGGAAATAATTTTTGGAGTTGATACAGAAACATATGCGGGATGTCGATAAAAATATGCAAGGTGAATAACAGGCAAGTTATGCATACTAAAAATTTTTATGAAAATGAGCTCAGCTACAGTTCCATACCAAAAGAGACTTGTTAGTGTTGACATGGTACGAGAAACAACCGGTAAGTCACACAGTGTAGTCTAGTTTGATTGCTGAAAGAGACAATGCATGTAAGGTTTTAGCAATAACATGGAACTTAGTTCAGGTGCAGTGGCGTTGCTATGGTGGGGCCTGAGGGGGCCTGGGCCCCCTGTAACTAAACTTTAAGCCCTTACAGTATTTGATACATTTGCATGTAGCAAGAGTTGAAAATTGAGCTCTATAATTTCAAATACAAGTTTACTAATTACTAGTATTTTCTTTCATTCACGTGGATATTTAAACTCGAGAATAGTATATTTTACTAATTACAGATTTGGTACATTAGTTTTGTGTAATTTTCTTTGGCCCCCCCAAAAAAATATCTTGGCCCCACCTAAGACCCCCACTGATGGAATGCCAGCTACGCCACTGTTAAGTATATCTTAGTTTAACCAGACCACTGAGCTGATTAACAGCTGTCCTAGAGAGGGCTGGCCCGAAGAATTAGATTTTACATGGCTAAGAACAATTGGTTACCTAGCAACAGGACGTACAGCTTTTTGTGGAATACAAACCACATTATACCGAGAAATGAATTTCTATCACCAGAAATAAATTCCTCTAACTCTTCATTGGCTGGTCGGAGACTTGACCGCGGGCCCAGGAGAGTGCTACCCAAGAACTATACTGACTCGTCCAAAGAGGAATGAGCTACGCCACTGTTCAGGTGTAGGCTTTTTAGGATGAAAAATGGAACTATGTTTAGTAGGCTACTAAAGACAGCATATAGCTCGCGATGACAAATAGCATTAACTCCAGGAATGATATGCAGTAACAGACGATGGTCCTCCAGATTATTTTCATGTGTTGAAAGAAGTTCATTTACAGATGACTGAAAGGCAACAGGTGGCAGTACTTGAATGGTAGTAAAAATGTAAAAAGGGTACCTTTATGCATTTCACATCATTTTGAAAGATAAGAAAGTCGGCTTTGTGAGATATGTTAAATATATTTGCCTTGTATGTAAACTACATAGGATTAATAATCCATCTAGACGTCCAGATCAACAACCAGGAAAGGTTTGAAAAGGAACAGAGGTTCATGTAACATTGGACAACATGGGATATAAAGAACCCACAGGACAGAGCAATATCCTTGTGAATTTGAGGTAAATGAATACTTAATTATATTGGCTCCTAATTACTGATAGTGGTAAATATCCCAGGGACCTGTTGTAACATATTTTGAACACTAAGTTAACTCTCTTCAAAAAGTTTTCAAGGAGGGTTAGTGCTGTCAGTGCACCTCATGCAGTGCAACGTAGGCATTACTTAAGATTCTTTGCAGCCTCCCTTCGGCCCCTAGCTGCAACTGCTTTCATTCCTTTTACTGTACCTCCGTTCATATTATCTTTCTTCCATCGTACTGTCCACCCTCTCCTAACAATTGACTCATAGTGCAACAGCGAGATTTTCCTCCTGTTACACCTTCCAGACCTTTTCACTGTCAATTTCCGTTTCAGCGCTGAATGGCCTTAGTTGCCCCAGTGCGTGGCAGAATGAGAAAAGTTGAAGCTTTCTAGTGTGGGAGTTAGTCATCGAAGTGACAAGTTGTGTCCACCTGGATACCTGTACAAATGATTTCAAGTTTTTTTATGCAACTTGTTTACGAAGACAGTAAAGAGAGAGAAGCAAACCGTGTAATTTAACAATACGTTTAAATTCAAAGTGTTCAACAAATGGGCAGAAAAACAAAGAGAAACAATATTTGAATGGAGGGACTGGCAGGTGGAAACACAAATGGATTGGTTCTTAGATAACATAATACTGAGACAACGTAAGAGATCAGAAGAAGAAAATGACAGAAATGAGAAACTCATCAAAAACCTGAGATGACCACACTGAAGTTTTATATCGCCCTGCAGCAAGAACTACATTCTGATTCCTGTGGAATGCATAGTACCTCGATGTTATCTGCTTTCATATGCAAATGGAAGTAAGAAAAATCATAAATCAAGAAGAATCTTACTTTTTTTCAGCAATGAAAGCTATTTGCAACTCCGTGTACAATACAATCAACAGTCGCATAAGTCATTGTAGGTGATATCTTTTTCTATACTCAAAGGTTTTGTTGTATAAGTCCATTGTCACAATATATTTTATGCCCAACAACTATTTTATAATTGCTGTAGAGCATGTGTACTATAAGATTTTAGGGACATGCATCAAAAACACAAATTAACCGTATACTCTCTTGCTGATTCAGCTGAATTACTTTTCTCATGAATGACACTTTGTTTGACCTTGTCTTCTCACATACTAGTAACAGACTGTTCATGGTCCCGTTTAAACTGGAGATATTCCTGGCGAAGTTTGGGGTCTTTGGGACACCAATTTGAAGTTGGCTTGAAGAGATTCGCTACATTCCGCCAAGCACTGCAGTCCTCGTCCCACCGTTTAATTAATAAAATGAAGAAATTGAAAGGCAACATAAGGCAAGCTAAAATGGCAATGGCCATACCGAAGTCTGAAAAGAGAAAGAGAGATGTGTGTACAGTTAAACACTTTATGCAGTGAATTTTTAGTAATCATCAAAAACAAGGACCGAAGTCTTACAGATATTCATTAGAGATAAAACTTACATGTAGGAACGTCGCCAAAGACGTAATCGCCGTAGTGAAGCCGCTTGGATGTTATTTGGCCGTAAATAAAGACGAGAATGAGGAAGAGAGGGTTCAAGAAGAACCAGCACGCCTTCCAGTAGATGCTCATCTTTCGGTTCAGCATGAACTCGATGTCTCGAAGGAAATTCTTGATGCCGTAGATCCACATGACTGCTATGAGCTCGCAGATCATAAGGAAGATGACTGGCATTCCCTTAAAAAGCAAAGAATACCTGCTTGATGTGATCTGCTTCACTAATTTTGACTTATTATGAACACTTTAGGTTAACTCTGTTCAGGAAGACATCCTGTAGGGGGGGGTTAGTGCCGTCAGTGCACCTCATGCAGTGCAATGTAGGCATTACTTATAGGTTCTTTGCAGCCTCCCTTCAGCCCCTAACTGCAACTGCTTTCATTCCTTTTACTGTACCTCCGTTCATTTTATCTTTCTTCCACCTTAACGTCCACTCTCTCCTGACAATTGATTCATAGTGCAACAGCGAGGTTTTCCTCCTGTTACACCTTTCAAACCTTTTCACTGTCAATATCCATTTCAGCGCTGAATGGCCTTAGTTGCCCCAGCGCTTGGCATGTAGCCTATGCCTAAAATCTATAATCAGTCAATCAATCTGTTCGAGAAGACAATGGAGATAGTCTCGCCAACAGAATTATTGATTAATTATTATTGACATAACCCAGAAAAAGTATGTTCTGTTTAATTCATTATTAGAAAAATTTATTTACCTAATATCGCTGTTATGAATAAGTCTTTGCGGTAAAACTTCAGTTACGCGGCCTGATTCCCGCCAGTCGTCGACCAGGGTATGGGTTCCTCATACATGAATAGACATAGCCTTTCTTATAATGCAAGGTCCTGACCTAATCAGATTTTACCTACCCAACCTAACCAAGGGGGACGTGCCCTGACCTGGCCGGGGGACTTTGCCACCCCCACCCCCAACAAAAAAGGCCATAACCTGTCCCATTCAGCGACTGACGGGAATCAGGCCGACTAGCTAAAGTAAACTTTGATACAACACAAACAGTCTTCCAGCCCATACAAACACAACAGCCTTCCAGCCCATACAAACACGAACAGCCTCCCAGCCCATACAAACACAAACAGTCTCCCAACCCATACAAACACAACAGCCTCCCAGCACACAAAGACAAACAGCCCTCCAGACCATACAAACACTATAACTGCAAAGAAAAGCGTCGTCCAAGAACCCTGTCGGATTAGATTATGAAGTACACCTTCCGCTCTTTCAGTGAATTTTTCATTATATTCTCTTAAATGCCCAAACGCTGATGAGGTGTTTGTCTGATACACTATACAATGGGATTTCAGAAAATTGATGACTCGGTTTCATACTTTAAAAAATACAGTTTCATACTTTAAAAAATAAAAAGATTCATGCCATCGAAAGAATAAAATACTAAACGCGTAAGGATTTACGAAACTTACGTATGAATTCACAAGAATGAACGCTCAATAAATATAATTGTTTATACTCTGGAAAGTTGCTAAAAGCCATAGGCTGAATTATCAGGTGGTAATATCATATTTTTTTTAACCAGCCATACGCTGGCACGGGCTCTTGCGTATCGAACAGTGATTCTTAACCTTTTTACTACCACGCCTCCTCTAAGAGTTGGTCCTTCCTTCCACGCCCCGCTTCCATCTGTGAGTAAAATTCGCTCCCAGATTTAAAGGAAAATGAAAAAAAAGAGAAAGAGAAGGGGTTTCGAGGGATAGGGAGGGAGATAGATAATTTCACATGGTGACCCAACGAGTCTAACTAGAGTACTAGACTATAGGAAACTAACGTTATGAGGCCATCCTTTTGCATTTTTTCGTAAACTTCTGAATGTTAGTTAATCATTCTAGTTAAGAAAACGATTATAATAGGAGAATTTTAAATTTTTCCGTGGGGCTCGCAACTCCCCTGGAAATTGCTGATCCCCCCCCCCAGGTTAAGAACCACCGGAGAGCTTCCCCCCCTCTGTCATCTGTCCTCCTCCAATGGGTCTTGTATAAAATATGAAAGCAAAAACATGCACAGTCAGTTATTTCATTAATTGCTATTATTTTGCAGAATATTGTTAATAATCCCAAAATTACAGCATCATTATATAATATATGGTATGCGTGACAGAGAGAGAGAGAGAGAGAGAGAGATTGTATGGTAAACTAGGGAGACGAAACCTTCTTTAATGTCAAAGGCTCTAAACTGAAACAGCCTACGAAGTGTCGGACGGATGATTGATATAAATTTCCGTATACTAGACAACATAAATGTGGGTTTTGTTGTAATATATGTTTAGAGAGCTTGGAAACAACACCAGAAACCATAGGTGTTTGCCGTTTTTTTTCGTTTGGTGTGCTGTCATTTTCAGGCATGTAGCCAGGTTCATAATGCGACACTGTTTTAATATAACCGTATCATTAATCACGACACAATTGACGGTGGAGTAGCATTACGAAAACTTCAGCCGAATGAGCTGGCGGCAACAGACAGTATAAACTCAATAAAGTGAAAACTCAATAAAGTGATGCTGCAAATAATGTGACTACAACTGATGACTATATTTTTCCTGTACGGTATTGCTGTAGAGTATAATTTTGTACTACCGTGTTTTATTTGTACTCGAGGATGGCCTGACTTTTGGGGTGGGTGGGTTGGGGGCCGATTACCCCCCTTAAATGTTGATTTTGAGTTGGTAAAAAATGGACAGTATTTGTTGTTTAAATACACACCTGTATAGTGTGTGTGTATATATGAGTATATATTATGCACATATGTATGTAAGTAATTAAGAATCAATATATATGGCACACAAACACATACATAGGCCTGTACCAACTTAACTATATGGAGCTGGTAAAAATAAGCATACAAACATACCAGTATATATATATATATATATATATATATATATATATATATATATATATATATATATATATATATATATATATATATATATATATATATATATATATATATATATATATATATACATACAGTATATATATTATATATATAATCATCTTCGTTTTTAACTTGCATTTATATATATATAATTTGTACATTGTATCTAGTTCACTTGGTCAAAATTACTAAGTTGATCAAAATTGTCTTTACCGCCCCCTCCCCCCCCTCAGTCAGATGGTCCTCAAGCGAGCCCTGTTTGTACTCTTCGTGTACAGCAAACTAACATTTAGTCAGTGAATTTCCACTGGTCCTCGAAATACATGATATTCAGCCAAAGCCAAGAGTCAGTCACAAAAATTATGATAGTGAGGATTTCTTTTTCTGGGATTCTGTTAATCATCCTGCTTTTAAATCAGGATATCTATTGATAAATTCTTTTTTATTATATAGTGTATACTAGCATGTATATTGGAAATATACTTTGTAGTCCGCAGATATCAATGCTCTGTACAGTGGCGTCGCTATGGGGGTGGGGGGGATCATGGGGCCCCGGCCCCCCGGTCAGATTCTTCCCCCCCCCACTGGCCCCCCAGTTTAAATTCCCTTTGTAGCTAAACTTTAGCCCTTACAGTATATGATACGTTTGCATATAGTATGAGTTGAAAATTGAGCTCTATAATTTCAAATACAGGTTTACTAATAACTAATACTATTATTTTCCTTCATTCACATGGATATATACATTCGAGAATAATATATTTCACTAATTACAGAATTGGTACATTAGCTTTGTGTAATTTTCTTTGGGCCCCAAAAATATCTTAGTCCCACCAAAGCCCCCTACTGATGGAATGCCAGCTACGCCACTGGCTCTATATTATTAATTATTAACCGTAGTTTAATCATACAATCTCTGCAGCATATATTTGCATATTCATTTACTTTTGTATTTCATTAAGCGCTGGTCAGCCTTTGATGTCATCGAGCCAAATATCCATTGTATTTAAACTCCTTCTGGCGAGTCGACTGCGTGACTTGAATTGAAATGAGTACTTCTCCCTCCCAGTATGTGCCGAAGTCTTGATTATAAGCATTTCATGCTTATGTTTCTGTAAAGTAAGGTCTGCGTACCGTAATTCCTCTGTTAAACTGGTGTACTGATCATAAGGCTTTGATTTAGCTGCGGTCTTTTTGGAAGCGTCTTTCTATACCGTTGCCTTGCGAAAAAGTAACAAACAAATTAAATATATACTCACGCCTCCATAGTAATTCACGAGCGTGAGAATGTGCTGGCCTTCAGGGATCGTGTAGATTATCCCTGTTGACAATCCGGCCAGGGACGCCACAAGAGCCACCTTCCATTGCTTTGCGTTTGGAAACTCATCACAGATGATCGTAATAGCCACCTGATTATAACCTATGGCGCTTCCAACTCCTAGAGTGAAGAGCATAAAAAAGAAGAGAGCAGAAAAGAGCTGTGGGACATATTCAAATCTCGCCAAAGCATCTGGGTAGCTGACGAATGCCAACGGCGTTCCTCCACCTCTAACCACCTCTTCAATTTCGACACCAAGCAATTCTGCCAAGTGACCTAATATGGAAAAGATTGTTATCCCGCCAAAAATGCAAGTAAACGTATCCATGAAGGAGATGATTGTGGCATCCCGGTAAACATTTTGCCGGAAAGGATTGTAAGATGAAAAGATTGTGATCATTCCAAAACCAACTGACAAGCTGAAGAAGCACTGGTCCACAGCTGCATACCAGACCTGTAATTCAGTTCATTCTTAGACTCGAATAGAATTGACAGTACTTCTTTGTTTCATAAATGAACGAGCCGTAATCTGCATACGATGAGCAAACCATGATGGTGTTTTAGAGCATTGTAATCCAATACAATCACTAGCGGATCCGTGGGGGCACCTGGGCACGTGCCCCCATGAAAAATAATGGCAAAATAATAATATTGGAGATGTAGATAATAGCATAATTGAGAAATGTAAAAATGGAAAAAATCTATTGTAGAAATAATAAAATTTTGAGAAAAAGTAATATAATAACAATAATCCTAATGTGATAATAATAATAATGGACTCGGCGACTGCTGTCCATTTCATATTTTCTATTTCAATACTGAGTGATCTGAAGAAAATATACTATGATATGACAGAAATATTTCATTAATAGACATACTATATATATATATATGTATGTATTTATGCATACTATGAAAATTGGTACCCCCCCCCCATGAAATTTTTCTGGATCCGCTAGTGAATAAAATCGACAGCAATTTTAAAGACAACTAGTAATTGAAAGAAAGCACCCTTTTCTTAACTTACTCCAGGATCAAGGAGCTTCTCCCACCTTGGAGTGATGAAATAAAGGACTCCTCTTACAGCTCCAGGAAGTGTTAATCCCCGAACCAACATGATAAGAAGAATGACGTAAGGGAATATGGCAGTGAAGTAGGAGGCTTTTCCTGTGCTTTTGACTCCTTTGACTTGCGTGAGGAACACAACTATCCAGGATAGGAGGAGGCACAGTGCCAGATGCAAGTCGGGCACTCCTAGGCCGTTGTCAAATCCTTGGGGGTCGACCTTCAACACCACTTTCCTGTTGGCGAGTTTGGAATGCGGTTAAAATTTATGCTGGCTTCAAGTAAGGACAGTGAGAAAATACTGATCAAGTTTGCCGATCATAACGAATTTGGAATGCTGTTAAAAGTCATGGTAACTTAAAGTAAGGACAGTGCACAAATACTGATTAAGTAAGGACGGTTCAAAAATACTGATCAGGTTTGCCGATCATAACGAATTTGGAATGCTGTTAAAATTTATGCTAACGTAAAGTAAGGACAGTGAGAAAATACTGATCAAGTTTGCCGATCATAACGAATTTGGAATGCTGTTAAAAGTCATGGTAACTTAAAGTAAGGACAGTGCACAAATGCTGATTAAGTAAGGACGGTTCAAAAATACTGATTAGGTTTGCCGATCATAACGAATTTGGAATGCTGTTAAAATTTATGCTAACGTAAAGTAAGAACAGTGAGAAAAATACTGATCAAGTTTGCCGATCATAACGAATTTGGAATGTTGTTAAAATTTATGCTAACTTAAAGTAAGGACAGTGAGAAAAATACTGATCAAGTTTGCCGATCATAACGAATTTGGAATGTTGTTAAAATTTATGCTAACTTCAAGTAAGGACAGTGAAAAAAATACTAATCAAGTTTGCCGATTATAACGAATTTGGAATGCTGTTAAAATTTATGCTAACTTCAAGTAAGGACAGTGCAAAAATACTGATCAAGTTTGTCGATCATAACGAATTTGGAATGCTGTTAAAATGTATGCTAACTTAAAGTAAGGACAGTGCAAAAATACTGATCAGGTTTGCCGATCATGACGAATTTGGAATGCTGTTAAAATTTATGCTAACGTAAAGTAAAAACAGTGCAAAAATACTGATCAGGTTTGACGATCATAAACTAGTTTAAAGGAGCACAAAGCATACTGAACTTGCATATTGCCAACTCCCTATCTTTGTCACCAACAAGGAAGAAATACAGCAAAATAAGCAAGCTAAATGAACGTCATCAGCAAAATTATTTTGTTTTGATTTTGAGAGTTTGATAATATTGCCTCCAAGTTTACGAGAGTTATTGACATCAAGTTACATTTCTTTAAACGTGCGAGGTTAGTCAAAATTTAGTCTTCCCCTTGCATTATCAAGAGTCCATTGCAGTGCAAGGTAGGGCCCAGTTAAGAGTTGAATCTGCAGAAAAGAAATAATGTTCTCAAAATTATGAAAAACTCTTGTACGTTTGTTACTTTTACAAGAAGTGGTAGGAGTGACAAAGTATATAATTCTTCATCCATTAGTAGACATGAAAAAGTTGTTTCCGTGGAAGAGGAAGATTCATGATTTTGAGCATGAATGATGTTAAAGCGAACAATTTTGCTGAGAAGGAAATAAGGACCGTAAAAAAAAGATTGGCGTTCGAGTCCTGAAAGACTGAAGTTAACGGAAAATGACATGAAGAAACCGTGATCATGCAAGATTTCACATAGTATTGAAGATCTGTGATACGACGCAACAAACAAGAAATACTTCCCCAAAAGTGCAAGGTTTATGAAATGTAAAAGTGATATGCAACGTATATGATTCAGCAGGTGTTTAGAAAAGTGACTTACACTCCATATTGAAGCAGTTACAGCATGCAAGGAACAAATTGTATTCGGATAAAACTATGTTAAATGGAGCCAGTATGGATGATAAAAAGACAAGGACGTAGAAAAAAATGTTAAAGCACACGTGAAATTGGCAACTCGAATATAAAACATGAACTAGAAAGCTTCTGTGAAATACTAAACGCGGAGCAGAGATTTTTATATTTACTTGAAATACTCCTCTGCAGCTGAAACAAGAGCAGAACTATTAGATGTCAGGTTTGCCGTCATGTTGGTGTCAAAGCATGCTTCAGAAGCCCAAGGACCGCATATTGCCCATGGCAAGACACTCGAGAAGGAGGCAGAGAAGTAGTAGACACAAAGGCCCATCAGAGAAACGTAGAAGGTCAGTACTGTCCAGGATGCTATGGCCTGCCCGTATCCAACACCTATGGAAGAAAGTTCTTTCGAATCGGCAACAATTTTGTTTTCCAGATTTGGTATTATTTTCACTCAATAGAGACACATTACGCCCAAGTTTGGAATTATTTTTCTGAGTAAAGTAAAAACATTATCTATTGATTATTCAAAGGAATCTATCTGTAGAATAGGCAAATGCTGGCTATTTTTACATTGTATTTGCTTGTTTTATCGCAAGAATGGAAGAATGTTTTATCTAAACTGAACTCTACTATTTAGGTAAGTCAGAGAACGGTACTGAAAAAGTTAAGTATACCTTAGTTTAACCAGACCACTGAGCTGATTAACAGCTCTCCTAGGGCTGGCCCGAGGGATTAGACTTATTTTACGTGGGTATGAACCAATTGGTTACCTAGCAACGGGACCTACAGCTTATTGTGGAATCCGAACCACAATATACCGAGAAATGACTTTCTATCACCAGAAATAAATTCCTCTAATACTTCATTGGCCGGTCGGAGACTCGAACTCGGTCCTAGCAGAGTGCTAGTCGAGAACTCTACCGACTCGTCCAACGAGGAACTAGAACGGTACTGACAATACCATACTTCCCAAGGGGAAGCAGTTATTTGAATTACGTGGAAAGTGATGCAAATTCAGAAGTCACTATAAAACTGCCATGTAAGGTGATAAAAGTAAAGCACAGGACATAAATTACACACACCTAGTTTTTCTGATCCAGATTCTGTATATTTTTTATATGTAAAAATAACTTAGACGTAAAGCTGTTAGAACTTCTAAGTTCAAACTCTGTGCTAAGGCATATCATGGAGGTTTAAATGATGTGCAATACATTTTAGGTACTTTCAGATCTGATCATCAGAACACAGAGTACTTCACCTCTGAAGGCAGGGCAGATTTCCCATATCTTCACAGGACCACAGGATGCAAACTGGCCCAGGACGAACTCCATGTAGTACAAGGGCTTTCCAATGAACACCAAGACGAGTATGTAAGGAACAAGGAATGCTCCTCCTCCGTTGTCGTAGGCGACGAAGGGGAAGCGCCATATGTTGCCTACTCCAACAGACATGGCGATGCAAGAGAGGAGAAATTCCCTCTGGTTGGTCCACTGAGGTCTCTTAGGGCATGCGTCCTCCTATGCAGTAATGGTTGTTTGGAAAGCAACGCAGTGTTTCTCATTAAGTTATATTTAGAGTTATCATTTGGATGACAAAGAATAAAAATCAGTTATTAGAGAACTCTTAGATGGAAAATGGAGAACTTTCACTGAGTAAAAACATAAATGAAAAGTCATATTCATTGGTTACGTAATATATTATTTGGGTGACGCAAAATTTCAGGTCGAAATATCATGAATCGGCTCCTTTTAAGTGCCCACCTCCAGTTCCTTACTAGATTACACCCCGTAGGGCCGGGGGGTTAGTGCCGTCAGTGCACCTCATGCGGTGCAATGTAGGTATTACTTAAGGGTCTTTGCAGCGTCCCTTCGGCCCCTAGCTGCAACTGCTTTCATTCTTTTACTGTACCTCCGTTCATATTCTTTCTCCCATCTTACTGTCCACCCTCTCTTAACAATTGATTTATAGTGTAAGTGCGAAGTTTTCCTCCTGTTATACCTTTCAAACTTTTACTGTCAATTTCCGTTTCAGCGCCGAATGGCCTTAGTTGCCCCAGAGCTTGGCATGTGTGCCTAAATCTATATAAATCAATCTTACTAAATTACAGCATAATCATAAAGAAAAGTTAGCTTGCTACTGTTTCTTTTTCAGGTTTATTTAATATTATATTGTCAAAGCATACAACATACACTTAAACCCTATCTGCATCATTTGCTGACGAGATGCAAACTGAGGAACTAGGTTGGCATCAGTTGTCCCTTGAGGGGTGAAACCAGGTGCGGAGTTTGCAGCACTAGCGGTTCCGGGCGGACCACCTGAGCACGTGCCCCCCCGCGTGAAAAATAATGATAAAATAATATTGAAGATTTAGATAACATAAATAAGAAAAATAAAAATGGGAAAAATAAAAATCGATTAAAAAAATATATATATATATATATATATATATATATATATATATATATATATATATATATATATATATATATATGTGTGTGTGTGTGTGTGTGTGTGTGTGTGTGTGTGTGTATGTATGTATGTATGTATGGAAATTGGTGCTCCGCCCATGAAATTTCTCTGGATCCGCTGGTGGTTTGCAGGACAAAATGAAACGATAAAACCAACTTTAAGTTGAACTGCCATCGTGTTACGGTTCCCTTTTCAAGTTTTTCTTCAGTAGCGATAACAAACATTATCAAAGTGTTACACCCATTTTCAATATGCATTATTTGTCCGTAAGGTTCGGCCCCAGGTGTTAAGTTCTTAGTTATCAGTGAGGTGATAAGGTCAGCACTAAAATGTTTACATTTTTTGCTTTTCAAGATTAAGCTTTAACTGATAGTGTTATCCCATATCTGCAGCATTTTTCCATTTGGTGTGAACTTAGGGACCTAGTGCTCAATGAAGTGGTAAGTTCGTTCAGCGTTAAGATACGGTTTCACTGCGTTATTATTTCACCTCATAGTTAATATTCTTGAAAAATGGGCTTTTTAAATATTAAATGAAAGGTGTGAATGGGTAATTATGAAAAATGTCATTTCAAATGAAGCGTTTCAATGTAGATTATGACAGCGGCAAGTTCACTGAAGATGCACAACAGCTTGAGAAAAGTCTTTTGTGTAAAATGAGAAATATCCACATTTCGTAATATTTCTGTAATTTTGATGTGGAACTTTGTTTGCAGTGCATCTGATGAGAACAGTAGTTCCTAATGGAGCTTCAGGATTTATTATTAAGACACGAAGATTTGAACACATATTTATTTCATAAATATATATATATATATATATATATATATATATATATATATATATATATATACATATATATATATATATATATAATATATATATATATATATATACATACATACATATACATACATATATGTAGGATGGGCAGAGGTGAAAAAGTGGCTGTGAATGTTATTAAGTCAATTAATTATAATCAGAAGTAATGAGACGAGCATAGAAGGAGAAAATGGATGAATCGTGGGACTGGGATATAGACAAAAGTGATAAGAGCAGATGAGATGTTTGTAACACACCACGCTGGAGTTAAACGGAGTGTGTGATCTTAGGCACTAGCGGATCCGACCGGGGGCGGGGGAGAACCTGGGTACGTCCCCCCCCCGTGAAAAATAATGACAAAATAATAGTAATGAATATTTTTTGGTTAATAATAACATCAATGAGAAGTATAGAAATGGAAAAATTATAAAATCTCTTATAGAAATGATGAAATTGAGAAATTTTTTTTATATACATATATATGTATGTATATGAAGATTGGTGCAACCATGAAATTTTTATGGATCCGCTATTGATCTTGGGTATAGGAATGTAGGAAGAGGAAATAGAAGCAGCATGCATCGGGATGGGGTAATAAAAGGGTTAAATAAGGAAAAAGAAGATCGAGTTGCAGTTGCATTAGAGAGAATAAGATGTACACGCATAGAGGGGAAAGTAAATGGAGAGAGAGAGAGAGAGAGAGCTCCATGAACAAACTGATCCCAGAGACATGTATAAAATGCATTAACAAGTTTTCTATACAGCGTATAATGCTGTATGGGCCGCGGCCCATGAAACTTTCAGCCACTGCCCATTGGTGGCCTGTCCTAAGCGTTGCTAGACGCACGATCATGGCTAAATTTAACCTTAAATAAAATAAAAACTACTGAGGCTACAGGGCTGCAATTTGATATATTTGGTGATTGGAGGGTGGATGATCAACATAACAATTTGCAGCCTCTAGCCTCCCAAGTTTTTAAGATCTGAGGGCGGACAGAAAAAGTGCTGTCGGACATACAGATAGCCATCTCATTAATTTTTTTTTTCAGATAGCTAAAAATAGTAATGAGAGATACAGATAGCTAAAAATGGTAATGAGAGATCCTCTGAAGTGAGTGTAGTCTTAGGTTGATAGACACTTTGAAGATTTACTGAAATGAAACACAGAAGAGAAACCGTGTTGATGACACAAGAGTGAAAGAGGTCAGTAAGAATTCTTGTGGGTCTGAAAGAGGTTAAAAAAAAAAAAAGTAGCTGATAGCACTAGCGGATCCAGAGGAGGCCACCTGGGCACGTGCCCCCCCCCCACCACATGAAAAATAATGACAAAATAATAATATTGAAGATTTAGATAGTAACATAAATGAGAAATATAAAAATAAAAAAATATAAAATCTTATAGAAATATATATATATATATATATATATATATATATATATATATATATATATATATATATATATATATATATAATTTATATATATATATATGTGTGTGTGTGTATGGATGTATGTATAATATGAAAATTGGTGCCACCATGAAATTTTTCTGGATCTGCTAGTGGCTGATAGGACTCCAAATGTGGTACTATCGTAGGGTGGTAATATCCTGACTGAGCGGGTGACTAGAGTTTTTAAGGAATGTGTGGATGAGGGAAAGGTTCCAATGCAATGGGAAAGAGGTATATTTATTCCTTGTGTAAAGAAAAATCGACAACAACAGCTGAAAGAACCAAAGATGTATGATTAGTGGACAAGAAAGAGTGTGTGAGTCAGTGGCGTAGCTTTAGGGGGGGCCCAGGGGAGCCCGTGCCCCCATTTAAAATTCCCTTTGTAGCTAAACTTTAACCCTTACAGTATTTGATACATTTGCATATAGTATGAATTAAAAATTAATTGAATATTGAGCTCTATCATTTCAAATTCAGGTTTCCTAATTATTAACACTATTATTTTCCTTCATTCACTTGGATATATTTATACATTCGAGAATAGTATATTTTACTAATTACAGAACTGGTACATTCGTTTTGTGTAATTTTCTTTGCCCCCCCCCCCAAATAAATCTTGGCCCCACCTAGACCCCAACTGATGGAATGCCACCTACGCCACTGGCGTGAGGACTAAGTGTTCGCTATGAAAAAGTCGGGGAAGGTTTGAAAGGGAAAAGTGGTATGTCTTGCACGAATTTGCGATAGAATCAATAGAGACGCAATGTGCAGGATGTTGAGAAACCAAAGGAGCCAAGTTATTGAAAGCAGCAAAGGGTTCAAAGAGGAAATGGAGCTTTTGTTTGAATACCTAGGTTGAAGAATGACCGTTTTGTGTGTAGAACTCTCAGTGCCGAGAACAGGAGTGATTTTGTACAGGTCCACAATAATATATCAATAGAATGTGAGACTTTATAACAAAATATAAAAAGCTTCCGAACCCTATCAGTCCAACTGAAGATGAACCCATGATAGGGTTCGAAAGCCTTTTATACATTTTTATAAAGTCACATTCTATTGATATATTATTGTGGACCTATACTAAATGACTTTTGTTGTAAAAGCTGGTCTGAAACACACAAGTTTTATGTCTTCATGGCTGTTCAACATCATTATGGGTGGGATGTTGTAAGAAGTCAAGGAAAGGACAGTAGATGTGAGTTCTAATGACCGTTTTGTGTGTAGAACTCTCAGTGCCGAGAACAGGAGTGATTTTGTACAGGTCCACAATAATATATCAATAGAATGTGAGACTTTATAACAAAATATAAAAGCTTCCGAACCCTATCACTCCAACTGAAGATGAACCCATGATAGGGTTCGAAAGCCTTTTATACATTTTTATAAAGTCACATTCTATTGATATATTATTGTGGACCTATGCTAAATGACTTGTTTTGTTGTAAAAGCTGGTCTGAAACAAAGAAGTTTTATGTCTTCATGGCTGTTCACCACCATTATGGGTGGGATGTTGTAAGAAGTCAATGAAAGGACAGTAGATATGAGTTCAAAGGAGTGAGATAAAAAAAAAAAAGTGTCGTGAGGGGAGCAAAATGGATGATGCTTGTGGACGATACGATGCTGATTTTGGATAGAGAGGAAAAAAATCTAGAAAATTTATGAAAGAGCTCGAAAGTTTCTGCAAGAGGGGAAAGTCGAGAGTAAATGTTGAATGTGAATGGAAGAGATAAATTTGAAGTTCTTGACATGAACTGTTTATACAGTAATAAGATTTAGCAGGAACTGATAGAGTGAAAACGGTCAGTGGTAATGGATCAGCATTATATATATATATATATATATATATATATATATATATATATATATATATATATATATATATATATATATATATATATATATATATATATATATACCACCGAACATTTTCACTTTTGTCTTCTAATCACATGCAATATAAAAGGTTGTTGTTTACTGCTCAGTCACGATTTAACCCACGCTGTTTGTGTACCTTGCTTACGCTGCCTCTCTTTTTTTTTTTTTTTTTTTTTTTTTTTTACCGAGTACAGCATTGCGTCTTTCCATTCCGACCACCACTCCACACGTGCACACACACACACACACACTCATATCACGTGTGCACTCATATGTACACACACACACACATCACTCTCAGTTCAGTATCATGCGCTTGTTTGTACCCATTTCGTACCCTACTGAGATGATTAATTACCTGAACCTCGTCAACGAGCGAAAGCTGCCCGACCTTTGCTCCAGACTTGTGACTGTCCAATCCTCCTTCTTCCAGAGTCAGACCATGGTTAAGGCGGCCCTGCAAAATGGGGAAATTGTCTTAGTGAATGAAATACTTCACGCTTTCTTCCGGGTCTCACTGAGCGAAGTTTTTTGGCTGAGCATGCGTGAAGCGAAATGTTTGCGCTTCCGCCACGGGGATGAAGTTGGGTAAGCACACTGAGAGGGACTGATGCGCTACAGTTGTTAATCTTTTTTTTTTTTTTTTTTTTTAGGTGGTTTTGCTGTAAGTCGAAGAACTATGGTTAGAGTTATGGAAATTTATGAAGCGCTTTTAGGTCTGTAGATCATACAATGCCGACGAATCAAAGATATACGTTGTTCAAATTGAAGGAAGCAGTTAAATAAAAGGCAGAAAATGTGATTTGAAAATGAACGAGGAAAGAAGCTGAAACTTGCCCGCTAGACTCTGATCAGAAAAGATAATATTTTCTCCATTCCGATTTATAGAAAATCACTTTTCGTTCCTTTTGGAACAATATTCTGACGTCGGTTCGTCTACGTTCTTGAGAAAAAAAAAGGAGTAAAGTAAAATTAGTGAGAAAAGGTTTCGCAATTGCACTGCCGTTCCGATGAAGGGGTGTCTATTTCAGATGCTATAAAACTGTTATTCATGAAACAAACGTCAATTCTAATTGCTAAAAACATGAGGCCGGCTCAGTGTGCTTTAAGGAAATCCTGGGTATGAGAACTATTCCGGCTGCAGTTAGGAAACCGTGCAAAGGATTAGGAGGTAGGAAAATTAGCCTAGTGCGTTTACGACCTTGAAGGCGTATTTTTTTTTTTTATCTTTTATTAGAAAAATATTACATTTCTATTACATTTCTTTTACATAATAAGAAAAATATAACATTTCATTTACATAATAAGAAAAATATTACATTTCATTGACATAAGTAAGATATTACCAAAATATTACAAATTATGTACCTACAATATTTACAAATTATTATGGGTTTAAAATTAAAAAAAAATATATATAGAAATCAAAATCGATATACTTTTCACTGAATACATTTGCAATATTGTCTTTATATAAGTTTCTCAATAACCACCTATCATATCTTAATGTACTTTTCACAAAGGCACACGTTTCTTCTTTTGTGTATTTCTTTTTCTTACTAATCCAAACAGCACATATATATCCAACGATCATTATTATAGCACTATTTCGGTCTTTTATATAGTATTATATTTCAAATTGAACATGATGGTACTAAAAAACTTATCCCAATATAAATAGAACGAATTTGGAAGGAGTCCTTGATGAGTAAGAGAGTATTGCCTTGGTCTTGTTAGTGCACTCGGAGAAATGATGAAAGACTGATTAGAAACTGAAGAGTTAACTTAAATTCTTCATATTCAAAGAGCTAATGAAGTGTCCGGGATACGAAGATGCCCAAGATGTGAGAGGAACTACACAACAGAGTAAACGGTGAAGTGACCGAGCAGAGAAGGCTCACGTCGGAACGTAAGAAAAGTGACTGACAAATATAGAATATATCTAAACAAATGATTCTATCAAGAACCGAAGAACTGTTTCACCTTTCCCATTAGATCTGGTTCAAGCGTCGGGACGGTATCCATCTTGAAGAGAGTCGTGCACAGGAAAGTTTGCCCTACTCGCTTTCCAACTCTAGACTGAAACTCTCTGATGGAAGAGCAGTGATCTTGCATAAAGCGATGGGAAGGCGCCAGCTCTTGGAATTTATGAGCCTCGTGTGCTTATCGTATACAATAAAGATTTTGAGCCATTGTTCAGTCTGATTTAAACTGAACAATAAGAGGTCATAAAGATGTAGATTGTGAGTTTTATAAGCAGAAGAAACCGGGCGTCTCCCCTGGAGCCATTCACTAAGGGAGCCCATTTTTCGGAATTAAAAACCGAATTTTTCCGGAATGATCGTAAGAAGAATGGAATTTGAAAGAAATGATATTCCCCGTAGGGGGTTAGTGCCGTCAATGCACCTCACACGAAGCACTGTAGGCATTACTTAATTAAGGCTCTTTGCAGCACGCCTTCGGCCCATAGTTGCAACTCCTATCGTTCCTTTTACTGTACATCCTTTCGTATTCTCTTATTTCTATTAGTTTCCACCTTCTTCTAACAGTCGATTCATAGTGCAACTGCGAGGTTTTCCTCCTGTTACGCCTTTCAAACCTTTTACTGTCAATTTCCGTTTCAGCGCTGAATGACCTCATAGGTCCCAATGCTTGGCCTTTGGCTTAAATTCCATATTCAGTTCAATTCAAAGAGGTGATATTGAATTGTAAATACTATACTTTCCGAAATTAATATGCTGTTTATACGGGCTCAGTTTTTTGGTTGCTCTCTTAGCAATAAACTTAACTCCAGTTTATTTAGAAGAGATTTGAACTAGAGTAGAGCCATATTTTACGACTTTTAGTCAACATTTCAGCCTAGACACCATTCTGTATTTTTCATTTTATTTTGTTGTCCAAAATAATTGACATATTGATTTTAAAAGAAATGTAGGACTAATGAAAATAGTCTTATAACGGGCCGAATAACAGTTTAATAATTCCTGGAGAACGAATCCAGGTAAAAAGTCACAACCATAATCTTTCCTAGACAGTGAAACCCACGGGTTTTAACCGGTGTATATATCCGCCTTTGCGGCGTGTTTAGTACTAGGCCGTTGGGATTACTGTAAAAACATAAACAAAAGACTGTAAATGTCATAAAGATAATGACCCACAATAAATATTGTGAATTTTCCCCACCTGCAAGTTTATTACCGGCCACCATAAATTAATGTGATTTTTTCCTGTGACTTTTTTCTTAGCCAAAATTGTGCCTTTACTTCCTGTGACTTTATTACCGGCCACCTGGAGAACAGCGGCATGGTTGCTAGCTTGTAGTTCGTAGCTGCAAGAAGGTAGTTAGCCTACTTCAAAATTTCGGGGCGCATTTTTCATTATACCCTTTTCCGACCTTTGCCTTGGGACCTGTTAATCAGGCAGCGGGACTGACACGTACTGTACGTAGCTGTTCAGATGAGAGAGACTGAAAGGAAGAGAAAATCTAAGCTTCTCTTGTTTTTGTCTTGAAGACAGTGATAACATCTTCGCTCTCTCTATCTACTGTTTTTTTTTAAAGAGATAAGACTGAAATGATTACTAATCATTTAGATATTTAACCGAATTCTGAGATTTGAAATACTATAAGGCTTCATGCATACACACACATATATAGATATATGCATACAGTACACATGTAATATATGACTATGAAATATTTTCTGTTAAAACAGACATTCTTTTAATAGGAGCCCATAAAAACGCAAAAGGTAGAAAGTTTTTGCTTTATTTCAGAGACCAAACTGTCTCCCTCTACTGGCAAGCATATGGATGACTTGCTACCTTTTGGCATTTTTAGGGGCTTCTTCTATTAGATATTCGTATATATATACTGTATATATATGTGTGTGTGTGTGTGTAGCGTATGAGCAATCAGAATCACAGAAATGTCTAAGAGGTGCTACAGGGTACAGTTAAGTAGTTAAGTAACTCGCTCGTTAAATCGAATACATAGTTAACAGCTCTTAGATTAACAGCCATTTACTTATGGCAATTAACTGTGTAATTTCTTTTAAGGAAACTGCACTTCGCTCTTATAAAATTAGCCTCGCTGACATCTTGGGTGCAATGGAAATATGAGTGCTACTATAGTATGACATCTACCATCCATTTTCTACATTTGACCCCCCAGGGGATAGTACTAAACACGGCGAAACAGTGTAGATGAGTCACTGTTTCGCCGTCTTTAGTACTATCCCCTGGGGGATCAAATAGTTTTGTATATAGTTTGAGGAAGTAATTGCCATGGGGCTTAATTGGGTTGTTTGGTTGATAGCATCTTAAGTTTCGGTAGGTCGCGAATAGCTCAGTAGATATCGTACTATAGTAGCACCGACATATGTTTTGTGAAGATTATTTTACTGGGAACTTCCTAAATAGCGGGAGCTGTGATCTTCTACAGAGCTTTACGAAAAATAATCTGTAAACAGCTGAAGAAAGTGGATTGTAACACAAGTCTTTTGTCAATAGGTTTCACTTGAGTTTACTGCGACAATATGAAATGGAAGACTATTGTTAATGTGTATAAGTAATTTATCTAGCTTACTGAATAATTGTACGTAATATATGAAACGCGTTTTTACAAATATTTGTATGAATTGGTAATTTGGTAAAGATCAATAGGGCGTAGTGTGTTCATTGCTCTTCTCAGGGTTGTATTCTTTGGTTAATAAATGCAAATGGGAAGGAGTGTTTACATTTGGTAACAGAAATTGAAAACACCACGGATGCTCTGTAACAACACAACCCGGAAGGCTCTGCAGGATTGGAAGATTCACTGTTTAGAAGATCGAAAATACCAGGGACACTCTACAAGGACGCCATCCGAAGTGCCCAGAAGAATTGGGAAGATTGTTACTGATTTAAGAGAAAGGTAGGCCTCTTTAGTACTAGTATTCTGGTTAAAAGTATACCTTAGTTTTACCAGACCACTGAGCTGATTAACAGTATTCTGGTGATCCCTGGTCCCCTTTATCTGCCGAGAGCAACCAGATTCGCTGAACAGCAGCACCAATATGCAGTAAATGTGGCTCGCTGTCGAACTTCCCAGTTCCAGAGGTCCTTTACTCCTTACGGTGTTGGACTGTGGAACAGCCTTGCAGAGGAAGTCGTGCAGTTGGAACTTCAGAAGTTCAAGCGAAGGTGCAATATATTACTACCCTAATAATATTCTCTTTGCATTTTAATTAAGTTCTGTCTATTTGTTAATTTATTAGATTTATTTTTTTCTTATTTAATAATTGGGGTCTCTTCTTTCTGTATTTTCCTTTACCTCGTCATACTTCTTCCTAATGAACACCTAAATACTCTTTGGAAGCTTGAACTTCTAAGTCAATGGCCTCTGTGGACTTCTTCCATATGAGTAGGTTTCACCTTCTGAATAATAATAATAATAATAATAATAATAATAATAATAATAATAATAATAATAAATAATTTCGACTGCAACGGGAAAAATGAGTGTGAACAGTTGGTACTGGTTGGATTTAGGTGAAAAGAGTCATGTGATGACAAAGGACTTGAAATGTTGAATTGTGTGACAGGTAAGAAGAACGATAGGCCAGAGTTTCAGTGCACTGGCAATTTAGGCAAAAGGTCAAAGAAAGGTACAATTCGAGCAGTTACAAACTGTGATCGGTAGAAAACTGGTATTTTTCCGGGAAAACGCAGGTCTCACTTTATCAAGAAGGTAGATTAGCCTCTTGAAGTTGTTAATATCTTGGATCATTTGTACGTAAGTTGATAATTTCATATTGATTAGAAGGGTCGAGATGCGCACTGTCGCCGAAAAGGGAAAGGAACTTAACTCCCCTTGTTTTTAAATTTAATGCAATATTTCTCCCTTTCGGAAGATATGCATTTGTCTTCAATCATAATGTACGCGTCGCCATGGCAGTTATCAGTTTTCTATATTTCTGCCATACTGTAACAGCAAAGAGCTGAAAATTGTTTTAACAGTGTTCAGATAAGTTACACCATGTTATGCATGCACGTGGGTGCAGCCGTAGCACCGTCTGTGGGATTAATAAAATAATCAGTATTCCTCAGGAAGTTGTTATTATAATGCCAAATCCATTCTCTGCAATACAAAAGTTTAATTAAGATGGCATTCTTGTGCCTAACGGCATGCAGCCCTTAGCCTAGGCTATACCATACTTTTCTTCTTCATATAAGAAGTAATTCTCCCAGATATAAGGTGAAGAGAATTCAATTTTTAATCCTTATGAACGACAAATGATTGCTGTGGTGAAACTTTAAAGTTTTAGGCCCACATTCGGTACGATTTCATTCAACCTTAAGCCCTCCTGCCCTAGCTTTGAATGAGACCAAGTTACAGTGCTGAGGAGTTTACTAACTTACTTAAATGTACCATGAAGTCAAGAAACATTATATTCTTTCCAACAAAGTGCAGTTGAGAAACAATCAACTATATTTCCTGCACCAATTCTTTTTGGGTGATGCCACACGGGTTCACAAATACGCATTTAAAAAGTTTAACACATATAATTAATATTTAAAGGACACAACAATCATCCAAGTTACATTAAGAAGCAAGAAAACATTAACATATTACTGCAAAAATTGACAAAACGTTACGTTACTTCGATAGAGGAAAACATAAATAGCCAAAAAAAGGGGGATTTCAGAATATTCTTATGAAGAAATTACTGCAATGACGACGACAGTTCACGAGGTGATGGGGCTGGATTTTACGAGAACTTCTTCTACAACTTGCCTTCCTGGAGTTTGCTGCGAAACAGGCAGAGCTTCATGTTCTCACCCTGGAAGAAAACTCGGGAGCAGTACATTGGATAGCACAGTTGTCACATCTACAAAACTACAGGGTTACGTAACAAACCATCAACTAAAACACAAACATTAAGTTGTTTAATCGTAACCCAACATACAAAAAAAGGGTTTCGTCCAGAAGGCAAGCTTAAACTACTGGCATGTGCCCTTACAACAAGGAAATAACATATACATTCTCCACAGGAAGAAGTTTGACAACACTGCAATCAGACGTCATTTAATTTTATAGAGATGGATAAAATTTGCGAAAAAGGTGTTTTACTACTTTAAATATTAATGTACTAATTTATACAAACTCATTGCTATAGTTAATATAATAAAAAACTTCTTCTGTGGAGCAAAACAATCACATCAACGTATTTTTCATAGAAACTGGGAAATACATCAAAATAAGTATTCAAGAAAACTAGGAAATTTTATTCAAGGGGAATAAATGGCAATTTTGACATTCTCCCCAAGAAAGAATCATAATTAGAAGTAATCACAACTGCACCCAGGAGCGAATTCAATTGAATAACGCTATGCAGCTGTGACCATCTTAACACATCAAAAATTTAAATCAAATATACATTTTAGAGTACATCCATAGAAATTAAATCCTTTCTCTCTTGATCACAGCGGATTGCTGCTGCACGCCGAGGTCTAGTACCACTCAGAGGCACACTATCTGGCTCCTGAGTTACGACACTATCAAATTCCCTCTCGGGTAATTCCAGAAGTACGAGCTTTGTGATTGATCTCATGTATAGTTTATTATTCACTCTCACTTCTACAGACCTAATCACACCATCAGACGATGGAAACAGCTGGGTAACCTTACCCAATGAGAGGAGGGATCTATAGCCTTTCCCCAGATGATCTTCTAAGTCTACCATCACTATGTCCCCAACTTTCACATTTGCAGAGAGATAATCACTAGAATTAAAATGTCTTTCTCTCAAGGACACTAAATAGTCTCTTTTCCAAGAGTTCTCAAATTTTCTAAGCACTGATGATAATCTAAAATATTGTTCTCTAAGATCACTTGAACTCATGAAATCTGGGTCATCAGTTGCTGAATTGTTAAGAGGAGGGAAATACAAACATTTCGCCCATAAAGTAACATGGAGGGAGTCAAAGCCTCACAATCTCGATCAGAGGAGAGATAAGTCAGTGGTCGAGAATTTATCACAGCTTGAAACTCAACAAGTAGAGTTCTCAACTCTTCAAAGGATACACGTTTGTGATATAAGGCTTTGGACAAACATCCCTTTAGAACACCAATAAGGCGTTCATAAAAGCCTCCAGACCAGGGGGCTCGCGGTGTAATGAATTTCCAATTAACACAATTTCCTTCAAGGTATGACTTTACCTCTGGTTCATCCATAATTTCCTTCAGGAAATTATTAAATCCAACAAAATTCCTACCATTGTCAGATATAATCAGACTCGGCAGAGAATGATATGCTACAAAGCGTCGAAAAGCCAGTAGGAAATCGGAAGCAGTCATGGAATGAGTCAATTCAAAATGAACTGCCCTGCTCGTAGTACAGGTAAATAGACATATAAAGACCTTCTCCTCCAAGCCAGTCTCATGATCAAAAACATTAATAGCACCAGTATAATCAACTCCTACTGATTGGAAAGATCTATCATATCTCACTCTTTCTGTGGGTAATGGTGGAGGAGGAGGCAAACACAACCATTTCTTAGTTAACTTCTGACACAAAACACACTTTGATAGAATTGATTTGATAACTTGTCGTGCTTTCGGTACCCAAAAAGTTTCTCTCAACAATACCAGTACAGAATTGACACCACAATGGTGATGATGTCTATGCAAATGTTCAACTATCAACACTGTTAAATAACTTCTGGAAGGCAATAACATTGGGCACTGAGTATCATAAGACATGGAAGCGTTTTTCATGCGACCCTGAGACCTAATTAGATTTTTCCTCATCAACAAATAAGTTCAACTGATTACAGAAATTTTAATATCCATGGACACTCCATGTGAATTCTTATCACAGAGGTACATTCTGGTAGTAGAAAAATGTTGCTTCTGTTCAAGGAGGACAAGTGCTTTCATTTCGTTAACAACAAACTTAGAACCTTTACTGCATTTATTAAGAAAAAGCAATATTGACCTCATGATACGTTTAAGCTTACTTAAATTACTGTAACGTGGGATGTCAATTAATGGTGTTGGAGGGTTAACAAACTTAGGTTCTGAAAGAATTTCATTAACATGCACAGTTTCTGTAGCTAAAGATTGGGGATAATCACCAGTTAAAAAGCCATTTAGGGCCATTCCACCATAAGGAATTTTGCGCTAAATCTTTACTAGTACTACCTCTGGATAGAATATCAGCTGGATTATCCTTAGAGGGGGTATACCGTAGAGGAAACTTGAATTCATTAATTTCAGTGACTCTGTTTCGTACATAGGGAATTTTACTATTATTATTCTTCACCCAACAAATAGAAACCATGGAGTCACTCCAGAGAGTGCAAGAACTCAATCTCAAATCATCATTCTGCATTAATCTTCCAGCAAGTTTCACACCCAAGGACAAGGCTGTCAATTCCAAACGGAATAGTCTGTTTAGGGTTTGGTGCAACTTTACACTTACTGACCAGTAAATTGCTTACACTTCTCTTTGAAATCAATCACATAGGCAGCAGCTCCATATGCCTTGTTAGAGGCATCACAAAATACATGTAAGTGGGAACCTTCAGGATGTACAACAAACCTAGGAAACTTTAAACTTTCTACATTTCTAATACATTTGCAAATTTCATCAAACCTTGAACATAATGATTCTGGCAAAGGGTCATCCCACCCGTAGTTACTCCACAAACATTTAAGAAAATATTTACCTCTCACCTGTATTGGTGACAATAATCCTAGAGGATCAAACATTCGAGCTATTACTGATAAGACCTTTCGCTTGGTTAAAGGTCCTTTATACTCACAATTTACTTCCTTCAGTGACATCTCATCTTGTGTTAGATACCACTCTAAACCCAAAACGTTCACTCTTTCTTTGATAACATCTATGGTTCTGTTAAACTCTGAATCATTACTGACCCATTCTTGTAGAGGCATATTAGCATCTTCAAGAATCTCATTTATTACTGGATACTCATCCATCAAGACTGACACATCCTTGTAAGTTTTACTAAAATTGTCTACATAGAAATTCTTCATCAGAGATGATGCAAGGGGATTATCATGTAAAGATAAATGATGCAAAAGGGTTTGCTGCAAGAGAAAGGGGAGCATGTAGCTCCAAAACAAACTACACAAAACCGGTAAGTTACAGTAGACTTCAAATCGGAGGGATCAGTTATCCATAGAAATCTGCAATAATCACGACAGTCAGGTGAAATGCCTATCCTTAAAAGGCTTTACTGATATCTGAAATCACAGCTATTGGGTTTGTACGGAAACTCAACAGGGCATCAAAAGTTTAGTAGTTAATGAGGGACCAGTTAATAAACAATCATTTAAGGAAAGTTCTCCTTTAGCCTTGGAAGAAGCATTAAAAACTATTCGAATGGGAGTTGTTTCTGAATCCTTCAATACAGCATGGTGGGGTAAATAATGCCCTATAATAGGGAGCCTGAGGGAATTAATTCTATAAACCCAGACTGAACGTAATCTTGGATAATCTTATCATAATGAGCATACAAGGAGGGGTCAGATTCGAATCTATGTAGCGAGGAATTTAATTGACCAATGGCTATTCTATAGTTAACAGGCGGTCTACTTTCATCTTTAAATGGCAAGGACACTTCATACTTATTGTCAACCCTTTTACTTTATCCTTAAAACACTTAACTGATTCTCTTTCTTCAGGACTAATTTCAGATTGACGAATACCAACACTTTCTAAATCCCATAATTTTCTAACTTCACAACAAGAATTAATAGGATTTCCTCTACTTCTATTCTTGAACAACATACATTTGATGTAGTAATCTCATTAGATTCTACATCGTCATAAGACCAACTAGGAAGAGGTCCAAAAATTAGTGCACCGCCAGAACTATTCAATATCTGTATTCCAGAGCAAATTTGACGGTTGTGAATGAATTTTCCATAGTAATCAGCTCCAATGACCAATTCTATACCATTCACTTCATCTGAATTTAAATCATTATCTGCTAATTTTATGCCTTTACTCGTCAAGAACGCAGCTGACTTACTTAAACCTGGAGAATAAATTCTGAATTAACTCTATCGAATGCAATGGCATTAATGACAGTACGAATCTTACCTAGTCTCACCACAACTCTTACTATATTACAATTGACTTCCATGGCATCACTGCCAAATGGTTTTACCTTTAAGGCTACTGTTGCTATGGACGGTAGACTAAGCTTATGAGCTAATTCCTTTGCAATAAACGTTCTTTGTGCACCAGAATCAAAGAGTGCTCTCCCAAAGGAACGATGTCCATTCCCTGACACAATTACATTAGCAGTAGGAAGAGCAGTCGAAACAGAACTCTTATTAGTCTGAGAATGATCAATACCCAAAGAAGCAGTCATAACTACTGGGGAATCACCTTTACTTACAGCACCTTTAGAATCATTATGAGATTTCCCAGAATTAACATTTGACTTACTAACATTAGTACTATTTACACTCAACTTTGGTGGAGCAGGATTAACAGGGTTTTCTGTTTTCTTACAAATCATCGGGTAATGAGGCCCATCACATATATTACATTTCGGTTTGTTTCTACATTCAGAGAATAAATGACCTCCTTTGAGGCAAGCAAAGCACAATCTTAAATATTTAACTCTGTCCCTTCTACTATCAATGGTTTTGAAAGTCTTACAATCGCGAGAGAGGCATGGTTCGATGAGCAAAACACACAATTATGGTAAGAACTACTATTACTAGGCTTACTGTTACTTTGTTGTGCTCTCTGCACGTTTTGCACATTTGAGGGAATCACTTTAGAATAGTTACCCTGATCACGTTTTCTCTTATTAGAATTCTCACCTTCGTAACAAAATTCCATTAATTCACAAACATATTTCAAACCTGAGGAAATTTGCTTTAAATCAAGAGACATACTATTATGTTTATTAGCTATAGCCTTACGTGTTTCAGGTGATAATTTCTCGCATATTATACTAGAGAAAATGGGGTTCATGGCCTCTACATCTAAATTCAATGTGTTCATTTGTAAGATAATCTTCTCATATTCCAATTTGAACGTGTTCAAATCCTCTATTGTATGACTGGGAGGGACTAAATGCGTTAATTTGGACATAAGTCTACGTTTCAATTTGTCCTTATTATCATACTTCTCCTTAAGGGTCTGAATAGCTACTGAATAATTGGCATTAGTGACAGGCAAACCTTCTATGGCTTTAAAGGCGTTATCCTTTAAACTAGCTCTGAGGGTAGAAAACTTTTCACATTGGAAATATCCATACGATCGTGAACTAAACTGTTAAATATATCCCAAAATGCAAGCCATTGTTCTTCCCCACCGCTAAATTCAGGTATCTTAATTGCTGGGAGTTTAGGGGGAGGGAGAGGGTTAATGGGAGCCGAAGGAGGAGGCAAAGCGGGCTGTTGATTTATATCTCCCGTGTCAATCTCGCTCATAGTTTTCTGTGCAGTAGCAATAGCTTTCCTTACACATCTAGTTATTGCTCTATAACTTCTACATAAACTATCATATTCACTATCCTGTGAAATAATCGTCACATTCTGTGACCAACTATCTTCAAAACGTCGTAGACCCTCAATAAGACAACGTTCATACATTACAAGGGTCGATTTTGGTGTATCAGTATCACCAATGCAGTTATCTGTCTCATCAAGCAAATCTTGTAAGGAAATAATTTCCCTTTCAATAACTACCCTAATCTTGGAATCCATTTTCTTGTTAATGGATCAATAAGAAACTTGCTCAAATATCAAAATGTATGGCAAATTATCTAAACCTGATTGAAAATATAACTAATCTTATTCATAGGTCGAATAACATTCACTGAATGATAGATAATTTGACCACGTGCTCTTCATCACTTCACAAAATAAGTCTGGTCACGAAAACCTAAGTTCAAAATGACTATGAAATTCAACAAGAATTTCTTCACAGAGTAATCACTAAATACGAACAATAATGTTCCATAAACAATAGATTACTTGGCAAAACACTCCAAGTAATTCAATACCTTACCCTGCTCACCAAATAACTTTGGACACGTGCCAGCTACACTAAAATGACTTTATAGCCATCCATCACCAACGTGAACTTTATCGTAAATTATCTTTAACATCCAAAAATTCCTTTGTGAATCGTTATGGCATCCGGTTCGTTCGAAGGACCAAAGCAAAGTACTACTATAACTAGCAAAGAATGTGGTGAAACTTTAAAGTTTTAGGCCCACATTCGGTACGATTTCATTCAACCTTAAGCCCTCCTGCCTAGCTTTGAATGAGACCAAGTTACAGTGCTGAGGAGTTTACTAACTTACTTAAATGTACCATGAAGTCAAGAAACATTATATTCTTTCCAACAAAGTGCAGTTGAGAAACAATCAACTATATTTCCTGCACCAATTCTTTTGGGTGATGCCACACGGGTTCACAAATACGCATTTAAAAAGTTTAACACATATAATTAATATTTAAAGGACACAACAATCATCCAAGTTACATTAAGAAGCAAGAAAACATTAACATATTACTGCAAAAATTGACAAAACGTTACGTTACTTCGATAGAGGAAAACATAAATAGCCAAAAAAGGGGGATTTCAGAATATTCTTATGAAGAAATTACTGCAATGACGACGACAGTTCACGAGGTGATGGGGCTGGATTTTACGAGAACTTCTTCTACAACTTGCCTTCCTGGAGTTTGCTGCGAAACAGGCAGAGCTTCATGTTCTCACCCTGGAAGAAAACTCGGGAGCAGTACATTGATAGCACAGTTGTCACATCTACAAAACTACAGGGTTACGTAACAAACCATCAACTAAAACACAAACATTAAGTTGTTTAATCGTAACCCAACATAAAAAAAAAAAGGGTTTCGTCCAGAAGGCAAGCTTAAACTACTGGCATGTGCCCTTACAACAAGGAAATAACATATACATTCTCCACAGGAAGAAGTTTGACAACACTGCAATCAGACGTCATTTAATTTTATAGAGATGGATAAAATTTGCGAAAAGGTGTTTTACTACTTTAAATATTAATGTACTAATTTATACAAACTCATTGCTATAGTTAATATAATAAAAACTTCTTCTGTGGAGCAAAACAATCACATCAACGTATTTTTCATAGAAACTGGAAATACATCAAAATAAGTATTCAAGAAAACTAGGAAATTTTATTCAAGGGGGAATAAATGGCAATTTTTGACAATTGCAAAATCACCTATGATCTTCTTGGAAATTGTAATTGTAATTTGGTCACCCCGCTAGATATTAAATGTTTTCTTCGTTTCCCGTAGAGACAACACTGGAATCATGGTTGGGTGACTAAAGTAAAATTGCCAATTCCGAACCGAACGGGATTAGATCATGCGAAGTTTAGCTGTAATTTTTTTGCACAATAAAAGCTCTGAAAACCTGCCAATAAACCCATCTGACATATTTTTTATGATCAATATTCTTTTAGTAATGTTCAGTAGGTACTGTTAAACTGAAAAAAAAAAGATCCCTTTAACTGGCAACTTTCCTTTGCTTTGCTCACTATTTTGACACGCAAGTATTTTTTTTTTATACTTACCTTAGTAAACTCGGGATTTCAGTCTTTCCCTCCTAAACAGACTAGACCTAAATAACTTTATAAATAAGGGAGATGTGCAGTTTTGAAGTCTGCTGAACTTGAAATTCATTTTTCTCGATTGTTTAAGATCTTAAGGCGGTGACAGTTAATAAGGCAGTGAACACTTCATATTTAATCTGCCATGTTTAGGTTTTCATCAATGAGAACTCTTAGGCTTATCGATGTTTTTACAATGTGGACCTTTGTATGATTTATTTTAGCCGCGTTATCGTCAGTATTTTAAGCTTTGTTTTGCCCTTGTGAGCAGACATTCTATTTAATCTTTATGGAGCTGCAGTCTTCTTCTGTTTATCCAACTCTTTGTTTTCATTAAATTGTCCATAACCTTATACTATCCGTCATGTCTTTTCATCTTTTACGAGAATTCGATAGTGCATGTATTGAACAATATTAGACACTGCCTTACATTACTCCTCTTGGACAGTTTTGAATTGTACCCTGTTTGAATGAGCAAAACGTATCACTAATAGATTTTCAAAAGTGACGCAAAACAAGAGAAGGAAAAATATTCAGATTACAAATACTTCTGCTAATGATACGAGAAATGAGAGTTGGACATGGCCCGCCCTCTACCATCCAGTGAATAATGAAGTTTTCCAGCAAACTCTAGATTCTTCCACTGTTTCTTTATTGTACTTATTGCTGTAGCAAATAAGAAGTGTGATTATGATGATAATTCAAGTGTCATAATTATAATGCGAAAATGAGGAATGATTAGCAAATGAAGGAGGAAAATTCTGAAATGGAACTCATTTTTCTCCAAATGAGCAGTCACAAAATTGTACCCCAAATGCTTGAAGTCTAATTGTCTCTTATTAATAAGTGTTGAAAATCAGTCGACGACTTCTGCTAAAGCGACTGAATGATTCCTTGCGAATTCCATCTTTTGCCATATCATTATCTCTCTTGTTCGATACGGATCACGAAGTCTGCGCGACTCTGCCTCATATATATGACTAATTGGAGGAATGTGGTCACATGTAAACACATAAATAAAGAGCGAAGCAGCCACTAAAAACGTCGGTTGCACATACTTTACTAGATCATAACTCGCGATCGTTGGTCGACACGAAAGGTTTTGTTCATCATCACTGATTTCAAATCGATGAGTGGCAGGGAACAATAATTAATATCCTGAAAACAATTATTAAATCCATTACAACACACTCAAATACTCTTTAATAATGAATTTTCTCTTAATCCAGGACACATGTTGACACCTGTGATTGAATAGCTGTAAGGCAAATTCATACATTGACACTAGCCCCATATTAGAAGCCAACTTGAACGAATTCGGACGCAGCCGCAGTCACTTTGATCGCCACCGTCGTCAGCGAGTTTGGACTCCTCCAGATTGCTGCGTCCGTTCTAGTCGGCAAGTAGTCAGTGGTATACTACCGACTAGTGTACCATCACTTGTATTTCTCCATATCTACCCGAGGGACTTCTTCTCTGCATTCACTAATACAGTCTCGGTGGGAGAACCAGCGCTCCAGACCTTTGGTTTTCCAGCCAAGGAATCTTCTCATTGCTGAAGAACCATCCTGATGTGACGCTGATAGAACTGTCATAGCGATGGATGTCTCCTTGACTCTGGTAAGTGATTTTGATGTCACTACTTTTCGGTGTGGAGTTAATCTGGTTAACCCAATAACCGTTTTCCAGGGGAAACAGCTGCGGGGCCCCAGCTGTCAGCTAAGATCCCGTTCAGCAAACGTTTAGGCTACTCAGATTGTCAGCAAAAAGTAAAATACACAACATGGCAATTATTCTACCCTGCGCACTACCATTTGAGTGCTGAGGCTCTACTTGTGTTTATCAGTTTCTGTATCTTATTCCATATATTTTAACCCATATAAGACTATTAACATATTATGTACGGCCGTTCCCTTTCACCATTGTCACTTATTTATACGTCTGCTCTTTCCAAACATGATACTAATAATAATTTATCCCTTGGCTATAGGATTATCAACGTGGCGACATTTGGTAAATAACATTCTCTTAGAACCGGCACACATGCATTGTTTCTTGTATGGAAGTTTATTCGTTGTATATCAAACCCTTCCTTTTTTGACGTTCTAGAATTTATAAATAATAGGTTGCAACAATTAGTCATTCGAATTATAGTTGTTACTACAGTAATCATCAGATTTTTATTTGACAGGCCGTAGAATGGTATATATTCAAGTTGTTTCTAAAAGATCTTGCATTTTGTAGCTTGTATAATCCGATCTTTGGGCTAAAACTAGGTTCGTGTTCAGTGACGCAGCTGGCAGCCCATCAGTATGGGGGCCCAGGTGGAGCCAAGATATTTTGGGGGTGTGGTTGCCAAAGAAAATTACACAAAACTATTGTGCCAATTCTGTAATTGGTAAAATATACTATTCTTGAATGTATTTATCCATGTGAATGAAGGAAAATGGTAGTATGAGTGATTAGTAAACCTCTTTGAAATTATAGAGCTCAATTTTCAATTAATTTTCAGTTCTTACTATATGCAAATATATCGAATACTGTAATGTAAATTTCCTCACAACCTAATATTCAACACTAGCCTAATTTCTATTATCAAGTTTTAATTTTGAGCTGTAGTATAATATCCTTGTCATGTAATAGTATGTCAAAATACTGCTTATCATCAGTAACACAAAAGACTTATGACCCTCCAAAGTCTCTTCAAAATTTCAACCTATCCCATTCCCTCTTCTTCATCTCCTCTCCCTGGAAACTAACTCTAGGCACCAGTAGCAAATTACATTGCACTTATTCAAAACTGTAACTGTTGCTTCAATCACTTCATACATAAGTTGATAACATTAAGTTGGGCCAAAATATCATGAACAAACATGTCATTTGTGTTAAAAACCTATTACTGTAATTCTGCTTTTGACCACCAAAGGGTTAAAGCTTAGCTACAAAGGGAATTTCAACGGGAGGGGGGCGTTGCCAGTGGGGGCCAAGCATTTGACTAGGGGGTCCTGGACCCCCATAGCGAATCCACTGTTCGTGTTATGAATTCTGCAAAATCCTTGGTGCATATATGTTTTCTAAATAAAAAAAATTGATAAAAGTAAGCTGACCTAGTATATTGAAGACACTGAGTTGTTTTATATCGAATTATAGCCCTTCCGTTCCTACGTCTGTAGTCTTTACAATTATTGAAAACTGCATACAAATGGGTTGAAGTGTGTTAGTTTAAGCTTTGTATTATTATTATGATACAGATTTTCATTGCTTTGTAGTATTATTATGATACAGATTTTCTTTTATACAGATTTTCATTGCTTTGTATTATTATTATGATACAGATTTTCATTTTCAACAGAAAAATCATGTTCTGAAATCTGCTATTGCGAAAAAATAACCGAGTGTCCAAAACGGATACCTCGTCCTAGATGACCCCCAGCAAAGTTTGGGGGTCGTTATCTATGGCTGATATTTCTTGGGGGTCATTATCTTTATGATATTTACAATCTTTTGTTTATGTTTTTTACGGTCATCCCCAACGGGCTTGTACTAAACACGCCGCAAAGGTGGATACGTACTGGGTTAAAACCTGTGGGGGTCACTGTCTAGGAAAGATCTTCCAAAACTAGTGATATCATATATATCAGATTTCTTTTAATAAAATTACACACGAGGAGAAAGTATTTCATCTGATTACTTCCGACAATTAGGCTTCACCAATTCAGGGGTGAGGTCTTATTATTATTATTATTATTATTATTATTATTATTATTATTATTATTATTATTATTATTATTATTAGTTTTTTCTCCGACCTTGACAAAGCTCTCCCGAAGTCTCTGTCATTATAAGATTTAAGCTGTGCGTTTTTTTTACCTGTTTTCTTTTTTCATCTTTTACCGAATTGATGGCGAAGCCTCTGTTACTTTCTATAAGAAAGTAAACCTTCCCCTGTGATATTTATTCTTGTTTAGTCCTTGTACTACTGATTTTGTTTATTTATCCGTCTGTTCGTGTTTTCATCAACGAAGCGTATTAGAGTTTTATATATTATACAAGAAGGGTATTTTCTTTGAATGTTATTTTGAATTAAAAAGTGTTTAGACTACTTATTTTAGATAAACACTTTCCACTTTGATAATATTTATTACATAATAGTTATCAGGCTTATGAAATTAATCTTATCACATAATTTGATTATATACCTAAAATATACAGTTAGAATGCAGTATTTTACAAATGATGAATATAGAAACTTTTCACTGTATGGTAATCTTTGAACTGTCGAACAAAGGGCCACATCGCGTCCCTTACAGTAATATCTGGTGTCTTCTCTCTCTCTCTCTCTCTCTCTCTCTCTCTCTCTCTCTCTCTCTCTCTCTCTCCTTTTTTTTCTCTTCGCTTGTTTTTGTGAGTTTTTTTATTTCTTTTTTGTGGGCGGAAGGACATCTATGAAGTGGCGGGTGGCTAGGCGCAATAGTTTGGTTGCTTCATCAGACTTACGCCCGCCAATTAAAGGCTTGATCAGACGTTGTATATTTTTCGAGGATTTGTCTGATAAGACGTTGCATGTTTTTAGATGATTTGTCTTATAAGACGTATATTTTTCGAGGATTTTTCTGATAAGACGCTGTATATTTTTCGAGGATTTGTCTGATTAGACGCTGTATATTTTTCGAAGATTTGTCTGATCAGCTGTATATTTTTAGAGGATTTGTCTTATAAGAAGTATGTATTTTAAGGATTTGTCTTATCGGACGTAGAGTAGAGGTAAAATATACAATTTAAGCATTCAGGACAACAATATCAAGAAGGTGAAAGAAAAGTTTTATAAATACCACTTCCCAGGGGCGTTCCTAGACATTTTTGGGCCCGGGGGGCACAGTCCCATTTGGGGTCCCTCTTATTGGGTGGGAGGCGAGTGAATCGAGCCAAAGCAGCTTGGGGCGGGCGTCGGGGGAGAAAATTTTTAGAATGAGCAATTGTAGGATCATTTTAAATGCACTTGTAAATGCAAATTTCAGAAATTTAGCTTGTCCTGTCATAGCAGCAATGGTTAAATTTCGCGTTTTGGGGCCCCCTACAATTTTGGGGCACGGGGGGCGATTTCAAACAGCCCCCGCCCTCAGGAACGCCACTGCCACCTCCTGGACTTACGTCAACATTCCACAGAGCAAACCTGCATGTCACATTTATCAACTATTTTAGTCTCATATTTTTATTATATGCCAATACAGCATCCAGCTTCATCGTTAAAGTATTATTAACATAGTCAGTATTAGTCCCGTATCATTTTTTTCCCAAATATACACATATACGTACGTATGTGTGCCGTGCATGCATGTATGGTTGGTTTTGGAATCAAATTCAACGTATAACGCGCCATCATAAAAAGTTTTCCTGATCTACGAATTGTTTCTGTGACTGCAACTAATCATTATGATTGACGACATTATTTAGTAACTCGTTTAGACTGGTGTGTTTTGAAGAGGAGAATAATTTATTTATATTTGGGTTTCGTTACCTCATCTTCAAGTTTTGGATGGACGTGGGACTCCACATTTCAAGCGAGGGATTGTGATGAGGGAAGTTTTTCCTTTCTTCGTATTGGGATATACCGTGCTGTTGCAGTACCTTGCAATTTTATGCTTCCAGGAATATTTTTGTTTGCTGATTTTTACACTGCTAGTAGACAGAGAAAATGATACAAAGTAGCTTCAAGCTCTCGCTCTCTCTCTCTCTCTCTCTCTCTCTCTCTCTCTCTGAAAATGATGAAAGCCAACTTTTCATCTCTCTCTCTCTCTCTCTCTCTCTCTCTCTCTCTCTCTCTCTCTCTCTCTCTCTCTCTTAAAATGATGAAAGTAGCCAAGCTTCATCTCTCTCTCTCTCTCTCTCTCTCTCTCTCTCTCTCTCTCTCTCTCTCTCTCTTTCTCTCTCAAAATGATGAAAGTAGGAAGCTTCATTTCTCTCTCTCTCTCTCTCTCTCTCTCTCTCTCTCTCTCTCTCTCTCTCTCTCTCTCTCAAAATGATGAAAGCTTGAGCTTCGTTCTCTCTCTCTCTCTCTCTCTCTCTCTCAAAATGATGAAAGTAGCCAAACTTCATTTTCTTCTCTCTCTCTCTCTGATCTCTCTCTCTCTGAAAAAATGATTTCTCTCTCTTCTCTCTCTCTCTCTCTCTCTCTCTCTCTCTCTCTCTCTCTCTCTCTCTCTCTCTTAAAATGATGAAAGTAGCTAAGCTTCATCTCTTCTCTCTCTCTCTCTCTCTCTCTCTCTCTCTCTCTCTCTCTCTCTCTCTCTCTCTCTCTCAAAATGATGAAAGTAGCCAAGCTTCATCTCTCTCTCTCTCTCTCTCTCTCTCTCTCTCTCTCTCTCTCTCTCTCTCAAAATGATGAAAGTTTTAGCTTCATCTCTCTCTCTCTCTCTCTCTCTCTCTCTCTGAAAATGATGAAAGTAGCCAAGCTTCAGCTCTCTCTCTCTCTCTCTCTCTCTCTCTCTCTCTCTCTCTCTCTCTCTCAAAATCAAAATGATGAAAGTAGCCAAGCTTCATCTCTCTCTCTCTCTCTCTCTCTCTCTCTCTCTCTCTCTCTCTCTCTCTCAAAATGATGAAAGTAGCCAAGCTTTATCTCTCTCTCTCTCTCTCTCTCAAAATGATGAAAGTAGCTTCATCTCTCTCTCTCATCTCTCTCTCTCTCTCTCTCTCAAAATGATGAAAGTAGCTTCATCTCAGCTTCTCTCTCTCTCTCTCTCTCTCTCTCTCTCTCTCTCTCTCTCTCTCTGTCTCTCTCTCTCTCAAAATGATGAAAGTAGCTTCATCTCTCTCTCTCTCTCTCTCTCTCTCTCTCTCTCAAAATGATGAAAGTTTCATCTCTCTCTCTCTCTCTCTCTCTCTCTCTCTCTCTCTCTCTCTCTCTCTCTCTCTCTCTCTCTCAAAATGATGAAAGTAGCCAAGCTTCATCTCTCTCTCTCTCTCTCTCTGAAAATGATGAAAGTAGCCAAGCTTCATCTCTCTCTCTCTCTCTCTCTCTCTCTCTCTCTCTCTCTCTCTCTCTCAAAATGATGAAAGTAGCCAATACTGTTGGTTTTGGAATCTCTCTCTCTCTCTCTCTCTCTCTCTCTCTCTCTCTCTCTCTCTCTCTCTCTCTCTCAAAATGATGATTGTAGCGAAGCTTTCATCTCTTCTCTCTCTCTCTCTGAAAATGATGAAAGTAGCCAAGCTTCAATTTATCTCTCTCTCTCTCTCTCTCTCTCTCTCTCTCTCTCTCTCTCTCTCTCTCTTCAAAATGATGAAAGTAGCCAAGCTTCATCTCTCTCTCTCTCTCTCTCTCTCTCTCTCTCTCTCTCTCTCTCTCTCTCTCTCAAAATGATGAAAGTAGCCAAGCTTCATCTCTCTCTCTCTCTCTCTCTCTCTCTCTCTCTCTCTCTCTCTCTCTCTCTCTCTCTCTCTCTCAAAATGATGAAAGTAGCCAAGCTTCATCTCTCTCTCTCTCTCTCAAAATGATGAAAGTAGCCAAACTTCATCTCTCTCTCTCTCTAAATGATGAAAGTGAATCATCTTCATCTCTCTCTCTCTCTCTCTCTCTCTCTCTCTCTCTCTCAAAATGATGAAAGTAGCTAAGCTTCATCTCTCTCTCTCTCTCTCTCTCTCTCTCTCTCTCTCTCTCTCTCTCTCTCTCTCCTGCCATGATTAAAATTTATATTTTAATCATGGCATCTGTTCAAATGATAGGTATTTGAGCCGTAAGAGGAGCTAGGTTAGTGAAATAGAATTAATATCCATTAAAAGGTTTGTTTTCTTTGTGGTGTAGCCTTAGCTACACCTCTTCATTTCGTTTAAATTTGTAAATCCAGAAAGTACAGAAAATGTTTAGAAAAATATCGAAAAGATTACAATATTTCCAGAAATTTATGGCCCTTAGGATAAAAAAATGCCAAGTATAGAACTGTGTATTTTGGGAATAAAAACTGTCAAAAAGAATCATCAGGTTTCCTTGTCATTCTGCCGAATGCTTCGTCCCAACCTCAGTAGGTAGTAGCTAGTGCTCCGCTTCAAAGCAAGTCTATTAATAGCCGTCTGCGCATGCGCGCCTAGGATATCCTGATCATATGATGTTGTGGGCTTGTATGTTAGGAAAAATAAGATTTTTTTTATTTTTGGTACCATGTAGATGGTAAAGCCATGACTGAAATTTTAGGAGATAGCATTGACGTTGGCCCTGTTTTGACTTTTTTGAAGGCTTGTGGTTTTAATGAAAATATCTTATAATTTTATATAGATATGTCTTTTTTATCTTATTTATGGGAATTTTAATTCCATTAGAAATTAAATCTCTTCGATGTTACCTTTTATAACATTGACCTTTAGAATGTCAGTTATAAAGTCATTATTTATATAATTTCTATTTTCATTCATTCTCATCATAGCGCTGAATGACCCTATGGGTCCCAGCGCTTGGTTTTATGCCTAAACCACATATTCCATTCCAATTTGTCATATTTCTTATCATATCAGTCTCTGTTGGACTTTATTGTCTCATAATGAGTATTTCTTTGGCCTCAAACGAATTTTATTTTTACTGATCAATTGGCCTGTCCATACGAGTAGGATATAGCTCCTTAGTTGGAACTTGGTTGGCAGATGAAAAGGTAGTTTGCATGATGTTGGTCACCGTTGGTAATCGTGTTTTGACAAAGATTCGTCTGGAATACTTTTATTTTGTCCTCAGCTTTTGTTGGGTTCCACTTCATTGAGTGAGTTTTAGGCATGATGTTTAGAGGGTAATGGTACTGAAGAAATTCTTTAGCACAACATTCTGTATAGTTAGGCTTTTCTTAAAGGGTTTTCTTAAAGGGTTTTTTTTCCGTGTGCCCAATGTTTTTACTCCCATTTTTTCTGGAACAATTCTATTGAAAAATCTTTTTATGTGTGCACACTATACTCCGATATTTTATCATTACTAATCAGTTGCTGTGTTCACGAGAAATTCTCAGTTTCCGTTAATAGTGTTCGGAATCTAATAAGAGAAGAAAAGTAGACATTTCCTTGCTGTTATGACCTTCAAAGTGAAGGAGAAACAATCAGAAAGACAAAACAAGTCAAACTTAGTAAGCTGTCGTTGCGACATTTCGATGAACTCTCTTTATATTGATTGAAGGGGTAAAACATCTCTTTTTTTGAGTGGTGACATTTAATTGTGTTTCATTAGCCAGGACATCTATTAGGCACACACACACACAATTAAAAACACCTTGGACAAAGGTATCACGGAAATTTTGTTCCAATAAACACTTTGTACTATGTGTTACATCAAGAAACGAAAGGGCAGTCATGGAAAATGCAAAATAGAGACAGGTTTGTTGTGAGACAGGACACCAGGTGCACAGAAGTGAACTAAAGCCTAGTCATTTTCTAAAACCAGATCATATGATTGTTCAGCGCTACGTATTAATTTATGATTTTAATAGAAAAATAATTCCTTTTTCATGTGGTGCAGATATATCTGCTAATCTTTAGCGAACAGATAGATCGCAGAGTTTGTCACTAAAGCAGCTGAATACTTGCTGGAAGACTTTCCAGGTATTTGTCAGGTTATCTAAGAGCTTCGCATATTATTCATGTTACCTTAAAGTCGTTTAAAAAATGTACAGAGAGAGACGTTACATATTGTTGCAATGAATTACTTTAACCTTGCATACTTTCCCTTAACGTTCATAGATATGTGAACTTTCACGAACTTTTGTCGCATCAGTTCAGTCTAGCAGATTATCTCGCTGCGTCTTGGTAACTTTTGAAAGGTATACTTCATCAAAGCTCGACTCGCAGAAGGTCTTTTGTTATCATACTGGTAATGCTAAAAGGGTAAAAAAAGGTTTGTCTTATTCTGTAGCAATACATGTTGGTCCTTGAATTGTAGTTCCTCATTGGACGGTGGGTATTGGGTATCATTCTCAGCTAGCACTCTGCTGGTTCCGCGTTCAATTCTGCGACCGGCCAATGAAGAATTAGAGGATTTTATTTCTGGTAATAGAGATTCATTTCTCGTTATAATGTGGTTCGGATTCCACAATAAGCTGTAGGTCCCGTTACTAGGTAACCAGTTGGTTCTTAGCCACGTAAAATAAATCTAATCCTTCGGGCCAGCCCTAGGAGAGCTGTTAATCAGCTCAGTGGTCTGGTTAAACTAAGGTATACTGACTTGGTCCTTGAATTAGTGCTGCTCGCTTTGGTAAAGCCCTTAGTAGTGAATTCGTCTCTCCTGGAAACGACAAAACTGCTCTTGAGACGAAGGTCTTATTAGAAATCTCATGGGAATCTTTCTCATAGGTATCTAATGGGACAAATAATATTATAAGTAAACAGTTACCATCACCATAGTCCCATTGCCCTAAAACTATTCTGTCCCGTAGGGGGCTAGTGCCGTCAGTGCACCTCATGCGGTGCACTGTAAGCGTTACTTCAGGTTTCTTTGCAGCGTCCCTTAGGCCTCTAGCTGCAACCCCTTTCATTCCTGTTATTGTACATCCGTTCATATTATCTTTCTTCTGAATTGCAGGCCTATAGCCTCAATAGTTTTTATTTTATTTAAGGTTAAAGTTAGCCGTCATCGTGCGTCTGGCATTGCTATAGGTGCCAAAAACACAGGCCACCACCGGGTCGCGGCTGAGAGGTCATACATCATTATATACTGTTCAGAAAACTCGATTGGGCCGAAGAAACTTCGGCGCATTTTTAACTTGTTTGTAGCTATCATGGTTAATGCGTTATGGACTGATTCAGTAACCATGGTTTGCATGCATGGTCTCGTTGTGTGTGTGAATTAATGGCTCAAGAAAAAAAAAAAAAAAAAAAACCTCGCCATTTTGACCAAGAAGTCACTCGGAATGTGTCATTTTTTTTTTCTTGAGGTGGGTCGATGTGGATGTTGCAAAAAAAAGTCATAGAACGAATTTGTAGTATTTTTCCTTCCTTTTGTTTTTGCTGTTTTATCTGCACTTGAAGAAATATCGTTTTTGGACACGTTAAGAGGTCGGAATGTTGGCATTTCGAGAGAATATTGATTCGCGACTATTTACTTATTATTTTTAGCTTTCTGTAAAAGAGAGCTATTGAGATGGCTATTTGTCTGTCCGTCCGCACTTTTTCTGTCCGCCCTCAGATCTTAGAAACTACCGAGGCTAGAGGGCTGCAAATTGGTATGTTTATCATCCACCCTCCCATCATCAAACAAACCAAATTGCAGCCCTCTAGCTTCAGAAGTTTTTATTTTATTTAAGGTTAAAGTTAGCCATGATAGTGTGTTTGGCACCGCTATGGGTGCCCCTGGCCTTGGCTGAAAGTTTCATTGGCCACGGCTGAGAATTCCATGGGCCGTGGCTGAGAGTTTCATACGTTGTACAGAAGTTTCTTTGGCATTTTTTACTTGTTTTTATTCGTGTTAAAACTGCTGACAATGCTTTGTCTGAGAACGTAAGGAAAATTGTATTTTTACCTGTGTTGGAATATGCACAAAGAGGGAACACTTATTAGTAAGATGTGTCTAAATGACAATTATTTCTGTATGTGAGACTGTAAAAGTAAGTATGCGTTAGTTTAACCAGACCACTGAGCTGATTAACAGCTCTCCTAGGGCTGGCCCGAAGGATTAGACTTATTTTAGGTGGCTAAGCATCAATTGGTTACCTAGCAACGGGACCTACAGCGTATTGTGGAATCTGAACCACATTATAGCGAGAAATGAATTTCTATCACCAGAAATAAATTCCTCTAATTCTTCATTGGCCGGTCGGAGACTCGAACTCGGGCCTAGCAGAGTGCTAGGCGAGAACTCTACCGACTCGTCCAACGAAGAATTTGACCCTCCTACAGTTAAGCAAGGGTAATCAGCGCCAACAGGTGACAGGCGAGTGACAGCAAAAAAAAAAAAATAAATAAATACTTCAAAAGAGAAAATAGAGTAACAGAGGCATGCATGAGATGTGGTTTGGAAAATAACTGGAAAATAGGGTAACGTAGGAATAACGATCAATAAGAAGAGAAATATGTTTAGTCACAGAAGAGGAAACTAACAGAAAAAGTGGAGGAGAAATGAGCAAACATATAGTATACTGAGTTTTAGCAATACCTTACTGATAGACAAACTTATTGGAAAGGAGTAGCTCTCGGTACTGCGGTGAAGAACATCATGATACAGATAAACAAGTAAAAATTGCGCCGAAGTTTCTTCGGCGCTGTCGGGTTTTCTGTACACCCGCTACAGCGTGTAATCAAGGCCACCGAAAATAGATCTATCTTTCGTTGGTCTCGGTATAGTGCTGTATGAGCCGCAGTCCATGAATCTTTAACCACGGCCCGGTAGTGGCCTGCCCTATATCGTTTTCAGATGCATGATTATGGCTAACTTTAACCTTAAAGTAAAAACTACTGAGGCTAGAGGGCTGCAATTTGGTATGTTTGATAATTAGAGGGTGGATGGTCAACATACCAATTTGCAGCCCTCTAAGCCTCAGTAGTTTTTAAGATCTGAGGGCGGACAGAAAAAGTGAGGGCAGAATAAAGTGCGCACGGACAGACAAAGCCGGCACAATAGTTTTCTTTTACAGAAAAACTAAAAAAGTTGCAAAAGTAGAGAATGAGGCAGCGAGGAAAATGCTAGGAACTCCTAGAAATGCCGCAACATATACACACTAAAGGGAGAGATAGGTTTAGCAGAAATGAAATAGAGAATCATGAGTGGAAGAATCCAGGTTATAAAGGGAACAGAAGAAAGGGAAATGGTTTACTGAACAGAGTGTTATGGGAAGTGAAAGAGAAGATACCTGGATGAAGGTAACTAGGGCTATATGGAAAGATGGGGATTGTTGGAAGGAGATTCAGAAGGATGAAATAAAAGGAACTGATAAAATAAAAGTAGAGAAATGGACAGTAAAAACTGAAAGAAAGAGGTCAACACTGGTTAGAAATCGGCAAAACATCTCAAGGTATTTTGTGTATGATAACCAATAACAGTAAAAGGGTTTGAAAGGTGTAACAAGAGGAAAACCTCATAGTGCAACTGCGAGGTTTTCCTCATGTTACACCTGTCAAACCTTTTCACTGTCAATTCCCATTTCAGCGCTGAATGACCTCACAGGTCCCAGTGCTTGTCCTTTGGCCTAAATTCTATATTCAATTCAACTAGCAAACTTGAGATGTCTTATTTTTCCGACTGGGCCAACCACTAACACATGAAGAACTTTGGTTGTCTGAGTATTGTTAATTTTTTCCCCTTGATGTTCCAACATAAACTAGAATTTGATGATAGCGTTGCTTCTGCATGTTTCTTATTTAACTGTGTTGTGGTTTGCACAATATGTTGTCAGTTTCTCGATATAGAACTTTTCGTTTTTTTTAATGTACCAAATTAATTTTTTTTTATTTATAGTATATCGAAACTGCATTGCATTAGCAGTTAGAAAAGCGCATATCTCACTCACTCTGGAGTGACATAAATTTTTTTTTATACAGAGCACGCTAGGTACCAATAGCTTTTTGTTTGCTTCCATGTCTCAGGCAATGAAAGAGCAAAGGAAACTGGCAGTGACGATTGGCACTGACCATCCTATATATTTTTTTCTTTAGTGTTGAGGTGACAGCTTTTTAAGACAGATCCAGGTCATGAAGCATTTGCTCAGAAAGCACTTTCATGAAACCGGTTTCCTATTTTAGTCATGTGATTTTGAGACGAGAAAACCTTCAATTGTTATATTCCTTGACTTAATAATGATTCAAGATAAGAATCCTGTAGCCTTTCCTATGGGAAACAAGTTTGTTACATACGCCGTAAGATATTCGATGCCATTTTCACCGCATGTTTAAGTGTTCGTTTGGGAGGGGGTTGGCGGTTATAAAATCAATACTATTGATGTTCTGAAGGGTCCACAATAAGATAGCTGTTTAAGGCTCGTGTAAAATTTTGAAAAGCTTTCGAACCCTACTCTGGGTTCATCTTCAGTCACATAAAGCTTTCGAACCCTTCTCTGGGTTCATCTTCAGTCACATAAAGTTTTCGAACCCTTCTCTGGGTTCATCTTCAGTCACATAAAGCTTTCGAACCCTGCTCTGGGTTCATCTTCAGTCACATAAAGCTTTCGAACCCAATTCTGTGTTCACCTTCAGTCACAATTGAAGATGAACCCACAGTGGTGTTCGAAAGCTTTTATAAATTTTACACGAGCCTTAAACAGCTATCTTATTGTGGACCCTTCAGAACATTTATGAACTCTCGTGATAGAGAACTTTTCTCCCAATACTATTGATATCGTGATATACCCAGCTGAGAATGGAAAATTTCTTTTACAGTTATTTTTTTTTTGTGTGGACGGGTGAGATACTTTGTAAGACACGCGATGACAGACAATAGTATGTGTGGGTTGAAGAAACAAGGACGGACTGCTCTTGACTTTTTTTTTTTCCTCTTGATCCTGAGTAGTTTGTATTCTCTTTCTCCGTCTCCAGCAACCCGTATTTCTATTTCGTTCCGAAATTCGCCCACTTCGTTCTTATGGTAGATTATTACTCACGAAATAACATAATAGCTTTTGGAGGGGTGGGTAGAGCTCTCGGCTAGCACGCTGTTGGCCCAGCGTTCGACTCTCCGACCGGCCTATGAAGAATTAGAGGAATTTATTTCTCGTCATAATGTGGTTCGGATTCCACAATAAGCTGTACGTAGGTCCCGTTGCTAGGTAACCAGTTGGTTCGTAGCCACGTAAAATAAATCTAACCCTTCGGGCCAGCCCTAGGAGAGCTGTTAATCAGCTCAGTGCTTTGATTAAACTAATGTATACTTAACTTATTCCTCCTTTTGTCCGTCTGTCTGTCTGTAAGTGTGTCTGTCACGCATACCTTGTCTTAATTATTTCTTGAATGTTTCATGAATGTCTAGATAAATATCCATGATACAATTAAAAAATACCCATAATAGCATGAGTCTTGAAATGGAGAAACAAATCCACAGTTATGGATATGTACATATATAACAATTATGAATTTATGTACTGTATATGTGCATATATTTAAAGATAAATCTGTACAGAAGCTTTCGAGAAACTCTTCGATTGAAAAGGGGAATCGAACAGTTTCCCGGAAGTCTTCTGTACAGATTTATCTTTAAATATACGTATACATATACAGTACATAACTGTGGATTTGTTTCTCAATTCAGAATATAATTTCTCCATGGACCATAATTCTGATAACTAGAGCAGTTTTACCATTCTCTTCGTTTCGGGTGTAGGCGCGTAGTGTACCCTGTTAAAGGGTTGCCATGAGATCTTCAAAGCTGTTGTCATAAAAAGCATTAATTCAGTGTCCGTAAAGGTTTGCGTGTTTTCTAAGTAAGCGCAGGTTGCTATTTTGAAGCCCGAACATTTATTTAAAGTACAATAATTGACGGTTTTCCTTTCCTTTATTTAAAGAACTCGTTCTTCACTCCAAAGGCGAGTTCATTCAGTGCAAATTTATTTTGAAATAGCTCAGCAGTTAAGAGAAAATGTGCTTTATTTCACAGAGTACCTAATTTTTAGATTACCTGAATATTTAAAGCAACTTAATTGCCATAACACGGAAGAATAAAGAACTAATAGGACGTCGAAAAGATATGCTTGACTATGTCAAGGTTATTGGCTTACGTTAAACTTATGAAAAATGCTGCAATGCATTCATTGAGAGGCCTGGTGCATATATGAAGAGATGTTTCTTAAAAAGGCGATTCATATTCGCAATATGATGAAATCTTTTGCATAGAAAAATTAAGTCACCGTCAATGTAATGTGTAGCTAAATGAAAACGATAGAAATTTACTGAACATGCCCCATCAGTGCAAGGTTCTCTTATGAAAACAGGACTAAACACAGTATTATACACTTTATTATTATTATTATTATTATTATTATTATTATTATTATTATTATTATTATTATTATTATTATTATTTCAGTAGATAAAACCTATTCACATGCAACAAGCACACCAAAGGGGCCATTGACTTAAAATTGAAGCTTCCAAAGAATGTTGGTTTCAACCTCCCTCTGCAGACCCCACACTGCAGCAGTAACTGATCATAATACAGTTAGTGATTTTTCATCGGCCTGGGGAGAAGCGAACCCGCAACATCTGAGTGGCATGCCACGACACCAACCAGTATACCAGTTACTCGAATAAGTTCTAATTGTTACATCGTCTTTTTCTTAACAGTTTTTACCTGTATGATAAAAATTGCCCTTAGCTACTCTTTTAGCTTTTATTTTTTTTTGCTTTTTATAAATATCATCTCGTGCGCACTTCATTATTAAATACTTTTTTGGATAAACTAGAATGAAAATGCCATTACGCAAATCTTTTATCTTGCCTCTAAGGATATTGTCTTCATTCTGATGATTTTTAGTTTTCTATAAAAGAAAACTATTGAGATGGTTATTTGTCTGTCCACCCTCAGATCTTAAAAACTACTGAGGCTAGAGGGCTGCAAATTGGTATGTTGACCATCCACCCTCCAATCATCAATCATACCAAATTGCAGCCCTCTAGCCTCAGTAATTTTTAATTTATTTAAGGTTAAAGTTAGCCATGATCGTACGTCTGGCACCGCTAAAGGTGCCAACAACACAGGCACCACCGGCAGCGGCTGAGAGTTTCATGAGCCGCGGCTGAGATTTTCATACAATATTATACTTGTTTTGTGTTAGATATGATTATAATTTCGTTTGTCTTGCGTAGTGATTATCGCATATATTGAGGTGAATGAATATCATCGTACACTGCTATTTATAAGTAAAAGGTAATTCATCATTATTAGTTTTTTCCCGGTTGGTCTCTGGTGAATAGTCTTCCTAAGTGGCCTGTCACAGTGACCAGGAACATGAAGATAATCTGTAGAGGAAGTGCATTTGGTCAATGAAAAGTCTATCTCTTCACCTGCAGGAGATGTCTCCTATTCAGGTATTCTGTTCACCTGCAGGAGATATCTCCTATTCAGGTATTCTAATTCACCTGCAGGAGATGTCTCCTATTCTGGTATTCTGTTCACCTGCAGGAGATATCTCCTATTCAGGTATTCTAATTCACCTGCAGGAGATGTCTCCTATTCTGGTATTCTAATTCACCTGCAGGAGATGTCTCCTATTCAGGGATTCTAATTCACCTGCAGGAGATGTCTCCTATTCAGGGATTCTAATTCACCTGCTGGAGATGTCTCCTATTCAGGGATTCTAATTCACCTGCAGGAGATGTCTCCCTATTCAGGGATTCTAATTCACCTGCTGGAGATGTCTCCTATTCAGGTATTCTAATTCACCTGCAGGAGATGTCTCCTATTCAGGGATTCTAATTCACCTGCAGGAGATGTCTCCTATTCAGGGATTCTAATTCACCTGCAGGAGATGTCTCCTATTCAGGAATTCTAATTCACCTGCAGGAGATGTCTCCTATTCAGGGATTCTAATTCACCTGCAGGAGATGTCTCCTATTCAGGGATTCTAATTCACCTGCTGGAGATATCTCCTATTCAGGTATTCTAATTCACCTGCAGGAGATGTCTCCTATTCAGGGATTCTAATTCACCTGCAGGAGATGTCTCCTATTCAGGGATTCTAATTCACCTGCAGGAGATGTCTCCTATTCAGGATTCTAATTCACCTGCAGGAGATGTCTCCTATTCAGGGATTCTAATTCACCTGCTGGAGATATCTCCTATTCAGGTATTCTAATTCACCTGCTGGAGATGTCTCCTATTCAGGATTCTAATTCACCTGCAGGAGATGTCTCCTATTCAGGGATTCTAATTCACCTGCAGGAGATGTCTCCTATTCAGGGATTCTAATTCACCTGCAGGAGATGTCTCCTATTCAGGGATTCTAATTCACCTGCAGGAGATGTCTCCTATTCAGGGATTCTAATTCACCTGCAGGAGATGTCTCCTATTCAGGTATTCTAATTCACCTGCAGGAGATGTCTCCTATTCAGGGATTCTAATTCACCTGCAGGAGATGTCTCCTATTCAGGGATTCTAATTCACCTGCAGGAGATGTCTCCTATTCAGGGATTCTAATTCACCTGCAGGAGATGTCTCCTATTCAGGGATTCTAATTCACCTGCTGGAGATGTCTCCTATTCAGGATTCTTTTTCACCTGCTGGAGATGTCTTTTATTCAGGGAATCTAATTCACCTGCAGGAGATGTCTCCTATTCAGGGATTCTAATTCACCTGCAGGAGATGTCTCCTATTCTGGTATTCTAATTCACCTGCAGGAGATATCTCTTATTCAGGTATTCTAATTCACCTGCAGGAGATGTCTCCTATTCAGGGATTCTAATTCACCTGCTGGAGATATCTCCTATTCAGGTATTCTAATTCACCTGCAGGAGATGTCTCCTATTCAGGTATTCTATTCACCTGCAGGAGATATCTCTTATTCAGGTATTCTAATTCACCTGCAGGAGATGTCTCCTATTCAGGTACTCTAATTCAGCTTGCAATGCATCACTTGGAAAATTGTTAAAATGCTGGCGTGTTCCGATAACTGCTGATGCGACTTTTCTATTTTCAAAGCTATTTGTACTTTTTGTTATCTGAGATAACTTGTTTTTTATGCTTTGAAGTGAACTGGGTAGCCATATCAAGGAAAATCATAGTCATAAAGACCCATGGAAAGTATATAAAACTTTTTAACGCCATTTCTCCAAACGCTATTGTAATAGCTGGTATAGTGGTTAGTGTCGTGGGCAGCCACTCAGATGTTGCAGGTTCGCGTCTCACCCAGGCCGATGAAAAATCACTGCCTCTGTATCATGATCAGTTACTGCTGCAGTGTAGGGTCTGCAGTGGGGGGGTTGAAACAAATATTCTTTGGAAGCTTGAATTTCAAGTCAGTAGCCCCTTTGGTGTGCTTGTTGCATGTGAATAGGTTTCATCTACTGAAATAATAATAATAATAATAATAATAATAATAATAATGAATGAGGCTAATGTCCTGTTGCGACGTCTCACTGCTATTTTCAGAAAACATGCAAAAGATTCGGTTCAGAATGCTATCTGTGCCGCTTGCTTATTTGGTACTTCTTTTGGAATTAGACTTGCGTTCAGCTCATCGGGTGCACACCGATTTGATTCTGAACTCGGGCAAATGCCGTTGGTTGTAGGAATCCATTATTTTCTGAGAGGTAAGCGCGAAGGTGTTTCCTACTTGCTGTGTTTGTAGTACATCATAAAAAAGAAATTAAATGCATAGTTTGTAATTAGTGGTATAATGCGCAATGCATAAGATTGGATTTATGCATGTCAGTGCCCGCGGAAAAATGTGATGAAATCGCAGTCTTCCCTGAAGAATTCATTTGGATGAATTGAAACTGGAACCCTTGACTAGCCATATGGGAAATACGGTTCCAAAATCTGAGGGAACACTCCAGAATATTAAAACTAAAGAGAAAAATACTTACATTATATATATATATATATATATATATATATATATATATATATATACATATATATAGATAATTATATATATATACATATATATATATATATATATATATATATATATATATATATATATATATATGTGTGTGTGTAATTTTATATATATATACAAATAGATAGATAGATAGATAGATATGAGAAAGACAAAATCGTACTCAAGAAAATGCAGAACAGCGTATTTACGCAGCGACCTTCAATGTTTATCACCTGATTGCATTACTTCTGTTTCCGCTGAAGGTTTTCAATCAGCAAATGTTACGTTATCTTCACTTTCGTAGTGGTTCTCATCATCATAATCCTGGTTTCTCTTTTTAGGCTCTCCTGTTCGGCATCATTTGTCTATTTACTTGATAAGCTTCTGTTTATAGTTTTCTTAAATAACGTTCTAACATGACATATTTTTTTTCTTATTATTAGTCTAATTTTTTCTTTAAAGTTTTTAAGTTTTCGTCATTTCAGTTCGTGGAGCATCTTGCTGAGTAGTCTGGGTACTATTTCGAAGGTCATCATATATATATATATATATATATATATATATATATATATATATATATATATATATATATATTATATACAAATCTGATATTCACTTTCGCTTTCACATTCGTTTTTAGTTTTCTGTAAAAGAAAACTATCGAGATGGCTACAGTATTTGTCTACCCCTCCGCACTTTTTCTGTCACCCCTCAGATCTTAAAACTACTGAGGCTAGAGGGCTGCAAATTGGTATGTTGATCATCCACCCTCCAGTCATCAAACATACCAAATTCTAGCCCTCTACTTTCAGTAGTTTTTATTTTATTTAAGGCTAAAGCTAGCCATGCTCGTACGTCTGGCACCGCTATAGGTGCCAACAACACAGGCCACCACTGGATCATGGCTGAAGGTTTCATGGCCCGCGGCTGAGAAATTCTTGGGCCGTGGTTGAGAGTTTCATACAACATTATGCGCTGTACAGAAAACTCGATTACGCTGGAGAAACTTTCGGCGCATTTTTTACTCGTTAGAGTAATCCGCAGTCAGCGTGGAATATCATGACTTGCATAAGAAGAACCTGAAGCAATAAAAATTGCATTATTGATAGGCATTACTTTGTCAGGAATGATGCATGCCAATATGAATTACATCAACAGAGGCCATTGACTCTGGAGACACCTTATTTACCAATTTCTCAAATTTATTGGCAGTTTATTAGAATCTCTATAACGGTCAATTTCGACGAATTCATTCGTGATTTCATTGAAGCTCCATGACTTATGTTTTGTGCTCCATAGTGATTTCAGTATGACTAGTTGACCTCTATTTTTCCCAAATATTTTTGTGGCTCATCTACAGTAAAGTGTCGTTAACATCTATTTTTTATATATTTTTTGTGACTTAAGTAAAATTTTCTGTAACCTTTATCTGTATTTTAGGTGGAATTACGGTAACCTTTTAGATGGAATTTCGGTAACCTTTGATTTGCTAAATATATTTGTTTTGTGGGTAAAGTATTCCCTGTCTCTCTCTTATTCTCAATGTATCTGTTCCTTATGTGCGGTTTTGGCTACTTATATTATTTGCTAAAGTTATTTGTGTTTTAAGTGAAATATAGATAACCTGTCATATTTGTAAAGTTTGTTTGAGTTAAGGTAATATCTTCATAATCTCTGATAGGCTAAATTTTTTGTTTAAGTAAAGCGCAGTAACTTCTCTATTTACTAAATTTGTATTTAGTCAGAGTAAAATATTAGTATTTATCCTCTAATAATTGTAATTTATTTCACTCAGGGTTAAGAATACTCCCAGTTCCATATCCATAGACTTTGGTAAAGAAAAAAAAAAAAGAATCTTTCCTAGAGTTACCCCCAACAAAGTTTGGGGGTCGTTATCTAGGACTGACATATCATGGGGGTCATGATCTTATGACATTTACAGTCTTTTGTTTGTTTTTACGGTAATCCCCAGCGGGCTTGTACTAAACACGCCGCAAAGGTGGACGCATACCGGGTTGAAACCCTTGGGGGTCACTACCTCGGAAAGACCCAAAACATGTAAAAAATACGCCGAAGTCTCCTCGGCGCAATCGAGTTTTATGCACAGCCTATAATGCTGTATAAAACTGTCAGCTACGACCGGGCAGGACCGCACGCTGCTATACTCACGATACATGGCTAACCTTGACCTTATAAATAAAATAAAAACTACTGAGGCTAGAGGGTTGCCGTTTGATATGTTTGATGATTGGAGGATGGATGATCAACATACCAATTTGCAGCCCTCTAGCCTCATTAGGATCTGAGGGCGGACGGACAGACAAAAATAGCCATCTCAATAGTTTTCCTTTACAGAAAACTAATAAAAGGGCAATAGTCAGTTGAATCTAGCACGGATGTTAAACTAAAAGAATATTCCTGACTGATCGATTTTGACTTTCTTAGAAATGAAGCAGTTTGCTTAAATTATTGCGGTCACGCGACAAAATCAGTGTTCATCGGATTGTGAGAGTATATGAGAGCGCAGAAATTGTTCTAGAATAGATGAACGGTGTTGATCCAAGGAATCAGCAAGAGTATAAAAAAAGAAAGAAAAAGAAAGCGACCTTCTGAGGAGAATGAAATATTATAGGGCTTGATGATAGCACTCGCGTGCTCCCAGTCTGAGTAGCATGAGGGTAATTGTGTTCTTTTTCAAGCGAAGGTTTCAAGAGTGTTATTTGCTTGCCTTTTTTTTCGTAAGTATTCCAGTTTTCCACTTTTGTTTGATTGCAAACGGTGTTTATACTCTCATCTCTCTCTCTCTCTCTCTCTATTATCAGAATCTGCTGTTATTCTGCAATGACGCAACTGCAGGCTTTCTCAGTCACTAATAATAAAGCAGATCCCGTTGCACAATCGCGCGAAGAGTAACTTGGATTGGTTCGATGGAGCTTAAGCCTGAAATAACTTAATGCCTCGCGTATCGTGAACAAAATTTATTGTGGTTCTTTGCAGGTGATGCAGTAAATTTGTATCATAAATTCTTGGTCAAAGGCTTTGTATTTATGGCACAAACTTAGACATTCAATACTATATCGGGAAGTCAGAAATAATAATATAAATCGTGAGCCGAAAGGTTACGGATAAACGAGGATTGAGTCTAGAATAGCCTTAACGACGCCTGTCTTCCTGTCACGCTCTCACAACCAACCTTCCACGTCAGCTGCTGCGTAAAAATAGAGATTTTCTGCGCTGTTTTCCCAATTTATTTTGAATCATCCTTTTTTGGTCAGTGGAATGAATTTGAAAAGGAAAATCTTCCTTTTGCAGCTTAGTTTCGTAACTTTTTCACAAATACCAGCATTTACGTGTTATGGCGGCAGAACATGACAATAGGCTAAGTCTGCGATTCCTCAGAACAAATTTGGGATCAAGACAGTAAAAGTATTTCTTCAGAATTTGCCTTAATGTAGTTAAAAATTTGTCATCATTCGGAAAAGGCAGACTAAAGAAATGCTTTTACTGTCTTAATCCCAAATTTGTTCTAAGGAATCCAACAACAATTTGAACACTTTTAGCTTCTGTAAAAGAAAACTATTGAGATGGCTTTGTCTGTCCTTCCGCACATTTGCTGTCCGTCCTCAGATCTTAAAAACTACTGAGGCTAGAGGGCTGCAAATTGGTATGTTGATCATCCACCCTCCAATCATCAAACATACCAATTTGCAGCCCTCTAGCCTCAGTAGTTTTTATTTTATTTAAGGTTAAATTTAGCCATGATCATGCGTCTGGCAACGCTATAGGACAGGCCACCACCGGGCCTTGGCTGAAAGTTTCATGGGCCGCGGCTCATACAGCATTATACGCTGTATAGAAAACTCGATTGCGTCGAAGAAACTTCGGCGCATTTTTTACATGTTTAGATTTAAAGGCACTGTACCCAACCTTATGCGTTCTTTGGTGGTTTATAAGTATACTTGTCTGAGATGTAATCTCGGGACTTAAGTCGGATCCACCAAAAGAATGCTGAAAGTGCGAATCGACTCTCATCGTGGCGTTAGCCGTAGAACAGGGTGTACTTTGAGTAAGAAGGAGTTTTCTAGCATAAGGGAACGTACTAAACAGCGTAAATCTTTTATTTCCTATGACGATTTTGAAATCGTTGAGCAAGCTGCTGATGAAACCTCCCTCCATATCCTCGAGTCGTTATCCGTCAAACAACCGGTTCCATCATTGAATAGTCGGTCTTCTTCTTCTGCCCCTCTGTTTTAGTGCAGCAGATAATTGCATATTTCATAAGAATCGTTCAGATAGTGAAACAAGCATGAAATTTTGCACAAGTGCTCTTTAAAGTTCCTCTATCAGAAAGGGCGCTGGCCACGCAAAAATTTAATATGGCGGCCAAATTCCAAGATGGCGGCCAGTATTGACAGATTTTGGCTAATTTTTCACTAGAATGGCATGTATTTGCTTCTAGCAATATGGTAAAGCTCTTCCATACTATTTCTTGTGAATATTATGTTTCTGTAGCTTCCCAGTACAGTTTACCTTTAAATATGGGGGCTATATGGCTGCCAAGAAAGGTAGAAACAATAATTATAATGAGAAATAATGCCCGTTCAACAATTATCGTTTTAAGCATGGATCTTGGTTTCTGTGGTTTTAGATCCTAATGAGGCCATCTCTTTCGAATAACTCATCAATTTTGAAGGAAAATTAATAAATGTAAAAGAGTGTATGTCTGCACACAACCAGGGCACACTGGTGACATCACTGCTGTGTAACTCAGCATGGGGTTCAGTGCCAGCTAATCCAACTTTACTAATCCTGTAGTCTTAGACTAGTAGTTGTAGTATAGTTTAGTTTAGTGTCCCAAATGCTTTCTAACAGCCCCAGACCAGCTATAGTTAGATAGCGCACCTGAATAGACAGGATGTGCCAGCCTTGGGAGAGCCGAGCCAAGGGTATGGGGGTTGTACATGATGGTTCATGTACTTACCCGGATGGTGTACAGATCACACGGGACTTAAATGGCACTGGATGAATGATCGGGCTAGGTGTAGGGAGACCGAACCTAGTTGAATCCCATACAGGAATGTGTGCTTTGTTTAAGGTGGTAAAGGATAACCCCTCGGCCTTAATCAAAAGTGAAATCATGGCAGAATGTGATGCCAATCCAATATTGAGCAGTAGAAAAACAAACTGGAGTTTGTGTTGTCTTTGTCAGAAGGACAAAGAGGTGAGCACTTGACATCACCTCCAAGTCATCATGTCCTAGACCATGATGGGTACACAATGCTGGCAAGGAACATTCCCATGTTCAGTGAAATTAATGAAATGCCACTGATAATGGATCCAGCAAGGCTGGATGAAGGTGATGGCATAGAGGCCACTCTCAGGAAAAAATGCAGCAAAATACCATGTGAACTGTCGCTTGTTGTTTAACAACACTAAACTGGACCGTGCAAGAAAGCGACAATCCAATGACCAGACCAGCAACACTGAGACTAGTCGTGCAAAACTGCGCCGAACCAGTCATGACAATGAAGTTTGCATTTTCTGTGAGAAAGTGGCACCTGCATCTGATCTCAGACAGGCTAGTACTAAGGGCCTTGACTTGAAATTGCGTGAATGTGCAGAGATACTTAGTGATGGCAAGCTCCTTGCTAAGTTGACTGAGTGGGGATGTCATTGCACAGGAGTTTAAGTATCACCATGCCTGTCTTTGTGCCCTCTACAACAGAAAAGGTCCTACCTGAGGAGCCTTGAGAAAGACCAAGGTAGCACTGAGTCAGAATCAGATGTGTATCCACTAGTTCTGTCAGAACTGATGACATACATTGTTGAAAACAACCTTTGTTCAGATGATCCAGTCACATTTCGGCTGGCAGATATTTGCCACCTCTACCAACAACGTCTGGAACAATTGGGTGTAGAGTCACCAAGTGTAAATTCCACGAGACTCAAAGACAAACTTCTGGCAGAAATTCCAGAACTTGAGGCTCATAAATCTGGCAGAGATGTATTACTTGCATTTCAAAAGGATGTGGGAAAAGCACTTGCTCAATCATCTGATCTTTCAGAGGCAGTTATCATTGCTAAAGCAGCAAATATTCTCAGAAAGTCTATACTTGATCATCAGTCACGGTTTGATGGCACATTTTCTGAGGCTTGTGTACGAAATTCTGTGCCTCCTCTCCTGCTCCAGTTTGTAGGGATGGTTGAGCATGGGGCTGACATCAAGTCACAGTTACGATTTGGAGCATCAAAGTCAGACCAGGCCATTGCACAGCTCATGCAGTTCAACTGCTACTCCCGATACAAAGAGGGAGCAACAACTCATAGACACTCCAAAGACAGAGAAACACCATTCCCAGTCTACATGGGACTCTCAGTCTATGCCAAAACCAGGAAGAGAAACCTGGTTGAAATGCTACATCAGTATGGCCTCAGTATCTCTTATGACAGAGTACTGGAGGTCTCTGCACAGTTAGGAGATGCCACAGTTAGCAAATATGTGGAGGAGGGTGTGGTCTGTCCCCAGTACTGAAAAGGGTTGTTCACCACTGCAGTGATGGACAACATCGACCACAACCCATCTGCAAACTGCCACTACCTCCTTCCATGGAACTAGCATCTCCATATTTCAGCACCCACCAAGGAGAACACTGGACAGGAAAGACAGCAACTAAAGTTTGCACCTGAGAAAGTGAGGTCGGTGCCTGAATTGCCGGACACATTCACAAACATTCCCAGCTTCCTTAGTGAGGGTGGTAGGCTGTACACATGTCAGAAGTCTCAGCTGACCTCGGTCCTGAGAGTCATGTTACACTAGAAGACAAAAAGAACCAAAGACTGATGTCCTCATTGTAGATGGATCAGCTTTGGTCCATGCCTTGCCACCAAAGAAAGGAAAGACCTTTGAGGGCTTGCACTTTGCGACTTCTTGCCTGTGATACAATCCTATAGCAGCAAGTACACATCATCACATCTTGTATTTGATGTATACAATACATCCAGCCTCAAAGCTGAGACCAGGCTCCAACGTGGTCAAGGAGGAAGGCGCAAGGTGACAGACAAGAACACAATTCCATCCAACTGGCGCAATTTCCTAAGACACGATGCCAACAAGACAGAGTTGTTCCAGTTCCTGGCAGACAAAGTTGCCCAGATGTCTGCCACAAATGTTGTCATTGCCACGAAAGGGTCTGCTGTCCTCAGCACTCATGAGGCTAGTCTTCAGGGACTGGAAAAGTGCTCTCATGAGGAAGCTGACACCGCATCTTTCTCCATGCCAAATATGCCACAGAACATGGAGCCAAGACCATCACGGTTAAAGCAAATGACACAGATGTTCTTGTCGTTGCAGTCAGTGCTTTCTCCACTCTCCACAATCTAGGGCTAGAGAAGCTATGGGTGGCATTTGGCCAAGGCCAGAGCCTGCGCTGGATTGCTGTGCATGACCTGTGCAACTCTCTGGGCCAGGAGAAGGTGAATGGCATGCTCTTCTTCCATGCGTTCACAGGCTGTGATACAGTGTCAGCCTTCCGAGCAAGGGCAAGAAGACCGCCTGGCAGACATGGAACATCTTTCCAGAGGCCTCCACTGTGTTCTCCAAACTGAGTCACTACCCTCTCAGAGTGGAAGAGAGTGACCTGAAGGTCCTGGAGAGGTTTGTCATACTTATGTATGAAAGATCCAGCACTGCTGGCACTGTGGATGAGGCTAGACTTGATATGTTTGCCAGAAAACAAAGGGCATATGAGGCCATTCCACCAACCAGGTGAGCTCTCCTCCAACACACCAAGCGTGCTGCGTACCAGGCTGGTTGTGTGTGTGGGGCAGGCCACCCAGTGTCAGCCACAGCCAGAGAACCCTGCTGAGTGGGGATGGCAAAAGTCTGGTGAAGCATGGCAAGTCCTCTGACAACCAACTCGCCCTTAGCCAAGAGTTGCCAACAGCTTACCAAATGTGGATGCAAAGCAGGCTGTCGGGAAAGGTGCAAGTGCTACAAGCTGGGTCTTCCCTGCACAGCTCTGTGCACTTGCAAATGTGAAGTCTAGATAAATATTGCCCTCTCTTCAGTAGATAATCTAGCTTGAGCATCCAACGTGTCATGCTATGCCTACCTTCTTATCCTGAATTTTTTCAAAGGTGTAGGTTGAGAGACCTATACATAGATTGGTTATGCGTTTAGTCCGATATTTCTCTTCTTTTTCTTTTTATGGTTACAGTCTTAGACACAATGTTGTATGTGACCATACCATTACTATTTCAGTTGAAAATAGCATATTAGTTAAACTGTCTGATCACATGAATATACCATTAAATAAAAACAGTTGGTCTCTATGTCTGCTGGCGCTGTGGATAGAAAAAAAACTTTTATGGCAACCATTTTTGCATGCATCTTGGTTACAATTCATTTAGTAAGGGTTTTCAATAAAATGTGTGGTATGGAACATTTTTATAACCTAAAAGTCGAGGTTTAAAAAAAACTGTTGTTTCACTATCTGAAGGATGTTTCTTCGTCACTATTTGTAGCTTAGGATGTTTCTTAGTCTTTTCCAGTTTTCTTATTTTGAGGCGTTAGGTTGATTTTAACTTTTATGTTTCGGTTTCAATATCTATGTTTAACATTAATGATTTTCTTACTGAATATCATGTATTGATAATTTTTTGTTACTTTTGTATTTTATCCCTGATGATGAAGCCATGGTTTGAAACGGTGGCAGGAAATAAGTCGAATTAAGCTTCACCTCCTTTTATATATATATATGTGTGTTTATATATATATATATATATATATATATATATATATATATATATATATATTTATATGTATATATATTTATATATGAAATTTTGATCACACCGTGATTTATATACAATCATGAAGCTACAAATGTCGTTTAATATCCAATTCACGCTACTTCGGGAATATCCCCGATGGGGAATTATCGAGACCCGGCAGTACTGATCCATTTATCACTTATAATTCCCCTTTGGTGATAATTCCCCATCGGGGATATTCTGAAGTAGCGTGAATTGGATATTAAACGACATTTGTAGCTTTGTTATTACATATATATATATATATATATATATATATATATATATATATATATATATATATATATATATATATATATATATATATATATATATAGTTTGGTATAGTATGTGTTAGCACAGTAAGTATATCTTAGTTTAACCAGACCACTGAACTGATTAGCTCTCCTAGGCTGGCCTGAAGGATTAGATTTATTTTACGTGGCTAAGAACCAACTGGTTACCTAGCAACGGGACTTACAGTGTATTTTCCGAACCACATTATAACGAGAAATGAATTTCTATCACCAGAAATAAATTCTTCTAATTATTCATTGGCCGGTCGGAGAATCGAACGCGGGACCAGCAGAGTGCTAGCTGAGAACGATACCTACCTGTCCAATGAGGAACTGAAAACTGTTGTAAAAATTGCTTTGTTATCCATAAGTAAACAAGTAAAAAATGCTTCTAAGTTTCTTCGGCGCAGTCGAGCTTTTTGTATGAGCCATGGCCCATGAGGCTCTCAGCCAAGGCCCGGTGGTGGCCTGTCCTATAGCATTGCCAGACGGATGATCATTGCTAACTTTAACCTTAAATCAAATAAAAACTACTGAGGCTATAGGGTTGCACTTTGGTGTGTGTTTGATGATTGGAGAGGTGGATGGTCAACGTACCAATTTGCAACCCTCTATCCTCAGTAGTTTTTAAGATCTGAGGGCTGGACAGAAAAAGTGCGGACGGACAGACAAAGCCGGCACAATAGTTTTCTTTTACGGAAAACTAAAAAAGGTTTGAATTTCTGGTGAAAATCCGAATGTGTAACATTGCGGCATTGTCAGATGTACATAAGCTGTTCACCTCTTTTTTTCTGCAGGTTTTCAATATGTGTAGATTATTTGTGGCTGTTTGCAGTATCTTATTGAAGTACTTTCTGTTTCAGGTGCTGCTGCTGGCCATAAGTGTCGGTGAGTATAACTTTTCCTCAATATTAACAGTTAAAAAAGCTAATTAAAAAATATGTGTTTATTCTTGCATATGTATGTAATTAGCACTGATATTCTTGTTTATTCCAAGTGTGCTTGTATTTAAGTGAAGTTAGTTTACATGTAATTACATCCATTGGCTGTAGTATACATATGGATTGTTGATTCCTCGGAGAGCATTAATATTTTTTAGCGCAGTTCAGAGCAAGAGCATGTTTATACATCATGCTGCCTTGAGAAGAGCCGCTGTTTTTAGACCTTACGTAACATGTCCTAGCAACCTTTCTGAGGGATATATGTTTGATCCACCGTGGTTCTGTAGCTGTGGAGTTTCACTTTTAGCCAGTCAGTAGGGGGTTAAATAAAGAAAAAAAAATCCATGGAAAGCTGCAATTAGTTGTATTTCTTTGTAATAGTGTGCTTAATAACATTAATTTTGTACCCCTCTACCGATGTGGATTTGACATCCCTCTTGGGAAAATGGAGGCCAAAAACTGTATTTTTAAGATATCTCACTCAGAACTCACCTTGGAAGAGAATGTGTTGATACATAAAATAATCTACATAAAATTCTCTGCAGAGAATCTTCTGTAAATTCGGTTATAGCATTAGAGCGGTTTAGAAACAAATTCATGTGTAGATCTAGGTTTAGGTGTAGAGTCCTTTGGATTGGTTGGGAGTTTGCTTTTATGCATTCTCAGAGAGTTAGAAGGTCCAGATAAATGAACTCCCTCCCTTGCATTCTGGGTAGTATGCAGATCCAAATTTCAAGCAACAAAAGGTTTTTCAGATCTTTTAATACAGGCATATGTTGATTCAGAGCTTTTATTAGCCCCATTAGCTTTTGTTTAACACTACCTATACATATATAATCTGTGTTTGGAATTTCTAGGACATCCTGTTCAAAATTATGTCTAGGACAAATCTCTGAATTTGGGGAATGCCCACCTTTACAGTGAAAACAAAACCTATCAGCAGGACTGGACCCCAAAATCATGCTCTTTTGAACAGACAGCATTTTGTTTTGCTCTGACATTTAATTCACTGTGGCCATATTCATACTTGAAGCAACAACTAAGCCTATTTTTAAATTTCCTGGGCAGATGTCCTCTAGTTACTTAGTCAAGCAAAGTTTCTGAGGAGAAGGTATATGAAAGATTGGTGTTCTCATCCATAAAATAAAATTAAAAAATCCTCAAGGGAATAAACTTGAGGATGCCGCATATTTAAAGTTTCTTCCTCCAAGAAGTCATAAAGGTCTTTGCTAAGTACTACACCTTTTTTGGTGGTTGAACAGTCTATGACGGGTAACTGCTTCAATATTTCCATGTGGAGAAAGTCTGAAATTAGTCAGCAAAGCTACCTGTGTAGCATTACCTGCCTCTAGTGCATGGTGCAACTGTGAGGTTTTCCGCCTGCTACAACTTTCAAACCTTTCTACTTTCAATTTCCTTTTCAGTGCTGAATGACCTCATAGGTCCGAGTGCTTGGCCTTTGGCCTAAATTCTATATTCAATTCAGTTCAATTCAGTTCCACACTGATTTGGATATGTGGAAATCTGTAAGAAGCCCATTTCATTGCTAGGGCCTTGACTGGCATAAGTTACCTGAAGAATGCGAATGAGTCGTCGAGTGCACATGGGTCTCCTACAGTGCTAAGGGAGAGTCTTTGGATCCAAGGGAGGCGCATTCATTTTTAGACATATCCATAACAAATGAAAGAGAGAAAGTAAGTAATTGATAACTGATTGACAATATTTAGTGTTGGGATGATATGATTGTTTCATTGTACTCAATGCTTAGGCTAGGTAACCAGTGTTAGTTGAAGGTGTAAAGGAATTTAGCTTTTTGTTTGTGCGTGGCACCATCTAGTGGTTGCTCAGATAATTATTTCAAATTTATAGTTTCTCTACTTACAAAGAACCCTTGTCTGTTGTGTGACTGTTAACTTTGAACAGTTTTTGTCACTTGACCACTTCATAGGCAGTCTGAATAAAAGTGTCTCGGGAGCAACATGTGGGTATTACTCATCTGCCCTGGAAATTGTGGAATTTAACCTTAAGAACAGTAAAAAAAAATCAAACAATCTGATATTTAGAGATGACACAGCAGGGTTGGCTTCCCATTGGTCCACTCCATATCCTGCCCATACGGGATAGCTCCAAAACAGAAGGAAAGGCCCGTATGTTTGGGATGAGACCTTGTGAATGGGGTTCCTTCTCCCATTCATCTGTGCAGTAAATTTTGACGAATGCAAAAATGTCTGCACTCACTTCAGATAGTATCCTGATAATTGCGCTTGGACATAGCACACATAGAAGCTGGATAACAAGATGAAAGAAAGCTGCTAAAATATGCAACAGATACAAATAATGGAGAAAGTAAAGAGATTTAGATTTGAACCGGGGGTAAAGAGATTCCTCCATTAGAGAACCCACTTACCCATCACGAGGCAGGGGAGATTACTTAGAATACCAAAAATCCAGCGGGTAGGGTTTATGTATAATGATAGTAATAATAGTCAAAATTGTATTGATTATAATTTTTACAGTCATGAACTGCCTTTACAACCTGTTAATATTCTCAGGCGTATGCAGAGCCAGCTGTCCCCTGGGATGGAACGCCAAGGGAACGCATTGTTACTATGCATACACGACCCCCTTGAACATGTCGGCGGCGGGAACCTATTGCAAGGATAGATTTGCTACATTAATTCCTGTGACTGATGTGGTGAGTATATGTAAAACGTACCGAAATAAGGAAGGGCATCATCTTTTGATTTTCAATTTGTAAGTTCAAATTTAGTTTGTGTTTGCAGTGTGCAATTACGGTAGGGTATCTTAACATTGTCGAGTTTCTCAAACGGACTTCATCAAAGAGAAGGTACCTCTTCATATGTATATATATATATATATATATATATATATATATATATATATATATATATATATATATATATATATATATATATATGTGTGTGTGTGTGTGTGTGTGTGTGTGTGTGTGTGTGTGTGTATATATATATTTCATTCTCATTCAAGGTAATATTATAGCATGTGTAATCAAAAAGCTAGTAAAAGAAATATTTAAAAATATAATTGTTATGGTTACACACACACACACACACACAGAGTCAAGGATATTACAGATACCTCATGCAATCAAATTCTTATTAATAATGGAATGAGAAGTTGCCATTCCTACCGTGTCAAATAAGACATCACTGCAACACAGGAAATGCATTCAGTAGGGACTCTGGTTACGAGAAATATACCCATCATACCATGCAACTGCGGGCCAAAAAGTACATCTTTTAATGCATAAGTCCCCGTAGGGGGTTAGTGCCGTCAGTGCACCTCACGCGATGCACTGTAAGCATTACTAAAGGTTCTTTGCAGCATCCCTTCGGCCCCTAACTGCAACCCTTTTCATTCTTTTTACTGTACCTCCATTCATATTACATTTCTTCCATTTTGCTATCCACCCTCTCCTAACAGTTATTTCATAGTGCAACTGCGAGGTTTTCCTCCTGTTACACCTTTCACACCTACCTACTCTCAATATCCTTTCCAGTGCTGAATGACCTCTAGGGTCCCAGTGCTTGGCCTTTGGCCTAAACTCTATATTCCATTCCATTCCATCAATGCATAAATGATAAGAATTATGCTCATTATGCAGTACTGTATGTTGAAAATGTCACCAAAGCATCTTAGAAGTAGATGAACCTTGACCAGTGACAGTACAGTGGCACAGGTGTAATAATTATGGTATACTCGAGGTCAAATACATTTGCCTCGCAGTAAACGCATCACCTGTAACAACACAGTAAAGAAAGTTTCCGTTTATGGAATTGTGTGTGTGTGTGTGTGTGTGTGTGCAAAGTTGTTGGGGGTGGATCGATGCACTGCTAATGAGTCTTCTATGTAGGTGTGTGAAGTAGATAATGTTGTAGGAATTTTTACTGCACCATTAGGCAGTTAAAACATGCACGTGGTAGTGATGTAAGTGTTGTTTTTTCCATAGAGACACCCAGTTAAAGAAATGGGCTCATGTACATACGTACGTACAAAAAGGTTGCACTTTGTGTGGACGTTAATTAACTGATCAATTTTAATAACTGAACAGTCAGGCAGTAGTTAAATGATTATTCAGTCACGCTCAGCAAAAAAGAAACGAAAAAAGTGTCGGTAGGTAAAGGCGGAATGGCATGGCTATATGCCATTACTGGCTCTTGCAGAAAGGCAGTGTGTATGTGAAGGTTAAGTGCTGAAATAAAAAAAAAAAAAGTGCTGAAATGTGAAAAAAAAGTCCTGGTGTGGAACTGTGGAGTCCTTGAAACCAACAGAGGAACAAAAGTTTATAAATGGTAAGGATTTTTATCACAGTCTGAGAGCAAAAAAGTGGGTAATCTCTCGTTGGTGAGTGGTTTCAGTCGATGATTATTCTAGGTGTAGACATCTTTCTCTTGCCCTTGTATAATGCATTAGAGGGTACTGTGTCCAGTGTTATTTTTATTTGTTCTTTCTTTCTCAGTGTTGACATTTATTGATTAAGCATCCCTTATGGAATGGTTAATTCTCTCTCTCTCTCTCTCTCTCTCTCTCTCTCTCTCTCTCTCTCTCTCTCTCTCTCTCTCTCTCTCTCTGCGACACTATTCGTTGGTTATTCAAGTGTTTCCAGGCCAAAGTTGCTATATAGTCGGGCTGAATTTTTATATTAAGTTTGGTTTATGTTTATTTAATAAGACATCATCTGTGTAGGAAGGAAGTTAATCCCCGGCTCAAAATGGCTTTTTGTAGATGGGCTCTTTATCAGTATTTCATAGCAACTGTTGACCGATACTTTCCACGGGTCTAATTTCCACGTAGGGGGTTGGTGCTGTCAGTGCACCTCATGCGGTGCACTGTAGGCATTAATTAAGGTTCTTTGCAGCGTGCCTTCGGCCCCCTAGCTGCAACCCCTTTCGTTCCTTTCATATCCTCTTTCTTCCATCTTACTTTCCTTAATCCTTTTCTAACAATTGATTCATAGTGCACCTGCGAAGTTTTCCTCCTGTTACACCTTTCAAACTTTTACTGTCAGTTTCCATTTCAGCGCTGAATGACCTCATGGGTCCCAGTGATTGGCCTTTGGCCTTAATTCTATATTCAGTTCAATTCACAGGTCTAATTTGTCTCTTTCAACAGCTTTTACTTCTCCCGAAATGGATGTCAAGTTATTTGAGTTAAGAGAAACTCCTCAGAAGTTACTCTATAATTTACATCCACTTATGTAGGCTAAGGAGATATGATGTTTGTTTGTTTGAATGCATATGTATAGTGTGTATATATATATATATATATGTGTGTGTGTGTGTACTTTCAGTATATTTATATATCATATACACTGATGCCTCAGCTTAACGGACAAGCCAGAGATCTGGCCTCTAGATAAGTAACGAAATCCGCTAAGTAATGATGACCCAAGACCTGGCAGCACAGGCTACACAACTCCCAAAAGCTGGTGTAGCAATGTTATGAAAATCAGTCTCATTCTTTCTTCTTCCTTCTTTTATGTAGCCATGCCATAAAGGTTAAGGAATAAACCTGACAGTGACTGTTGTATTTGTCTATGAATGGATTGTGTGTGGGAGGTGTTGAAATGAAGGGTCCTCAATTTGTAGAAAGTGAGATGTAAGTGAATGACGAAGTTTGTGTATGGTGATCAACGCATCTCATCGCTGATAAGCTTTAGTGTAGGAGTATGAAGTCATTAATATTGTGGAAGTTTTGTGCATAGGTCTTTCCCCCACTATTCAGCAGTTAAATTATGACTGTTGAAGTGATGATGTATCTGTTCTCAGGAGCCACACCTGTGGACAGTAGAACCCCGGTCCTCGACGCTAATTCGTTCCAGAAGAAGCGTCGAGATTCGATTTAGTCGAATTCTGAGTTAATTTCTCCCATAAGAAATAACTGAAAATGGATTAATCAATTCCTGACTACCAGTCATTACCCCAACCTTACCTTTTTATACAAAACATTACACAAATTACAATTAAATAAGTTCAGAGTTGAATAACTTACCATATCAGAAGCACTTTTTACATTTTTAAATGCATACTGTATCAAAAAAATTGTCCTACGACCAATGCGGCCGTATTACCGATGATAGACCGCGCACCATAGGCTAGGCTAGGTAGCCTATAGGCACTACCAGAATGTACTGTAACGGGTACACACGCAAATTGTTGTTAATAATGATAACATTGAAAAACAAGCCTGATTATCACATTAAATTAATACAGTAGTACAGTATTTATAAGCCGAATTACTGTATGTCTGTTATCATAAAATTAAGAAAAATTTCCTAAATTACGTCGGAACTCGGCAGCTTGTGGCAGATGTAAACAAAACCACAGCGCCATCCTGGTGGTTTATCGCGGTACTAATTACATAAACATTCAGTATTTATGGTAAATTTCATACAGAGTCTACTGGAATAGTGTACAAAATCACTGTAAAACATCTTTCAGTAAATATTATGATTCCCTAACATATTGGGACCCATGACTGGATGAAAATTCAGTGCAGAAAGCCAAAAAGATTATATATACCTGTACAAGGTGTACTTCTCGAAACAACAGCAGCAGCAGCATGTGTGGGCTTTAAGTGCTTGTAAATATGCATGGGAAGAACGCCAACTAGCAGCAACCGCCCGAAACTCTTTTTTTCTACAAACATCATATGATTCATCGGGTCGGATTCCGGTTTGTTGTTCGAGCTCCGACACAAAATTTACTCAACATTTCATGTCGAAATCCGATTATGTCGAGTTCTAGTATGGTTGAGGACCGGGGTTCTACTGTGTATATATATATATATATATATATATATATATATATATATATATATATATATATATATATATATATATGTATATATATATATATGTATATATGTATACATATAATTGTATCTGTTTTATCAGTTTCTAAATTTTAGGTATTGAATGATTTTGCTCTACTTGAAATATTTAAAATTTTTTCATCCTTACCTGATTCTATAGAAGTGATCATTATGATCTTTTATTTGTATTCTGATTCTAATATTCCTTTCTTTCATATAATTAGGATGTAGTGGCCATGGTGAAAGAATACTACCCTGACACCTCACTGTATTGGACAGCAGGGTATTATGAAAACTCCTCAGGTGAGAAATCTCTTTCAGTTTTTGCCTCGGTTATTAAGTGTTCTTTCTGTGCTTGAATATAGCTGGCTGTACTCATTTCTACACTTTTCGTAATTCATTACTGATTTTATACCAAAAAAACAGATATTTTAAAGGACATTGTTATTCTCGAGTTTTTCATTCAAATTTTGAAGTTCTCTTATGTATTTTTGAAGAATTATTATAGTAAACGGTGAAAATAAAATGGAGATATTTACTCGTTCTAAAATATGATTGGGCCATTATCTGAATCTTCTTTTTCTTCCTAAAGAATCTCTGCTGCCCTTTTTGATACACTTTATGTATGTATGAAATGATAAAGGGAAGAAGGTAAAACAGGATGTTGATGAGACTGTCCTACTATCACAAGACCATTGTTATTTCAATTCATTGTATTTCTTTATTTTCTCTTGTGCTAAGTCAAGGTGATGGCCAAAGTATCGCCCATGTCCACATCAGGTACTGTTAACATGTCTATCCTTATTCTGTCTGGTGTCACAGTCCTGTCACTGCTTGTTCTTTTCAGACTGTGTTTCTGTCAGTGGCCCTTGGCCTGACAGTGTCTTTCTTGATCTGATTCCTTCATCAGGTCATGGACTTGTAAAAACTGTTCTCGATAGGTTCAGGTCATCCCATAAGTCATTTAAGGAATGTCACCTGACAAAAAATCGTATTGCCTGTTTTTATGGTCACTACTTGCAACTCTGTTCATTGTGATAAGTTTTTGGTGTCTTTCACATGTCACCTTTAGGTAGACAGCATGTGGACCTGTGCATCAAATTCTAAACCTATTCTCGATAGGGCTTGGTGCCATAAAGGGCCTCAAAGGTTCAATCTTTCAGATGCTGAACATGAAAGTGTCAGTCTGTGCAAGAGGATCAGTATACCAGAGTAGAGGTTATGATACAAGTATGTTAATACCTTCAGGGAGTTGCCACTTATGATAAAACCATGCCGACTTAACAGTTCAAAAGATAAACTGACAGTGACCAGTGCATATTTTATGATAACTTCCAAGGCAAAGTGTTAAACGATAATGAAGTCAGATTTCTACTACACATGAAAGCCTATCACATTGCAAATGGATATAGAAGGAGAATGGTAGAGAAGAAGAAATGAAGTGCAAATTTATGTGCCAAATTCCCAATGACCAAAAGCATTTTACATGACATAGGTGTATTATCGTGAGTTGGATTAAGCTATGTCCTTTGTCATTTTTCTGACTCCTTCCCAAGAGTGGTTGCATTGTTCTCCAGCAGCTGGCTTGACCCTTTGGAAGGAGCTTGTCACACCTGTCTCAGGAGCAGACAGAGTTGAGGGGTAGGATAAACTTCATGGGTTTAGGTGAACAGTTGTAGAAGATTATTACAGTTAAAGGGATTTTGGGGGGGGGGAGCTGGATAGTGGAATTTAAGGGAATGGTCCCACATTTTAAAACTAACCATTCAACAAGACATGGAGTTGGAAAAGATTGCGGGATTTCCCTTGACAGATCCAATGTGCATTAACCTGTTAAGCCCGGTAGGGGTGTATTGCCGTCAGTGCACCTCACAGGGTGCACTGTAGGCATTACTAGTGGTTCTTTGCAGTGTGCCTTTGGCCCCTAGCTGCAACCCCTTTCATTCCTTTTACTGTACCTCAGTTCATATTCTCTTTCTTCCATCTTGCTATCCAGCCTCTCCTAACAATTATTTCATCGTGCAAATGCGAGGTTTTCCTCCTTTTACACCTTTGTAACCTTTTACTCTCAATTTTCCTTTCAGCGCTGAATGGCCTCATACGTCCCAGCGCTTAGCCTTTGGCTTAAACTCTATATTCTATCCCATTCTGGTTAACCTGTTAAGCGTCACTTACGAGAGACGTCTTGCTCACGTATCTTCACATTTTCTTGCTCACAAAGCGGTCATTTGGTCTATGCTAATTTTTATGCTTTTTTATGTGTTTTTTTTACATTGATATTGTTTTTTGTGTAAAAACATTAAGATAATAAATAATGTAGAATAAGGAAAGTTGAAAGAATTTATTTTGAATTTTTATATCCTGAAGATTATTAGCATGAAACATAAAAGAGAAAAAATTATTCTCTCGTATGCCATTCCCTAAAACATGGCCAGTAGAGGAATGAATTGTTTCATCTCATTTACATTTATTTCATACCATTTTAGCTCATGTGATTTTGTAGGCAAACTTTTTTATATATTCATCTAGAAACTGGTTGGAAAATCTCTTTGTTATTAATACAGCATGCTCCATGACTTCATCATCAAAATAATTCAAGGGGTTTCCATTATCCTGAACAATAAATTTCACACCTTTGGCTGAATGAAAAGTAAAGGAAACTCCACTGAGTTTCTTTATCCTGAACAATAAATTTCACACCTTTGGGTGAACGAAAAGTACGGTGTCTCTTCCTCTTATCGGTTACTGTCCAGTAACTTGGTAGTGCTATGCGATAAATCTTATTCAGTCTGTGTTAGAGGCTTCTGAGCTGCCACTCTAAGTTTCGTAGTCATAATCATTCTTTGCAACGAGTAAGTTATAATATCTCTTCAGGCAAAAGATTTTTCGCTTTGGAACACTCATTATGGGGGATAAATTATGGGGATAAATGGGATCAATTTAGGCATTATAAGGTTCTTTGCAGCATACCTTCAGCCCCTAGCTGCAACCACTTTTGTTCTTCTTACTGTACCTCCTTTCATATTCTCTCTCTTCCATCTAACTTTCCACCTTCTCCTAACAATTGTTTCATAGTCCAACTGCAAGGTTTTCCTCCTGTTGCGCCTTTCAAACCCTTGACTGTCAATGTCCTTTTCAGCGCTAAGTGACCTAGTGGGTCCCAGTGCTTGGCCTTTGGCCTAAATTCTTTATTCAGTTCAAAAACTCTAAATGGGATCAAAACAAAAATCAGCCATTTATCAATGAACGCCTGAAGAGTAGCAGGAGGCGCGAGGTCGATGTCCTCTGTCAGACTGTCTTTCCGTTACAAAAAAAGTTGCCATTTACCCCTAATTTAGCTCATAGTGTTACCAAATGATGTTCTTACAATTTGTATAAGAGTAAAGTGTACTTATGAGTTGTGATTTATGAGCTTTGAACGAGGGAGAACGTGTTACTCCATTGAAGGCAGTGTGATATGGGATGTGGGCAACCTAGATATGCCGTTTGTTGACGCTTAACAGTTAAGTGTGAAGTGAGCTTAAATGTCTGCCTTGGTAATATTTCCAGAAGCGTCATTGCAATACCAGGGTCAATTCCTTCCACACTAGACCGGAGGTTCCCATTTCCACCACTACCATGGTAAGTGTAGGGAGAAAGTTGCTTTTTAGGGGTATGTCTTGTCAGTGACAGGACATTGCAAGAACAAAAATCTATCTGAGGCATGCAGTTCTAAGATACAGGAAGAGCATGAAAAAGAGAATAGTTTTATTCCTGTCCACAGTTTTCAGTTTTCTGCAGCTCTTGAGACCTATCATGATTCCAGGTAAACTGCCCATCTGTGAACTTTGGTAGTTAATGGTCAAACATAAAGAACCTTTAAAGGAGCAAAACTAAAACCACTTCATGAAAATATTCTGTCATTATCAAGGCCTGAGTCTTTTCATTTTACTGGAAGTGGAACAAGGGTTCTTCATGCATTTGCACATACCTAGTCTTGAGCCTACTGTCCCTACACCCATCTCATTAATGATGAGCTCCCCTTAGGTTTCATCCAAACTTAGACACTCAACGGGAGACGGGTCTGCTGTACAGTCTCACTGGTTCACTCAAGAAAACACCTAGGCTTAGCATATAGTTTTGAGACTTATCAATTTTTTACATTTTTCATAACAGTTGGAGCCCCCAGTTTTGCTCCCAGCTGCACATTCAATTTGCGGATCCTCCTCTTCAACCTCTTCTACTCCAATAGATGTATGGTATGTGGCCTCTTCCTCCAGAGTTCCTTTCAGGATTAGGAGCCAACCTGAAGTTTATTAGGAAATTCATATTTAGCAAAACAAGGAGAGCTATTAGCTGCATTGCCCCTTATTGTTTTTGCTGCAAGTCAGACATCAGATCAAGGCCATTCTAGTAGTTGTTATTACCTTCTTTGTTTCATAAAAACTCCCCAGGTTTTTTACTCCTTAAATCTTTGGGCACAGATTTTTTTTTTTTTGTACAGTCAAGTCGTTTTTTACTCAGTTGCATAGTGGGTGATTTGACATCCCATGTGACATAGAATTGTGAGGTTGGCCTGACTTAAAGCCAGTATCTCAAATGCAAATTTTCTTTCTTTCTTCCTTAAGAGTTTGTGGTGTGCCCTTCTCTTCACTAATTAATCAAAATGAGCTATGCTTTGGAGATTTGTCTTCATTTTTTGGGTCATTTAGTGGTTAGTGCTCGTGTAGTTTGGGGTTTTGTACTCATTCTTATGTTTCTCCAATCTTCAAACTGAGTTCCATTTCAACGTTTTTTTTTTACCTCAGTTCTCCTTAAGCTTAAAGTTTCTTGACACCTCGTCCAGGACCTTCCTTGCCCCAGTGAGTCTTCTCAGCTTCTAAACTTCAGTTTCTTTCACACCTGCTTAAGTTGTCATTTAGACTTTGCTAAAATAATGGGTTTGTGATGAAGCAATATGATGATATTAAAACAAAATTGCTTTCGATTCAAACTCATGTCTTAAAGTGGCCGCACTTCTTTCAGTCCTCTAGTTCTTTTAAAACTGGATGAAATCTCGTACAAAGAATGATTCAGCTAACTAACTGAAGTCTAAAAGGCTTAGTAGAATCTGCCAACCTACCCAAGCCATGGGATCTTTGTTTTCTTCTACAAGTGGATTTCCATGCCTGGGTTTCAAACAGAGCCCACAAATATTTTTTGTTGAACTAATGGATTTGTATTGAAAAATCTAAATTTGAATTAAGTTTTTTTGTTTTTGAGAAAGTTGATACAGTATATTGTTCATTGTTAGCACATGGATAGTACGGTGTATGTGTTACAGTAATAATTTTTGGATCTCTCCTAGATAGTGACCCCCAAGGGTTGTAACCCCGTATGTATCCACCTTTGCTGCTTGTTTAGTACAAGCCTGTTAGGGATCACCATAAAAACACAAACAAAAGACTGTAAATATCATAACGATAATGACCCCCAAGAGATATTGGTCCTAGAAAACGATCCCCAACTCACATCTAGGAAAGAACCTAATTTTTTTATACATTTTTATTTTTTATCTTTTTAATTAGCTACTTTTGAATCTTTCTTCTAGCTATTAATGGGTGGGTTTGGATGGACCAAGGATACAACAGCATACAAGATGTTGCTCAATTGAATTTTGACATGAATGTGTACCACAAGAGCCTTCTCGAATCCACAACAGCCTCATCGGGAATGTGTGTGGCGTTGATGAATGGGAATCCTCTGAGAATAAGGAATTGCACATTGGCATTTAAGCTCATTTGTTCAAGGAAACATCGTAAGTTTTGTAGATTACATATACTCACATTAACGTACATCTAAAATTATTGCTATGAAATTACTACTAATGGCTGAGTTACATTTTGTTGCTTAGGTATTAATGGTACCTCTGATAAATTAAATACTGGTGCCCTGTCTTCTTAACCCCTTGTGTTGTTCCTCATCCTATTTTTACATTTTCCTTGTTAATGCTTAAAACTCACCAAACTCAGTTGTGCTATTCTGAATCATTCAAGTTCAGCATCATTTTTACATTCTGGAGTTGACCATGGGAAATATTATAGCTTGTGGAATGCTATAAAATTCATCATTGGCTTTATAATATAAAATGAATATGATTATAATGTCAACTTTGACAGATAATGTAAACATTAAACTGTGAAAGGATAATGTCGTTCAGTGGTAACACCTTCATCATAAAAAAATTGCCATAATTCATTGGTCAGCAATTCAGATTTTGTATTCCCTCTGTATTTTGAAATATATGCCCAGTGTTTATAATATCTAACTTTCGTTTCAAGACTCAAGAATTTGTCCACCTGGATATGGAGCTTCGGGTTCTAGATGCTTATCCCTAGGTCAGTACAATCATACACATACAGAGGCTGAATCCATTTGTGCAAATCGCTTTGGTCAGCTCTTTGAGCCACGTACTCTTATGGACCTGCAGGACATCTACAACTTAGCCACAGAATATAACTGGAACAAATACGATTTGAGAGTTGGGATAACTTATAAGGTAAAGCTGCTTCTCATTCTTTTTCATGCAAACTATTAAAATCCTTGCACTAGCAATTTTTGTCTTACTCTGCTGCTACCAATTGTTCAGTAATTCTGTGAATGCTTTGTGCCCATTTTGTAATGTGTTTCTCTTTCTTCATCAGTTTTTTGTGTGGATTTTGTCTTTATTCCAGATGCTACTTTTTTCATTTTATACAAGACGTTGTTCAGTTGAAATTTCTTATTGTGTTTCGCTTTTTGTCTAAAGCATTCTGAGTTTCATATGTTCATTCTTTTATTGGCTCCTAATTTCAATTCATTCAGACCTTTTTTTATTAATTTTTTTCTCAATGATTTTGTGTCTAGCATATCAAGTTATTGATTTTTAAAACATTTTGATGCCAGAATCGCTATGCAAACCATTAAGGAAAACAAAACAAAACAATGTTTCCCTTTTAGGTGATGTGTGTAAGAAGAACATGGTATAGAATCAGCTTTGTTATTTCGTTTATTTTGAATTTCTAAGGATACAGTAAGTAAAACAGCATTTGTAATAACATGGCTTTGCATAACCAGTATTTCGTAAGATACTGTTGTTGCAAAATCTAGCCTATTCACTGATGGTTTTGTAATTTAGCAGTTGTCTTATACTAACCTTGGCCAGATTTTGTTCGTTAAATCTGGTGTCCGTTGGTTCTGGGTCCGTTAAAGCAAGGTTTAATTTTGAGTTCTATCTCAAATACCTGCTCTCTGGTATGGATGCATATCTGATTTGACCTAGTTGATAACTATACAGTAGTCAGTTTCATTTCATCCATCCACCCATGGTGAAGATGAAGCACATGCACATGGATAGCATGTGATTGGCTTACAATCGACTTTTCAAATATCACCGTCTTATTGTGATAAATATTAAATTATTTCTTCAGTAACATATTTGCATTTTATATATACAAAGAACGCTCACCCCTTCTTATATAAATCATAAACTTGCCAATTTTTGTTGATAATATACCAACATAAGCAGACTATAGACAAGCATGTATTTAACAGTCTACTCAGCTCAAACACAAATGTAGCCCTGACTACACTTAGACCTATGTTCACAAACTGTTCAAATCCCAAGATTTTGTAATCATTCAAACTTTATTCTTTGCATAGTTTCACTGCATGCATATGGAAATAACTACTATAATACCAATGTAATATTTGCATTCATAAACTGAAAAAGAGTGATTAGCAGCTTTTCTTAGATACAATCTAAACAGCCTTCCTGTTTTAGATCCTCTGCATGAAAGACAGATTTACACTATAGTTTGACCAGTTTCTTCCAGAAGATAAGCAGAAGTGTGTTTAGCTGATAGCATCTTAAAGGTTGCACCCTTTTTTATGCAAACTGGAATACCCATTTTAGATTTCTTGGTTAAACCTTAACATATGCAACCATATGGAACTATTGATTGCTTGCTCTCAGTAGTATCTTCATAGTCTTTTGACTCCAGCAGATACAGATGTATTCATCTTCTTTAGGGGCTTCTTTTAGTAGGATGAACCCTTAGATCAAGGACTCATCAAGAAGGTCCAAACTTCAAGCATTTGGCTGTTTTGTGTCACTTTTTCTTCTTTAGGGGCTTCTTTTAGTAGGATGAGCCCTTAGATCAAGGACTCATCAAGAAGGTCCAAACTTCAAGCATTTGGCTGTTTTGTGTCACTTTTTTTGCTAATGCCCAGCATTTTTCAGATCAAGGTTGGTTGATCATTCTTTTTGTCATTGCCTTTCTCTCACTGAGTGCCTTAAGTGACTTCTTTCTTGAAATATTTGTCTGACTCATAATTTTTTTTTTAGCCCACGTTAGATGTGCCTACTTTACTCACTGTTACCTTGGAGGATGTCATCTCTCATGCTCTTTGGAATCTCAGGGTTAATCTGACTTTCATATATTATCTTAATTTTAAGGCTTCTTTACTTCCATATGAATTAATGCTTTAGAGATTAACCCTCCTCATTTTCCTTAGCCATCTAGAGGTTAGTGTGGCTGTTTTTTGGTGTCTCATATCTATTTTTACACCCCTCCAATTTTTAAGTAAGCTCTTGTCCAATTCATAAACCCCTGATCTTTTTTCCACTTTTGTAACAAGGTTCCAGTCCAGCTCCTGACCACTTTATGCCATTTTGCTCAGAAGTTCACTTGTCCGTTCAAACTCTTTTTAATTTGCCAAAGCATCAACACCTCCCATCAAAGTTGCTATTCAAATGTATTTGAAGTAATTTGTGATGAAAAAACTTTTTATTAAATTTTTTTTTATTAAAAATCCATTGCTTTAATCTGATTGACCTGCTTTCCAACTCAACTTTGTCACAGCTTATCAGACTTCAATAAGAATTTTTTAGTTTACTAACCAATATCTGAAGGATAATGGGCAGTGGCTAACTTGAGCCATCTGATTTTCTTTTTCATCTTGTAGTTGATTGAGTTGTCTGGAATGCACTTGGAATGTATGTACTGTATAGGCATATTTAAATAAAGGATTGGAATTAGAAAAAATTTATTTTCTTTTGTTGAAAAGGGTGCATTCTTTCTCACATTTTTAATGACCCATAATAAAGTTTTTTCTCTCTTGAATTTAGCACTCTACAAATTGACCATTTCATTTATGTCTTCATTCACAGGTTAGATATTTCTATTCAGCAATATAGACCATCTGAGTCCTTAATGTGATTTTGAAAACTTATGCTTTGGCATGATCTCAGCTTAATCGATTCAGTTGCATTTTCAATTTTCTGTCAGAATAATGCGTGGAGGTTTGCATCAGATGGGGCTCAGATTCCTGCTGATTTGTGGAGTAGTAATTACCCTCTAATGCAAGTAAACAAAACCTGTGCCTTGTACAATGCAACAACAAAGAAGCTTGTTAATGCTGGCTGCAATGACCTTCAATACTACATATGTATTTACAATTCAAGTAAGTTAAACTATGAACTTTTGTGTATTCAATTACATTTTGTATTGTTTTCTCTATTATTTAGCCTATACTGTATATCAAGTCTTTTTTTTTTCAGATAAAAAATGTTCCATTTACTCATTGGTCAGTAACTTAATAATTTCACAAGATCATCTTAATTAAAAAACTTTGAAATGTCAAAGTAAAACTGAAAAAATGATTTTTATATATATATATATATATACAGTGAACCCCCGTATTCGCGTGGGATGCGTCCCACACCCCCCCGCGAATAGGTCAAATCTGCGAATGCTTAAAACCCCTCTAAAAACACTTAGAACTGCCCATTTTGATAGGCTAAACCAAGAAAAACCCTGTAAAAATGCTTATACCTGAGTATTTTAATAGTTTTATCACAAAAAGTGCATTTATTCATGAAAATTATATGAAAATACAGTAATTAGTGAATATTTCTCAGTGAAAAATACCGCATGAATGGGCGAATTTTCCACGAATGATGGCTAGATATGTTCTACAGAGAAACCTGCGAATGCGTGAGTCCATGAACCATGAGAACGCTGAATACAGGGGTTTACTGTATATATATATATATATATATATATATATATATATATATATATATATATATATATATATATATATATATATATATATATATAATTGTATGTACAGTACTTTCAATCTGTTGCTTACCAATAATATGTACTACTCTAAATAAAAATTGGCTGCCATCGTACTGCACTAACAATCATCAACGAGCTCTTGTAGGTCATGTAAGTATATGTTAAATAGGAGAAGTCATAAATTTGAGCCTTGAAGAAAACCATATTCAGTAGTAACTACAGTAGTTATTTGATTTTCACCTTTGTAGCTACTAAACCAAAATTTATGAGTTTTCAATGAATTGCGTTGGGAAAACACATACACACACAGAGGTGCCTCAAGACATATATAAAGGTGCCTCAAAACTTTTAGTTTATCTAAAGAGACGCTTTTAAAAGACTAAAATTAAATCTGGTCCAAATTTAACATAGTCTCCTCGTAAACCACAACAGACTCGGGGAAAAAGAAACCTGTGGCTTCTCTAGGCTCCCTTTATTCCTCTCTTTCTCTATACAAAGATTAGAAAAATGGTTCAGGGAGCACACAGGTTCCATAGTTCATTTATGAATCTCAATTCATTTTCAAAATCACATTCATGGCACAGACAAGACATACAAACTAACTGGTACAACAAATTACAGTTTCAACAGCAAAAAAATGGCAGTAATCCATAAAAAAAAGGTATAAATACAAGGCACATAAAATTGAAAAAAATACAAGCACTGTAAACAAGGGAAACTCAATATTAGTTTTACAACACAAATACCTGTTACCATAATTACACACCCTATAATCATCATATAAGAAAGGTTTACTAATTATTCAGTATGTGCTTCTTTTAGTTGTAGACTTTAAGACTAACTTGAAACATTCCGATCCAATGTAAACATGGTTGAGAGTGTTCTTTTTGGACAACAAAGTACATTTAACATCCTTCCCACCATAGGAGTGTATCAACACTCCTAGCATCATAGGAACCTCCATTACAGTCTCAATAACCTTGAATTTACAATTCAAATTTAACAGGTACCTTAATAGACCGTCCCTTTTGGGTTTTACCTACATTAGACTCAGAGGGTGATTCAACTGGGTCCACATGATCCTCTGCAGTTGGACTGTCCTTTATTTCATCAGGGGAATTATGAACCATTTCCTCACTGATGTCTGATATTTCTAAATTATATAAGTTTTGCACAGGTGTGCAGTTGTTATAAATCCACGTTTAGTTTTAAACTCGGCACTTCTGACTACTCCATCTTCACCAGGGTACAACTCGGTAACAACTCCAAGAGGCCACATCAACGTTGGCACTCTTTCCTCTTTTACTGTTACAACAGAACGCTTCTTTAACTTACAACTTGCTTTGAGCCCCTTTACCATGCAAGGCAAGTTTCTAAGATACTCTGATTCCCAGATTCTCCAATATTTCTCCAACTGATTCAGATGTGCAGCCTCTCTCACACACAAATCCTTTGAGGATACACCTGAGGTAGGCTCATCTGCCAATTCTAACTGAAACTCTGCTGAATGACCAATGAGGAAATGAGATGAGGTAAGGGAATCAGCAGCGTCAGGCTCTTCGCCTACAAATGTTAAGGGTCTTGAATTAATATATGCCTCCTTGTCATGGAGTGTTTTAGCATTGTCCAAGTAGAACACAGAAGGGACACCACGTCTAGCCATAAACTGGTGAATTGCCAGATTGCAATCAGCAACCGAGAGGGACTCAGTAAGCTCCAGGTGGACAGCTCAAACAACAGCACAAGTAAAAAGAAGAACACAGAACTTCTTGGAAAGAAAATCAACACAAAATAAGGGACCAGCAAAGTCTAGACCTGTAACAGTGAAAGGATGAGCAGATTTAACTCTTAACTCAGGAAAGGGAGCTACAGGCTGAGAACAGGCCTTGGCTTCGCATCAATGACAAGGAACACATTCTCAGCAAACTCTTTTTGCAATATTATGAAGACGAATTATCCAATAATTGTTTTGCAAAGTGAAAACAAGCTTAGCAACGCCAGCATGTTTAAGCAACCCGTGCTGGAAATGAACCAACAACAAAACAATGTGAGTACTAGGGATGATGATAGGGTACCTACTCCCAAAACTCTACTCCGCATTCTCTAAGGGCCCCTTTATTCACAGTAGACCATCCTTGCCTAATTAAGGATCAAGTTTGATCAAAGAGGACCCCTTTGGGAGGGGCTGAGACCTTGTCAGAGCATTTACTTCCCTCTCAAAGACCTCTCTTTGAGCATAGTAGAGCAGTTTTACCTTGGCTCCTGTAAATTCTGTATAAGTCAAGGAACACCAGTTTTAAGGTATGAAGCTCTACAATTACCAACAAATCTTAACACCGAACATACAACATTGAGCGCCTTCAGAAAGGAGCTCCATCAAGAGAATTCAAACAAGGGCTGATCAAACTCAACTGCAACACTGTGTCAGTTTCACATTGCTCCTTAGCGGGGACTCCCTCTCTTTCATACTCCTGAAACACCTTATATTGTTGTTCCTGCAGACAAAGGTCCCTATCTAACTTACAACTCAGATTTCCATGGAAGGGCCACTTCATTACGGCCTCTTTATAACACCAAATTCTCAGATTGAGCCAGAATAGGGTTAGGCTCAAATACCCTAGACTGTATTTCCTGGGCTTGAATCCCTATAGATTCTAAATCCCAAAAATTACTCAAACTATTCTCTTGAAAATTATCATTTGCTAACAGTTGTGCACCCACACCACAACCACAACTACCTTCGGACCTATTATAGGATCCGGACAGAACCCAACCAAAAATAGTCTCCTGGGCTACAAGCCCTTCATTACACATAACTTTGTTAGGAGTCGTCAGCCTCCAATATGGGTCTAGTCCAGTCAACACATCAACTTGTATTTTTTGGTTGGATCTATACTCATCAGCTAGGTTAAGATGTGCAAAGGGCTCTAAGCACTTTGGGTCCACCTTGGTCTTACACAAAGGGGACAAATTACATTTATCCCTGCCACCTTAAAATTATATCTGTGGTTATTTGCCCCCAGGCACATAATTTTATAGATCCTGCATAAATCTGCTTTGGAGGCTTTACCCCCCCCAAAGGCAGAAAATGATAAATACTCAGAGGTCAACCACTTAGGCTTGACCTTTTATACTAATTCCTTTGAAATGTAGGCTCAATCTGAGCCTGTATCAAACATCACAGTGGCAGAGGTGCTGCCGAGATGGCCTACAATTTTTATTCTTGCTGTTTGTAATACACATCACTTCTTAATAACTCTAGCCTTCAACTCACACAGTGCTACCCCACGTGTAACTGAGTACACTCGCCCCCTGCACTTTCTCTACTAAAGTGGTTTTTTCACTGGGTGTTACAGGGTGGTTCGCATCAGACTTCTGACAAAAAATGGCATGGTGATTCCCACCTTTGCAGTTAGAACACTTGGCCTAGCAACCTTTTGCATAGTGTCACGTTAATAAACACTTAAAACACAGCTGCTTTCCACGAACGGCTTCTTCTCTTTCTTTAATAGGAAGCTTAACCACCATAACACTTTCCACTGGGATGTATTTTTCCACAGAACGCACACTGCGGCTTTGATGCACTCTCTTCTGATGATGTTTGAAGGGCGGAGGCCGAACCCCGGCTGAACTTTTTCTGCACTTTTTCCATGCTGGGATCTTCGGTCTTCCTGAGGTTCAGCCCCTTAAGACCCTCAGGCCCTTTCTTGCCCATCTATTTCTCGTTGCAGGAATGTCAGCATCCCGTTGAGGTCTCCTTCTTCTCATTCACTGTGAGACTGAGAGAGGTGTGAAATAATGAGCAGGAAGACAAGTACTGCTACTTTATTGATGAAGCGAGCTGCTTATAAAGTGGGATGCGGACGTCTGCGTATTTTGCAGAGACCATGGGTACAAAGATTTAGAGGCGACCTGAGGTCAAACTAATTCTCTACAAAACAGGACAGGTCCATACAGAAAGCATAGTGATCAATAATGTCTGATGCATAATGTAATACAGTACTCCGTTACATGTACATAAGGCATGATCATTTGAAAAGACAAAAAAATATACAGTTTACAATTATGGTAATAATATGTGTTCGGTCGACCCCAGATTGAATGTGAAGGCACCGCAGAAAACGGGATGTTCACTACAAGGAACGCGTTGAGTGGGGGCTTTACAAGACCAATCCAGTCAAATCTCGTGGGGGAGCAGGGACAAGATCATGGGCACCAATACCAGCCCATATTGGTCCCTTCCTCCTCCAAGAGCCTCTAAACTGTGGGCATTGGCTGCTAAGTCCTCTTGTAATTTCCGCAGTACCGTGAGTTGGTTATCGTACTTTGCTTTGCTTGACAAGGCAATTTGCATAAGGCCCTGAATGTGTGCAGAAATTATTTTATTAGATTTTCCATACCTGTCTTCAAACAGCCAACACGCTGCCTTATAATTAACTGTGGTCTGCGTCAAACCCTGTGCAACACCCTTCACTATCAGCTCTCCGTTAGGTGAGCCGGTAGAGCTGCGGACTGTCACTCGATGGGCCGGAGTTCAATTCCCCCAGCCGGCTAATGAAGAATTAGAGGAATTTATTTCTGGTGATAGAAATTCATTTCTCGCTATAATGTGGTTCGGATTCCACAATAAGCTGTAGGTCCCGTTGCTAAGTAACCAATTGGTTCTTAGCCACATAAAATAAGTCTAATCCTTCGGGCCAGCCCTAGGAGAGCTGTTAATCAGCTCAGTGGTCTGGTAAAACTAAGGTATACTTTTTTCTTTCTTCCTCCAATACTGAACTCGGGTACAGTACATAAATTTAGAGACAGTGCATAGGCTTGTCATCTACTATGTCCTTGAACTGGTCCCAAAACAGCATCCATTCTGTTAGTTTCCCATTAAATTTTACCAGTTCAAGCTGAGGCAGTTGCACACTTTGTGCCTCACTACTAGCCCCACTTGTGGAAACTACACTGCCCTCACTCGGTTTATTCAGATGCACAAATCTGTCCTTACCTAACCTTTCTAGGGTTTCTGCAGTGGCAATGCGGGTTTTTCCTACCTCTTGGAGAAAACCATTGGCTTTATATATTTCTCTTTTGAATCCTTCAGGATTACTGATCAGGCATTGCACTTTTCAGTTGGTTTTTTCCCACTCGCTTTCATGTTGTCATATTGGTCCACAAGGTTAGTCATTTCGTGCTATGTAGGATCTCCTTGTAGGTTGTCACATAAATTTTCTGCGGCACAACGCAGCTATGTAGTTACCTTCAATCGCTCCATTTTAAGTTCTAACTCATTTAACTCGGTAGTAAAACAGGGAAATTCCTCTTCACTTTTTACTTCCTGGGTTGGGGCACCATGATGTTGGGCCAAGAGCCCCTCATTTTGAGGCATAGTCTCCTCATGAACCACAATAAACTCAGGAGAAAGGAAACTCATGGCTTCTCTGGGTTCTCTCTCTCTCTCTCTCTCTCTCTCTCTCTCTCTCTCTCTCTCTCTCTCTCTCTCTCTCTCTCTCTCTCTCTGTGTTCATTTTCAAAAATCACATTCATGGTACAGACAAGATGCACAAATTAATTGGTACAACAAATTTCAGTTTCAACAGCAAAAAAATGGCAATAAACTGCAAAAAAGGTTAAATACGACAAGGCATAGAGAATGGAGGAAAAATACAAGCACTCTAAACAAGGGGAAACTCAATAGTGTATTAGTTTTACAACACAGATACTTGTTACCAGAATTACACACACTTTATAATCATCATATAGGAAAGGTTTAACAATTATGCAATATGTGCTTCATATAGGGATAGACTTTAAGACTAACTCAAAACATTTTGATCCAACTTAAACACAGGGTTGGGAGCATTGTCTTTGGACAACAAAGTATGTACATTTAACAGGAATCTCCACAATGATTGATATAAAATCCTAGTTCCATTTTCCATCAACTGAATCTAGTTTGACCATTTTTGAGAGGAAAAATGTACAGGTAGTTATCTTTAATGCTTCTGTTTTCTGATCTCTTAATTGACGCTTTTCTTGAGAGGACCAGTAAAGAACTTCTAGCATGCATTGATATCCAAGGTGTATATTAATAGCATTAGCTTGAGCACGCCAAATATGCAGTCTACAGCGAAGAATATGGTTACTTCATTTAGACATGGGGTTTCTGAGAAAAATACTGTAGCAGTCAATATATTTATTAATTTAAAATATGGCTCTTAATACAGTAGTAGTACACACACACACACACACACACACACACACACACACACACACACACACACACACACACACACACACACACACACACACACACACACACACACACCCCATCAGCATCCTGATGAGGTACAACACTAGAATGTGGACTGCACTCAGAGTCTTTTCTAAATATTAAAATAATATAGATTAACTCAAAATGCTTAAGTGCAAGATTGCAATAATGTAATAATAATTATACAGTAATATTAACTGGTGATTTGCAGAATGTCAACAGTTTTGATCAGTTCAGGCTAAAAGAAAAACTCGCAAAATGTTGAGTAAATGGAGTTAAAGGAATGGCTAAATATATTAAATTTTGCCTTATTTATGAAACTATAATGGAATCATTTTAGTCCAAGAACTGGAAACTAACTTTTAAGTACTAAAATGGTACGCAAGTGGTGTCTGTTTATGAAGCAAAATTTTTATATAAAAGTTTTTATTTGTCAGACTCTTGCTGTGTTTATTTGTTGCTGTGTCTTACTGAATAATAGACTCATCTGGTAATGTTTGAACTTTCTTTCTAGAGCCACACTGTCCAGCAGGATTCCTGTCTTTTGGTTGGTCATCTGAGTGTTATATGATAGCTCCCTTCAAATTACCATATCCGTCATCAGCCTCCTACTGCAAAATGTGGGGAGGAGAAATTGCCACAATCCGTGAAAATTACACGAAAACCCAAGTGAATGATTTGCAATATAACCGTATGGATGCTGTCAGCAATATCTATCTGTGGGTCGATTTGCAGGATACAACTTATGTAAGTTCCACAGTGTTATTTTTTCATTTTACTATGAGTGTGTTACGAATATTTTGCTACATATTCTAGTAATCTGTAGACTCTTTTATTTGAATTTGCCAACCTCACGCAGGAGAAGCACATTAAAGGCATTTTCACAGGCAAGTAGAAAGACAAAGAAAATGTGCAAGGAGCATGTTTTCATTTTTGGAAGGCAAGTACTGTAGTTATTGCAACTGCTGTTTACACCTAGAAAGTGTTTGTGTAAATAGCCCCTTGGTTTCAGTTTTACGTATGGTGCATCCAAATATGTTTGTCCCCTCTTCCAGTGGATCATGTCGACATTGCCATGAAAAATATGCAAAAAATTGCATGCTAAATAATTAGAAGTACTTGAGGAAGCTTAAAAACAAAATCAAATACAGATAATAGGTTGGATAAAACAAGGATATTACATGAAGCCTTGCTGGAGAACTTATTGCTAATGACCAAAAAGAGAAGAAATGGAGATTTTTGAATATATCCTCAGCTTGATTTTCTGTAATTTCACTTACTACTGAATGATCAGTATATTCATATCATATTAATTTTTGTAGACTGTTTTTGTCAATACTTTACAAATATTGTGTTCAGTATAGTTTGGCTTAGGTTTGATAATCAAGAGAGTTAAAGCCCAAAAATCCCAATTCTTATTTACTACTCATGCTCTTCAGGGTGATCGACACTGCATATGCTTGCTATTGTTCTCAGTTTATGTGTGGAAAAGCAATGCCCTCAGCTTAATTTTTAGTATTTGGGCACTTGAAGTTTTAAGCTGTGTATACTTTCTCTAGTAACATGAATATGTCGTTTAAAAATTTTTTTATCAATACTAACCCTTCAGTTTTACATAACCTAATCATGTATTAGTGCAATTTCCAGCCATGTCCATTACAAGAAAAATACAAAAAGCTCAGATGGCTTAGATAGTTCGGTTGTGACCAAGCATTGGGTTCTTGAGGTGGGTGCTATTTACATAAGTTATGGGTTTGTATTACAAAGTTAATTTTATATTAAAAAAATTACATATGTTCAACCACAAACCTGAAATTTTTATATCACTTAAATAGCAACTTAGGTGGGTGGCATGTTGAGCTGATGATCTGATAAGGCTCATACATCCAATGAATACAAGGTTCTAGGAAGAAACAGGGGATTGAAATCTGAAGTGGAGCCTTCTTTAGAAATGGAGGCAGTGTTAAGAGAGCTTCCTATAATGTGTCAACACTCCCAGGAGTCTGAGTCTGACCATGGACCAGTGAAGACAGAGCATCCTCCTATAAATGGGTGATCCCAAAGAGGAGACAAGCTCCTCTCAGAGGGAGAAGAATTACTCTTATAGTGTTAATTAAAGGTTTGATCAAATCTTGTGAGGACCCTGCTGAGCCAAAGAAAATTGTATGCTCAGTTTGCCACAGTGGTCAAACAAGATGCCAGTTGTGAAATTTATTATCCTGATAAACAATTGGTAACAGAATCATGGCCATGATCAGACTCTCTAAAGAGAAGCAAAAGACTGAAGATCCAAAAGAAAACTGCCATCTTGAGGCAGGGACAACCCATAAAATATACAGTATAACACAAGTAGATCCCTTGGAATACTCCCATCAGGAGCTCTCTGCTGAAACAGGGATGGAACTAACCACTTGCCTGTCTGGGAGGAACACTGATAAAACTGGGAAAAGCTTTAATTGCTTAGGGGCGCTAAATTTGGAGGAGGCTGTAATAAGCCTCAATAATGACCCTTTCCCCTTATAAATTGTTTAAGAGTACTGTACCTGGAGGCATTGACTGCATCTCTGTTGAACAGCCAGCTAAGGGAGCCGAGGCTCCTTCCTAAGCAAGAGTGTCCATGGAAAATTTTGCATGAGAGTCAGAGAAGCGAATGAAGCTCCATATTTGGCTCGTAGTCTTCCTAAAGAAACCACTTAAAAGTGAAATGGTATCATTGTTTTTTGCATGAATGATAAATGAAGGACTCCTAAAAAGAGTCTGGAGATGCTCCATCCAAATGAAAGCAAAAGATTAATGAGTTTGGGATGCTCCTAAGGTCTTAAAAGACTATTTCCTTGACTGTCCAGGAAAGATTCCCAGCTTAAAATACATTCCATGTCTAGAGGAGCCAAATACCTGACTTGTGTATCTTCTTCCCCCATCCCTGCTGTGAGGTCTTTTTACTGAATGATGAATAAAGGACTAAAAGAGTCTGGAGATGCTCCATCCAAATGAAAGCAGAAGATTAATGAGTTTGGGATGCTCCTAAGGTCTTAAAAGACTATTTCCTTGACTGCCCAGGAAAGATTCCCAGCCTAAAATGTACAGATCCAAATAGATGGCATTTGTCATGGAAAACAAGTACATTTCATGTCTGGAAGAGCCAAATACCTGACATGTATCTTCTCCCCCCATCCCTTCTGTGAGGTCTTTTTACTGAATGACATACAGTAATGAAACCTATCTGCTTAAAGATGATCAAGAACAACAACTTTGGACAGGAGACAAAGACCAAGAAATGTTGAAAGAAACACTACCGGCAAAGACTTTAACTGAGGAAGCATTCAGGTGCAAGGAAGGAGTGTTATCTGAAGAGCAAACGCAACCGTTTAACTGGCAGAAAGGACCTAGTCAATCATGAAAATGTTTCCCCTGGATGTAGATGAGATTCATGAAGATGACTGACAAGAGAGGACATGACACCAAGAAGCAGCAATAGCTGAACATACTCTTTGTAAAAAGCATGAATAACAGGAGAACTCAAGCATTGTCCAAGCCAGAAAAACTACCAGAAAATAGAAATGTATACATGTTAAGCCCAGCCTTGCATTGTGCAGGGCAGATGAAACAGGCAAGAATGTCTGATTCATGGAAAATTGAACAAAAGTAACAAGCAAGTTACACTTGTGCTGCTGGATGCATATACAGCAGAAAACGCTGTGCAAGTCTTTCTGGACACCAGTGCCGAAGGAGTGAAGAAGAAAAATAAACAGGTACTTGAGAATATTGTAGTCGCAATTGTTGAAAGATGAAGAGCAAGGACAGGAATTATTGGCAGCACAACCAGGTGATACTGAAAAGGGAATGCTGAAAACATAAGCAGTCACTTTAGTAGAAGAGGCAATGCCCAAACACAAATGGAGAGAGTGTGCTTAATCTAATGAAAAATACATTACAGATGCTTCCCCAAGGACTGAAATATGTAGAACATGTGACTGGAGAAAAGTGCAAGACACTTCTGACAAGGAACAGAAGCAGATGAGTAGAGTTACTACAAGTAAACTGTTTGCATACGTTGAAGATCTACAGGCTACAGTAGGTGCTGTAATGGAGGTGGAAAACAGATAAGTGGCATGCGTACAAGTGCAGCCAATGAAATGATTCAGAAGCCTTATTAAGCATAAATATGATCAGGGCTAGTGTCTGGACCAAAGTGTAAATGCTCTTGCTGCAGAGAAGCCCACAAGATGAGCTGAACATGTGAATATGATTGAACACCCATGTGAGTGACAGCACAAGGCAAATATTTCTCTAGTGTAGCAACAGATTTTAACAGCTAGTCCTAACAGAGCAATGTACAGTAGGAAGTATGCAGGTATGACAAGAAAGAGACAATTCTTTTTAAAGAAGCTGGGTTGCTGCAGATCAGGCTGTAGAACATGTGAAGTTGAGGTGTCCAACAAGCAAAGCAGTAATAAGAGTAAGAATGGTACAAGTAGCAAGGAGACAGGACACAGTGTTGTGAATCAAGATACAAATGCCCTTTAATGGAGAATCCTGAGAGGATATGACTGCAACTATGAAACCCAGGCCAGTGTTGGAGAATCAGATGAGACAAGTCTGCTGGCAGTCACCAGACTGGCAATAGGAGAAGCCAGAAAGTATACTAGTAAGATGTGGAAGAGTTGTGTTCTTTATAGCTTACATATGTGCTTAACTTTTTACAATCTGTTTCCATCTGGAAGCAGCTTTAATGTTCTTGTGATCTAATACTGTAGCAGCATCCCACAAGGCTATGACCTAGTAAGAACATGGAACAGTCACCTTCTCCATTCAGAATACAACTACTTTCATTCTCTTTCAATCATCAGTTAAAGCCTTCATGGACAGAGTAAACAGACTATAAACCAAAGAGGGCTCCAAAGGGAAATCAGTCGGCAAAGAGATAAAAGTTATAGGAAAAGGTGATAAATAAAAAAATATGAGGGAATATAAAATAAAACCGATACACCTGAATTCAAGAGACAACAGCAAAAAGCAGGAATGAATTTTTAATACTCTGTGCTTAAACATTTGGAGATCAGAAGATACTACAATTGTAACAGGTAGACTTTTCCACATTTTAGTTGTAGTCAAGATGAAACTCCTAGCAAACTGAGTAATATGAAATCTGATACTAGAAAATGACACACTGTTCCAAGAGCAGCCTGCATAGTGTTGTGAGTGAAAACAGCTATGTCAGGTAAAGAAAAATGCAAAGGATGTTTTTGTTATAGTATATTTTATGCAACAAACATGATGAACTCTCTTCAAATGTATGCCACAAGTCAACATTTAGAGTTGGCAAAATAAATTTGACTGGTGACTCATTGATAGAGAGTGAGATGAGAGTCATTAACTTGCACACTAGAGAACAGTACTCCAAACAGGGAAGAAGAAGAGTTAAAACACTTAGATATACTGTAATGCCTTCATCCTGAAACATTGCTGCAAGATACCCTCATTTTGAAAAACAGAGGAAGCAATATGTCTTATAAGATTTTCAAAAGAATTTCTTATCAAAAGTTACACCCAAACTCTAATAAGAGGCATTGACATTTAACACTGTACCATTTAAATATATATCAAGATACAATTTAAATATAAATCAAGATGCAAAGGCAAAAGTGTTCTGGATTGACTAACTATCATACTTGGAGTTTTAGAAGGGTTAAGCTTCATGCTCCAGAGCCTACTCCATTCATGAACACAAGCCAGATATTACAGTATAAGATATATATATCACTTGCACACAATCTATGGAGATGTATAAACACTTTTTACATTCCTCTTTCTTTGATGGTTATGTTGGCAGGAGCTCAGTAAGTTTCCAAGCTTTGTCACTAAATCCAGGTTTAGCTGCCAGATTCAGCAGCCAATCACCCTTTTAGTCATATACTTATACATCACAAGGCCCCGACTGTGTGCCTGGTCAATCACCTGTAACTGCATTTCCATTCACATGGCACACCAAAATGGGTCAGATTCTGTGAATAAAGTTGGTTGTTTCCAAGAATCCTATGTATTACTTCCCTTACAACATAAAAGATGTGTGCTAAACATAATGAACATCTCAAAGCAAAAAATGTCTGAATCCATAAACCATCTCTGATCATTTTATTTTAAATACCATTAGAAAAATTATATAAAAAGGATCAAATGCATGGTCCAAAATAAAAAAGGTACCAGAAGCACTTACTAACCTTATTAAACCCATAAATTTAAAGCCTTCATTGAGATTAAGCTATGAGAGATAATGTAGGCTGGAACAGCAAAATTCAGTTAATGAAGAGAAACAACTAGTTAACTTTTGGGAAGCAAAGTCAACAGGTCTCTTCAGATTGACAGATATGCTTGATATGACCATTTTCTGTTGACAGAGCAATTTCTTGGCCCAGGTGTGATAATGGTGAGCTGGATTCCTCTTTTTGAAAGTGTCTGAAAAAGGAGCTAAGAGGTAGTTAGAAAGTGATGGTTCATAGTGAAAAAGCAAAAACTTATCCCCCTCATCTTCATAATTCATATTCCTTCCCTCCCTGGTTGGTATTGTAATAAGAGGCATCAGCGGCTGCGCCTTGATGGTTTGGTAATGTTACATAATATCTCAGTGAGTAGCCAAGGTAGCATAACCAACAAACTTATTTATAAGGCCTATGTCTTATTCTTAACCCCTTGTAAGTTGTCATTAGAACTTTTAGGCATCAAACATCTTTACTCAAAAGTGTGTGGGGTTTCACTTGGCCCTGGGTCTTAATTATGCTGTGGGGTTGGAGTTATAGCTTTCCCAGTTAAGTAGCTACTCAAGCAATTGTAAAGTCGTGCGTTTGTGATAAAAAAAAATTGTAAACAAACTTTCCACTTCAAATCTGTGACTTTACAATCTTTACCCCATTCCCAGACCCCTTTATTACTTGCAGCTAGCCCAGAACACAAGTGCCTCAGTTGCCCTCAGGAGTGACATAGAGCCCTGATGCATATTTAGCCTTGTGCAATTGGGAGGATTATTTTTCCTTGGTGTCTGGAAGATTCCAAACACACAATAAAGCTAATGTGAAGTAATGTGTTTGTATTAAAAAAAATTAGTATTGTTTAAAAAAAGTTATGGTTGTGTAAAAGGATGTTTAATTTTGAAGTTGATTACTTGATATTCCATTGTCATGCCTTTGTACCTTGAGGCTCATTTGGCTAATATTAATTCATTTAATATTTTACTTGTTTTAAATAATACTTTTGGTGTGTAGTGTATTCCGAAAAATGTATCCCCAATTGAAGTTTGTCGTACGAAATTATCATCCTCTGCATTTTTAGGATTGTAAACATTTATGAATTTCTGTTTTCAATATGTAGTACAATTTAGTCACTCACGGGACTTAATTATATTAAGACTTTTATTACAGATATGTTAATGGCCAATATTTTTAATCCACTTTCAGGATGGTATGTATCAGTTTTCCGATGGAACAATGATGAGAGGTGTCACTTTGTCATCAACAGGCGGTAATTGCTTCTACCTTTATACTTCAAATATTTATGCAACCAGCTGCAGCAACTCTGCTAGCATACAGCCTTTGTGCATGGCAAAGAAAGGTATACTAAATAGAAATGTTTTTGTAATTTTTTCTTTTGATGTCTACCATTCCTGTAATGTTATATCTAGGGTAGTTGTGTTAATATAACATACTGATTACAGTACTGTATGTTTTTCTCCCCAGCTTAATTTGAAAAATTTGATGCAGATTTTAACATTTGAAATGTGTATCTTCTAAGCTTCAAGAGAAAAACAAGCCCATGCTGGTCACAAATCTTGGGGGATTCGATTAAGAGATAACATCATAGGTTACTAAAGTAACTGCATAACTGCAAATTTAGTTATTCAGCCATAGCAGAAACATGCAGAACCTAGGTGTGGTAACTTACTCATGCTGTAAGTTCATCTGATGCATTTTATATTCCTTGTTCTTTATATATCTCTTGCAATTTAATCATTAGGACTTTCATTTAGTCTTCCAATTTGTTTACTGCATATTTTTCTTTCATGCAGTTCCTTTCTATAACTACTCTAATTGCAAAAGGTGGAAGAGATGATAGAAAAAAATAGAGATGGGGAGAGCACAAGTCATTAAACTAAGGTAATGTGCAACCACCCTCTTTATGGTTAGGGTATGGATTTACCTAGGCTATCATTATTACTATTATTGTTATGGAGATAATGTAACAGATCTCCATTATATGTCGACTCACTCACAGACAGTCACCTAAAGAGAGAAAGAAAATTCATAGTCATACAGGTATATATAACGTGGGAGGGGGTTTCAAGTTGGCTGAAGTCTGGATGGGTCGATTTGTAGTTGCAGTTTGATACACACCTCACATTGTACAACATTGGGCCCTCCTCCATGGTACTGATCATGGAGGTGGTGGGACTCTGCTGATGTGTCCCTCACAGAAGTGACTTGGGCAATAGCTCTCTCAAGTTCCAGATTGGTTATTCATCTCATTTCTCCCTCCTTCTTGTTGATGTTTGGTGCCATTTGGTTTATTATGTCTCTCTCTCTCTCTCTCTCTCTCTCTCTCTCTCTCTCTCTCTCTCTCTCTCTCTCTCTCTCTCTCTCTCTCTCTCTCTCTCTCCAGATACCATCAAGAATGGATGTATTGATCTTGGAAGTTGATGGAATTCTGCTGGTTTGTCACCCACAGGCATGACTTGTGTAATGGCTCGCTCAAGTGCCAGGTTGGCTATTCGCATAATTTCTCCCTCATTTTCGTTGACATTTGGTACTAGTTGGTTTATCACCTCTTTCTCTCACACACACCAAATACCATCAAGAGTGGATTTATTGATCATGGATGTTAGTAGGATTCTGCTGGTGTGTCCCCAACAGGTGTGACTTGTGTGCTGGCATGCTTGAGTGCCAGGTTGGTTAATCTCCTCATTTCCCCCTCTTTATCTTTGACATTTGGTGCCAGTTGGTTTAAAATCTCTCTCTCTCTCTCTCTCTCTCTCTCTCTCTCTCTCTCTCTCTCTCTCTCTCTCTCTCTCTCTCTCTCTCTCTCTCTCTCTCTCTAAATAACATCAAGATTAATTTTATTGATCGTGGAGGTTGGTGGGATTTTGTTGGTGGAGGGCCCCTAGGTGTCTTTTGTAATGGCTCGCTCAAATGTCAGACTGGTTATTCGTCTCATTTTTCTTGCTTGAAGACAGAACATCACTCTGTGAACTGCTTACTTTTTACGAAATTTTGAATGCTGGGAACTGTAGGTACCAGTCTACTTTTGTAAGATATATTTGAAAGATCATGCAGTATTTTTTAGACATTTTTCTGAAGGACCTGTAATGGTGATAGGTCAATATTTTATCAGTTGGGGAATGGGATTTTAGGAACTTACACTCATTATCTTCAAAGTCCATTTCTACTTTTCCACTGGTACAAAAATCTTTGGTCATCCATTGATGTTCCTCCTAGAATGAATTAGTGTGCCATAATTTGTCCATAAAGTTTTTTTTATAGAGGTTACAATAATTATAGCATTAATGAAGTTCATGTCTAATTCATGATCCTTTGTTAGTCCTGAGAGCTTTTTGGGATACATACTTTTCTTCTCCACAAGATTTTACCAGGTTGCAGGTTCTATTATTATTATTATATATTTTTTTTTGTTACTCTGGATGTCAGCAGCTCAATCTCTTTCTCAGAGTCAATTCCAGAGAAGCCTAAATCAATCAGTCCATGCTCATTTGGTGCTCAGGCTATGTAGAAACAAAAATAATTTGTCTTTCCAAGCAAAGTAATATTGTATGTCTGTACACAAATTTTTAAGTTTTCCAGAAAACACCCTGTTTGGATTTAGACTAAACATTTAAGTTACCCAGTTTGCAACTGGAGGACCTGAGGGACCCTATGTATATGTGCCATTTACTAACAGCAGATCATAGTCAATGCACAGTAGTCTTTTCTTCTTCCTATGGGGAACCTTAGATTCATGCAGATGCATGAATACATTATGCAAAAGTATTTGGTTTGTAAAGCAAGTATGATTTTTTTTTAAAGAATTGACTTTTTACTTATAGAAGAGTGTACTATCTCTTTCGTAGTTTCACTTGGGAAGTACTTGTATAAATTGATAATAATTTTTTATAAGAGAGGTTTGTGTATTCTGTATCAACTGATATCTTACACCAATCACTGAAAGTATTGTACATGAGTTTACAAAACATCAAGTGCAATGTTGTAGCAGAGATATATGGAACTTCATACTTTGTGTATGTAAGGATTTCACCCATGAGGTCTTGAATTTTTCAATCTGTCTTTGTTTTTCACTCTCAGCTGGATAAATGTGACATCATTTAAATTTCTTTTAGGTGACTGCCCCATGGGATTCCTGAATAGAGGAAACAGCTGTTATAGATTTTCTAATGAACAACGGTATTATGATGTCTCTGCAATATATTGTGGTTATTACTCCTCCTTGCTTTCTTGGACATTCAACAGTTCAGTGCTGGTATGTATATTTCCTTTCACAGTTAATCTCTTTAGATGTAACATATAGTACTAGGCATTAAGGTACTGAATTTGGCACACTAACAGTCAGCTTCCTCTGGAAAAGCTTTTTTTTATTTTATTTTATTTAGGTATGTCTTTTGGAAGTCAACTTATCTAATAAATAAAAGGTATTGTACATGTAAAATGAGAGCTAGGGTCTGTCAGTAGGGATTCACACCAGGAAACTTACAAAGGCTTATCAGAGATGAACTAACAGTCAGCATGCTGCCTACGGTAATGCTCTGTTACTTCATACTAGATCATTATCTCACCTCATTCTCATTTTGTAGGCTTTGGTTCAATTCATGTTCCTTTGCTACTTTTTCTTGTGCCATGTATCTATTATTGGTTTAACTTTTCATAACTGTGTTCAGTTATTTCTTATAAGAGAGTTACTCTTAAATTTCACTCTTCCCCATGTATTTTACTGTCAGACATTGACATGACCAGAGATATTACCAGTATGAATAACTAGATGGTTAGCTAGCCTGATAGCATCTTGGATTTTAAGTATTTTGGCTGACAAACGTAAAGGAGAACATAATGGCTTATGTGCTATGATGTAATGCAGCATTAAAGTGAGATATGGTGATAAAAGCTTTGAAACCTTGTGAGATTCAAGACGTCAGGTCTGGGTATGACTGATATTTTTCGGAGGCCAGGTATACATTGAATAATGTGGACGAAAAGGTGGTCACCAACCTGCGGATCCCATGTCACGCATTTGGGCAAGAATTTGTGTTTGTTAGATGACATATAAATGAGAATAATTTGCGTTACAATAAATGTACAAAAGTAGTTACATACATCGGCGGAAAGGCTGGACAATAATATGTATGGAGAGATATATAAAAATATGAAATAATAACAGGTAATATACATGACATGATTAAATGCAGAAATGAGGAGGTGCTTGACACCTTTACGGTACTCCCCCCCCAAGACAATGATTACAGAGATAATTATTGGATGACATGAAAATTAATCTTGGGGACACTGGGGGAGCAGGAGGCGACCCCATCTCTTCGAGAACTGTGGGCAGGGACCAACGTCGACTGCTGGATCTTCCACAGAGCGGCCTCTGGGGTGCCCACGGCCCCTCTTTGTGGGGGGGGTTATGTCTGGGGGCGAATTTTTAGGGGGGACCCTGGGACATCTGTCTACCTCCTCTCGGATTTCACTGTCTAACAGGAATGCTAGTTTCAGCCTGTTGATGGAAACCCAATCCTCCCAGCAGTGGATGTTGATGAGATACGCCTTGGGGGTCCTATTGATGACTCGGTAAGGGCCCCTGTAGGGCGTGGTCAAGGGCGGGCGACGGGCATCTATCCTGATGAAGACGTAAGTGCAGGAATCCATGCCGGCTGGGCTGTAGGTGTTGGTTCTGTCCATGAAGGTCTTATGGCAGGGCGCAAACTTCTGTACTAGTTCCCTCAACCTTTTGGAGGGGGGATGTCTGTGCCGTCGGCTGATGGCGGGAAGAATTCCCCTGGAACAGCTAGTATTTCTGCGGGGGATGCATCGCCATCTGCCCTCGGTGTGGTGAGGAGACCCAGCAGGACCCAGGGGAGCTGAGCCTTCCAGTTTTCATTGGTGCAATGTGCCATTAGAGCTGCCTTCAGTTAGCGGTGTGCCTTCTCTACCATGCCGTTTGCTGTGGGGTTGTAGGCCATCATGCTGTGAAGTGTCATACCCATCAGGCGTGCTGGGGAGACCCAGAGTTCTGACAGGAATGCTGAGCCTCCGTCCGTAGTAATGCTGTTTGGCACCCTGAAGCAGCTGATCCAACTGGAGAGGAGGGCTTCTGTGCAGGATGCTGTTGACGCCTCCTCCATAGGTGTCGCCTCTGGCCAGCGAGTGGAGTGATCTATGACTTTCAGACTGCGGTAGAGGCCCAACGACGTCTATGTGGATGTGGCCAAAGTGCCGACGACTATTTGCTCGAGCACTGCCCTGCCGGCGATGTTGCTGGCATTGGTGGTGAGTCTCAGGGCAGCGGTGGGGTTATGATGCATCAAGGTGGTGGCACTCACGAGGGCTGTCTCCGTCTCTTCGAATGCCTACTGCTGCGGAGCATCCCACGACACCTTTTTCGGCTTGCCCTTCAGGACTACTGTCGGAATACATGATGCGGGCGATGCCTGGGATGAAACGGCGATACAGGCAGTCCCCGGTTATCGGTGGGGTTCCTTTTCTAAGGGTGTGATGATAACTGGAATTTGCTGCTTACCGAAAATTGGCGATTTCGGTGCTTTTTCTCCGATTTTTAGGGGTTATTGGTGACGAAAAGCGCCGATTTTCGGTTATTGGCACCTCTGTTAGTTATGTATCGGCGCCAATACCAGTTGGTTATTTTTAGCTTTGTAGTCTCCGACACTGTTGGTTCATCCAAACCTTTTTGAATCAAGGATATTACATTCCATTAATTCTAAATTCTCAGAAGTCTGGCAATTGAACATCTCTCTTGTTCAATAGATCAGAGGTATGGTCTCCTTCCTTTGCTCTTTCATGACCGGGAAGAGAGTACCCAGGTGAGCCAAACTAATAGTCAGTTTAGAGATTTACTTAGAATCCTCCTTCCAAAAGTAATCCTCCCATATGTAAAGACCGAGGGTCTGTATTTGTGTAGGAACAAATGACAGATTTTTAAAGTAATTTGTATTTTTCCAGAAACACAAACCTGAGGTCTTTAAATAAAGAGCCACCTCTTACCACCCTGCATTCTGTTACCTGGGCCAAAAGGTAAACTGTGTAGAACTGAACGAGCACCAACTTGGTGGACGGTGCTTCCACCCCTACCATCAGTAGCTATTACCATCACCACCTTGCAAAAGTTTCATGGCTGATTTTCCAGTTTGCTGAAAATTAATCCCATATGTAAAGACCTCAGGTTTGTATATTAAGAAAAATACAAATTACTTTAAAAATTTGTCATATCACGTAGGATAATTGACATTATTGTATTAAAAATATTTCATTATCCTGAGACTCAAAGTATACACTTTTATTGTAGATATGCATTGTTACCTGAATTAATTTATTTGTTTCATTAATTGCATGCTAAGGTTAATGGGCTGAGTGCAAAAGGGTACCAGCCAGTAAAATCTACAGGAACACCTTACTGGATGGGAGGACAGTTTAATACTACCATAGGAATGTGGATTCTCTCGAATAATGCAAACGTAACATACCCCTCCAGTGGGTAAGTCTGATTTCACTGCACGTTTTTATAGTGTGTTCTAATGCACAAGTGTGTGTAAACTTTGTTGGCTGTGTTCTGTGAATGAATTCTTGATGTAGAGTTATGTGAAAAGGAAGCTCTGACAGGCAAATATGGCATGTTTTAAGCAAGGGTAGCTCAGGTTTCAAGTTGGCTGGCAGTGATAAAAGGGGTGCGTCCTTTTTAATTGTTGATATGCTGATTGATTGATATCCATTAAATTTGTAAACTAGCATTGCAGCAGCTATGGTTCAGGGAGCCTAGTTTGGTTTTGCTATCAGTAATTTGAAGTTAAATGGAAGAGTGTGATAAATATTTTGTTCATGAAGCATTCATCTAGTCAGATATGCATTTTAAATGTAATTCATTGCATTTATAATACTGTATGTAAAAGCTAATAAAAATGGGTTAAAACCATCAGCAGATTATATAATGTAAAAAAAATTCCTTGACTGACTGTTGGAGTATTTATTATCTGAATATCTGGGAATGATACTACATTTCTTCTGCATCATTTACAAATATTATTTTTATTTATCTGAACTTTACTCATATGTTTAATTAAGGAAAGCAAAACCAAGTGATGAATAGCTGCTTGAACTAGAACAGTATTGCAGTTGCTGGTGATGGATGAGAACTCACTATCCAGTGTGTTCCCCCATGCATCTTATCAATAGTTGTGTGTGTGTGTCAGTTTTCTTTTCAAGTTTTCTTGATTCTTTCGTGTCATTTATTCATCTTTTGTTTTCTTCATGTTTAAATTGTATGAATTTTATGCTAATGCACTGTGAACGAGTTTACTGGTATCATGAAAATGCTCAAGGAGTGGGTTTTAATTAGTTTGTTAAAGCTGGTTTAATTGTAATACAGAACAGGTCAGCTTTCAGCATTACTGTATTACAGTTGCATTATATAGGTTTATTGGGAATTTTTTAGTAAACATTTTTCTATTGACATTACGTGATGATACTCTACTATGAGATTCAGAGCCTTTGTCCCGATGTTTTTCCAGAATAAGTTTTTCTGTGCATTTGACAAAGATATTACGTAGCCATAGTATACTTTACATCCCTACCTAATTTTCGGCAGCATTCTCCATTACTTATACAGTATTAGAAAAAAGTATATTCATAAGAGTAAAATAAAGCAGCTGAAGCCATTGGTGGAACACTCTAATGTATGGGTTCAAAGTTATACATGACGTAAACATATGATGCCCCGACTCCTCCCACAAGGTGATGACAACAAACAGCTGTCTCTGAAATTCTGAATGAATATTCGTACCTTGTCAAGGCTTCAAGAACGGCAGCTATGATAAGTCATTGTCCCCGTGGTTGCAGGGGGACAGCTTTTGTGATTCGACTTGCACAATCGTTTAGAAGCGGGGAGGCCCGTGGCAAACCCTATGTAAGCTTGAATGGGTAAATGAATAATAGGGCCCTTTTTCGGGTAAGGAGTACACCCGGACATCCAAGGCTACCAAGTTTTCGTCATTTGTTGACTTCCATAAGATGTAGAAAGATAATTATATATGCTTTATAAAGCAATAGTTGTTGATTTCTTAGTAAAATATAACTTGGGGAACAACATTAAAACTTGCTTTGCCAAAAAAAAAAAAAATGTCATGGGTTATAATACATATAATGTCAATTTCCTCATATGTAATTTTATGTTAAATAAAGGATCCATGTAAGGGCATGTCATTTCGTATGATCGCTCCTGTCATCTTAGTGACAGAGTACAACAATGGCTGAATTGTAACATTATAATGGAAGTTGATTTCATATTCCACAGAATATTACGGGCATGGTAGTTCGATTGTTGGTAGGCTTTTAAATACCAAGATTGCTTGCACACTGCCATATTAGGAAAAATATCAAAGGAATTATGACAAATGCCAAAGTTTTCTTCATTTTGTTAATTGATTTTTAATTATATAATTTTTCAATGGAGAAATAGTGATAGAAAGTAATTTCTCGGTGGTCTTGTCAACTATCTATTAATGTTTTGTACCTGAGAGGTATCTGTATGTTAATCATTTTGGTATCGTGGGGTGAGACTTGGAATTGCCTCAAGGACTTCAGACCTGGGTTGTTACTGGGGGACATGATGTAGTATTCCATCTGCTTTGCTTACAAAAATGATCAAAAGTGAGGGTGATTGTGCTCATGTATTATTTCAGTACAGTATTACCCAGCGGTTTTCTTCTACATTTAACGTACCCTAATCGTGCTGAAAGCATTCGTTCTGGTTAGAGTAGGAAGTGGAAATTTAGAAATCAGCTCTTGCTGTCATTGTTGGGGGGAGGAATGAAGTGGAGGAATGAGCTCTATGAAAGTGTGTTTTTGAGTTTTTGAGACTTTGTGTCTTTTATTTAGCTTTTTACACTTTAAGGGCATTGCAACAGTTCTTAATACCCCTGGATTCCAAGACAAACCTTGATGCTGTTGACAACCTCAGATTTCAAAATTATTATAACTTAAAAAGTTCTGGCCCCTAATTATAATAATAGCCAAAGTAAAGTCACTCAAACAGTGCAGCACAATTCAAGTACTTATAACTGGAGGGAAAAAAATGAAGCTGGCACTTACCGCATCATCTGACAAAAGATGTATGTATAAAGACAGCAGGTAAAATGAACGACCTGAAAATTAGTGTCTTTCATCTTAATGTCAATTCCACTTGAGGGAGGTTACACAGCTTTGTGTAAAACATTTGGATCCTTTGGAAATTAAAAAAAAAATTAAATAAACTTCCATAAGTAAAATGAGCAATGGGGAGTTTGGGTCTCCTTGACCAGTGATTGCCATGCAAAAGGAACCCTCAGGATCAGTTAATGCTAAATATCAAAGGAAACCAAAGCTACCAGTGTGGCTTCTTGCAACTGGAAGAACTAGCCGATTTTTCCAGAAGAAAGTAGGCACTATAAAATCTAGGGACATACCTTAGTTTGATGAAAAAAATAGTCTTGTGTATGCTAAGTCAAACGTAATCTGTTATGCTCTGTCATTTAACGGCTTGACACTAGTGAAATGATGACTATTCCAAGCCGACCTTAACTTTAGTTATGTGAGGTGAGTCATTTTTAATTGGATTTGTATGATTTTAGTGAAGAAGAAATGTTATAGAGGTGTCCAGAAGATCCTGTAATTCATTTCTTTGTAAACATCCAAAATGAAGGGATAGAAGTTAAATCATTCAGACAGTACCCATTGTAGTGCTTAAGTTGCTTTAGGTGTGGCCACCCCTCTCAGGTTTGTAATAATAACAAACTGCAAGTTCTTTGTGGCTGACCCTGGAAACTGCCCCTTCAGTGCCAAATGTGTAAACTGTTGTAAGTGTCATAAACTTAATGGTAAGAGTTGTACCACTTTTGAAACAATAAAAAATCACTAAAAAAAGTGTAGTGCTGAGAATTTTACTGTAGGACTTGCTAAACTTCTACTAAACATAACTGAAAATTATGGAAAATCATTGACACCAAAATCCATGACTCTGCTGAAAGCAAGCTTTTGTGCTGCCAGAGTGCCTTATAAGATTAATGGGCACCCATTTGGTTATAGAGCTTCTTGAGGCAAGTACATCACATGAGTTACGTGCACCCTTTGAGGCAGGAGCACTGCCTCATATACAATCCTCTCCTTCCCCAAGAAACAAGACTAAGGCACTTTCAAAGCCAACATTTGTCCATAATCTAGAAGAGGATCAATCCAGTGAAGAGCTACCAGAGGCAGTAGCAATACAAGTAAAGGCACCTGAAACCTTATGAATATACAAGGCCTTTTGTACAATATCTAACTTCCATGTGGCATTTGTTAACACTCATTAGATGTTTTCCAAAAGTAAGATGTGAGTCGGAAGTTACACCAAGTGTAGTTAAAGCTTCAGAAAAAATTCAGTGGAGTCCCATCCGCCTTAAGGGAGGATGAGGTAGAAAATCTGTACTAGATCTGCTAATCAATAGTGTTTTCGTTTTACTGGAGTTCAGACTCGTACCTCACCGACTACACCATTGTCTGATCTGCTTCATGTAACAAGTGAGACTAAGGGTAGCTTCATTTCTCATAAATGGAGATTTTACTACATCTAAAAGGGTTACATCATCGGCACACTGAACAATCTTCTTTTCCAGGCCAACAGTTATATCACTTGTATACGCTAAAAATGAGAGCAGACCACAAATGCTACCCTGTGGAACTCCATACACGATAGGTCGTATTTTGCTAAAGATCCCATCAACAGCAACTTGCTGCTGCCTACCTGCAAGGAAATCTTGAAGTAATGCTATAACATATCCACCCACTCCAGGATTCTGAAGTTTATGAATAAGTACCTTGTTATTTACTGAATCGGAAGCAGCACTAAAATCTATTTGAATTACTCTACATCAAGGTTCTCTTGCAAATGTCATGTCAAATGTAAACGTGTATTTCAAGCACCTAACTGCTTCTTATATGCATATTGACTATCAGCTAACAGTCCTTTAAATTCCACATACTTGTGTAGTAGCTTAAAAGTAAGTTTTACCACAAATTTGGAGACACAAGAAGAATAGAAATTGGCCTGTAGTAGTTACTGAAGTCTGCAGATATGCCACTCTTTGGAACAGGCACTGTATTACTAAACTTGAGCTCATCTACAAAGGTACTACGTTGCTTAAAAATCTATAAAATCTACTAATCTTAGGAGACAATGCACCAAAAACCTTTTTAAAAATCCAAGGGGAGAACCAAATGGGGGCCAGGTAGCCCAACCTTGATTCCAAACTATCCAGAATTTTTTGAATAATTGCAAGGTGGTGGGAATACAACTTTGTTATTTATGAAATCTCATGACTATTCAAGTTTTCCAAAGGATTGCATGCCAAATGAATTCAATTTCTTGTAATGTGAAGTATTTTGAAACAGATTCTGAAGAAACAGGAGCCATGTCAAGTCTTTGCTTTTATGTATGATCACCATCCAGTAAAGTGACATGGTTGTGATTAGTGCATTAGCATTAGGATTTTTTTAGAAGTAAACTATAAAATAACGAAGTGCCAACACCAGTGCCAGCAATTCTTTTTCTCTTTCTAAGTACAGTCCCTGCGGTACCTCATTTTCAGTTTTTGCATAAAATTTCTCCTACAAAGGACAATTACATGCATGCATGCATCTGTAATTTTAATAGTTCTTAAAGGCCAGCATGAAAAAGGCTTGGAGAAAATATTTTAATGCAGTGTAAAGGAATTTAGTTTTAGTACTTTCTAAACATATCATGGATGATCTGAATTAGTGTTTTTTGTATTTGATTATTAGATTATTTTGCTGTATTTTTGGATGGAGGTATGTGCTCTTGTGGACAGGAGGTCACTGGGTTCATTTATAAGTACTGATGTTTTACTAGTTACAAGACATTGGGATATGGATTTTGTCTTCATGACTTCAATAGAAACTTGATTTATACACTCAGAGGGAGATTCTTTATGACATTTTTGAGTTAAGGAAATTTGTCTTGTCATGACTAATTTTTCACTGCTATGAACTGTAAGTTTGCTCAAGATGATCTACATGGATGGGACCTAATACCATTCAGCTTTGCTAAATGTTGTTGATATTTCATATAAAGTTTTCCTTCAGTTCTCTGTTGGGGGGACTTTGGGAAGCCAACAATCCAGTAGTGGGAGACGTTTGTATGGTGCTGAACTCGCAAGGACGTTTGGAAAGTAAGACTTGTGGAACTAACAATACCAACCGCTTCATCTGTGAAACAACAAAAAACCAGATTGGTTAGTAAAGGAATTAATTATTTTCAGCAACAAATTGCAACTTAAATGTAAAGATATGCTGTTTCTCCATTTATAAAAAATTTCACTGGAAAAAGGACATTAATCATTTCATCTTTCAATGTTCTTTTGATACATTAAGTACCATAAATATTTTAATAGATATATAATTGCTTGCAGGGATGAATTTACCTCGACATGATTTTCCCATTTTGCAACCAACTTGCTTCATGGAGAACCAATATGATCCACAATTCAGAAGTAAGTACGGTTTACTGTAACATTAATCTCTAGCATTGTATTAGTTATTTATTTCCCCTAACTACAAGCATAAAATCATTAAGATATCATAATCCCTGTACTGTACAGTATTACCATATTCCCTGGAACTTGGAATTTTGTTCTCCTGTATCACACTGGGAGCTAGTGCAGACAAATATTTCTGCCATGGAGTGCTTGTTTTCTCATGAGTTTATTACCGAGTTATTAATTTTTGTATGTGGTAACTGGAAAGTGATAATTAGTCCAAAAACACTACTTTACAGCGAGACAGGTCAAAATCGCACTCAGAAAAAAATAAATTTATTATTTTGATAGCTTAATTTTTATTCGTCTTGTGGTATATTAAAGGTTGTTGGTTGGCTTAGCTATCCTTTATCAACACAGGGTGTCCACTTTTCCCTTGTGTGTAAGTTATTATCAGGTAGGGTAGACAATATTTTTGTACCTAGGAGTTTTTGCAATATGGAGATGATATTGTAAATCATTCCTTTTTTTTTTTTTTGCTTTAAACAAAGGGAAATGTTAAAGTCAGAATGTTACTTTGCAGTTGTGTGGAATGCTAAGTTCCTTGGTCAATATCCAGCTAAAAAAGATTAAGCAGTGTATTTCTTATTACTCAAATTTTTTTTTGTTTTGTAATAATGATGGCTAGTTGGCTTTACTATTATCTGGCCACTCTTCCCTTGTCCTTCTGTGGAGACAGAAAATGTCACTTCCTTGTTAAACAAAGATGGATAAAGTTAGTTGATATCTTCATGCAAAAACCAGAGTATTAATTTTACTAATGCTTTATTACAGATGTCAGTAGAGATAAAGTGGACAATTGCTGGTTAATACTAGCAAAGCAGTAGCTAGTCAAGATGCAAACCCTTCTCAAACAATTTGAATTTGAATTACAGTATTATTAAATACATCAGTTTATTTGAATAAGTTGTCCTGGGCAAGATTAACCCCCATAATATTAATGAACTCTATAATGATGCATTTTATTTTGATTCTGTGAATCAGATTCTGCAGAACTACAGTATGTAGTTTACAACTAAATGCAGGTTTCCTTTATAAAATGTACATAAAACCCAAAGAGAATTATACCTAAGATCAAAATCAAGCCCCAGTCATATGTGTCTTTGCAGGAAGAAGTGTCAGAGCTTAGTAGAAACAGAGGGGCGACTTTGCCTATTTTCATTTCAGAGTTCAAAGAGGGAAGAGGTGGAGAGGAGATGACTTATCAAAAGAAACCCATAGTGCAGAAATCATGGAGAAAATTAAAGCCATGAAAGTAGATCTATAGGTTGTTGAGGTACTTCAGAATGGCCATCAGATCCACTTTATTGAATTCCTTTCTTTTCTCTCTCCTTTACTTGTTCAGCTGTAGTCAGTGCCCAGGAACAAAGATTTGCAGTAATGGACAAGGAAGTGACGAGCAGGAATAACACTAGTGCAGTAAAGGAGATTTTAAGAGATTTTACTAACTTTTATGGCACCTTGATGAGGTCAACATAGCAATGGAGTTTTTAGGCTGGTAAAATTAGCAGTTTGATCCAGAATCCATCTAAAGGGGAATTCTTTGGATTCTGTTTACCAACTCCAAAAAATCATTAAAGTTCAAGTAGAGAGACTGTGTTGCATTTACAAGGCCCTGTACTCTTGATTATACAATAAGTAATGCTGTATGGAGTATCATATATATTGGCTTGACATTTACTTTTGATATTTTCATGTATTCTCTGCACTAAATTAACATGCTCTAAGTGTTTGCTTTAACTTTATATTTAATCTTTTACTTTTAGTATCTCCTGGAAACTATGACCCTGAGAAGTTATCCTTGACGCTTTGCAAAGGCCGATGCCTTGCATTAGGTTTTAATTATGCTGGTGCTACATATGGAAAATATTGCTTCTGTTCAAATATTCTCAGTAAGTAACTCCAAAATATGTAAATGTTTTCTGTTTTTAAGTCCTAAGAAATTTTGACTGAAATGCATGTGAGTGTATCTTCATAATTTTGAGGAGGAGAGGTTAAAAAGCGTGTTGAGAGAAGCTCACTCTTGAGAGTATTCCATGGTTACTAGTTGGAAGAAATGAAACAGTGGAAAAAATCACAGTTCTTGAAGATACTGAACTAAGATGTACAATATTCCACTACTTTGGATGGCAGAGTAAAATTTTCACAGAATCCAAGTAGTATTCATTATTCATATAAATAATTCAGAGTTCTTACAAACTACTTCAAAGTGGTTAAATGGGGATTAATACATCCATACTACAATCATAGTGTTAGTGTATCATAAGTAAATGTAAGAATTTTAATTTTAAAGGTAGCCTACAGATTTTGAGAAATTTTAGTGCAGTGTATAGTAAAATCTCATCATTGTACAGTATCAGAAAAGCTAGATTATGCACTTATGTTTTAGTAAAATAAAAGGCTGATATTAAGAGTGCTAATCAGGTTGGTTAGTTGATAAATCATGAATGAAAATACTTTAAAGCTATTGGTCAACTCTGAATTTTGTACTGTACTTGGTAATTCAGTCATTCAGTCAGGAAGTTATTATTATCATTAGCTCATTGGTTCTTAAGGCATGGTGTTAATATTCTTTGCATGCCTTTGTAAGTCGGGTTTGTTAAGTAGTAAATTAAGTATATGAAAACATTTCATTGTCTTTAAATATTTTCACAGTGTACACCCTTGTCCTTTATATATGAAGTTGGATTGTTTATTGATTATCCTGAAAATACCCTAAAGTTTGTAATAAAATCTTCCATGGGGATTCTGTGTAACTGATGTCTGAAAATATTGCATTTAAATCTTGGGGATTTCTTAAGGTCTGTGCAATGTATTAGATTCAAAATTAGATTAGGTAAACTGTATCAAACTTTGTCTTTTTAAATTGTAATACTGTTCAGAAAAGTAGGAAAAAGGGTTTTGCAATTAGTAAGCATTATGGGATGTGATGCAATGAACCTGATATACAGAAATCCATCTCTAGCCCAAAGAAATTCTTCTTAAACTATACACTGTAGTCCTTTACTTGTGTGATCTAACAGCCAATTTTATTTTTTAAATATCCCACAGCTCTTGAGGCTGTCTCTTCAAACATGTGTAACAAAAGTTGCAGCAGCTCTGCAAGTAGTGAGATCTGTGGCTCTGTGGATGGCAAGTATATCACTGTCATAAGGGTGGGATCGTCTGCTACAAGTGGTCAGGTAAATAACAGTAACTTATTTCCATTTAAATCATATGTAGCTTAAATAACCTTTGATAATATTTTGTTTGGCTTAATCATGACAGTGGTACAGTAATCCCTCAATTATCTGGATTAATGGAGCCAAGGGCCTGTCGGATAATGTCAAAATCCAGGTAATGACGAGTAAACAAATCGGGGAGTTGTGCAAGGGCAACTCCCTACCCTTCCTCACCTAACATTGTCAATACTGTAGAGTACCGCATAGTGGTAAACACTTAAATATTCTTGTAAACAACAATCGGTCACACTTTAAACTGAAAACTTTATGCAAAAAGTGATTATCTACCATATGTGCTCATATCTGTAACAAAACAAACTCCATAAATACACTTAAAAAAAAAGCAACTCCCTTCTTTTTCTCTCATACATGACACTTAGTTCGGTAGGCTACACGTTTTTCATTTACAGCTTTTAAACACTAGATATGCTTATAAACAACAACCATCACACTTTAAACTGAAAACTTCAGGCACAAAACAATTATCTACCTTATTTTCCCAGATCTTTAATAAGATAAACTCCAGACTAAATACACTTAACAACAAAAAAAGCACCCCTTTTGCTGTCATAAGCGACACTTGGTTCGGTAGGTTACAATTTTTCATTTGCAGCCATAAAAACTGAATATGCTTATAAACAACGACTGTCACACTTTAAACTGAAATCTTTGTGCAAAAAGAAATTATCTACCTTATATTCCTATATTTGTAACAAAATAAGCTCAATGAATTACACTCAAAACAAAAAAAAGCAATTCCCTTCTTTTTCTGTCGTGCACAACACTTAGTTCGGTTGGCTACATGTTTTTCATTTACTGTACTGTAAAGTACATTGTATTGTTCACAAAAAAAGTAAGCCCTTTTTTTCTCTTGTATGCCACACAATATGATAGTTTACACAGTTTTATCAAAATAACAATTTTAATAACATTATAAAAATATCTTTTTCTCTCAATTACCTGTGTATGTTGCCTTTCTTGCTTAAGATGGCTGGACATTTTAAAAACCCTCCTCCTCCTCCTCCTCCTCCTCCTCCTCCCCTCCTCCTCCTCCTCCTCCTCCTCCTCCTCCTCCTCCTCCTCCTCCTCCTCCTCCTCCTCCTCCCTCCTCCTCCTCCTCCTCCTCCTCCTCCTCCTCCTCCTCCTCCTCCTCCTCCTCCCCTCCTCCTCCTCCTCCTCCTCCTCCTCCTCCTCCTCCTCCTCCTCCTCCTCCTCCTCCTCCTCCTCCTCCTCCTCCTCCTCCTCCTCCTCCTCCTCCTCCAGCTCGACTGTGTCATCGAGACCAGCATCTTCTTCCTGTTCCTCCTGTGACTCCTGGGGAACGTTAAGTGGTGAAGTGGTTGGAAAAGGCAAAGAGGTCCCTATAGGGTCAGGGTCATCAAAGTGGGGCGGTGACACATCAGATTCATGGCTGAAGGAGCCCAGCATATCAACAAAGGCAGATGTACTTGGCTGATGTTCCAAGCTGAAGGACCAAGTTACTGAAGAAGTAGATGGCGATGGGCTCGGGTGCACAGGGTTTTGGGATCTGAAGAAGCTTTTGAGGTCCTTTGATGATATGAACGACAATTCTGCTTAAGTCTCAAATTTGTGCAGCCTAGTCCAAAGCCCTGGGAACTCCATGGGGTCAAAGTTTGGGTTCTCCAATGCAGTGTCTTGATAATTGCATTGAAGGTCATTTGTATTTACTTGTATGGGGGGAATCGTCATGAAACAGCAACGTCATTGCCATCGTTGTCATCAGCCACTTCTTCAGGAACTGCAGCAGCTATCTTGCTGTCAGAGAGAAGTTGGAGCCAGGGTCGCCATTGCCAGTATCCAGCCACTCCCGTACATCATCCTTGGGAATATTGTTGCCTCCTGTTGCGAGTGTGGCACAGAAGTTGTCAACATCGAACCCTTGGAAGACCATCATAACCTCTTCTCCATTCAGAATACGGTCCCAGGCATGGTTGAGCATCTCTATGGTGATGTCCTACCAAGCATCAGCAAAGTTGTAGATAGCAGACTTCAATGAATACTTTCAAAGATTCTCCAGACTTCAATGAATACTTTCAAAGATTCTCCAGTGTCCGTTCCCAATGTGTATCCAAGCCTTGCTGTTTCTTCTCTTTGTCCTCCAATACTACCATCATCTCCTCCAGGAACTTCATCCAGTTGTGCCTTTTCATTGCAACAGTAACAATTTGGTCCATTGGATGAATGAGTGCAGTCGTATTAGGAGGCAAATACATAACCCCAATACAGTATGACCTTCATCACCAACCAATTGGTCAGTGTTAGGATGAGCAGACATATAGTCCATGAGAAGCAAAGCCTTCATCCGATGCCTAGGAATACCAAGGTTCTGTGTCTGATGGCAAATAACCTCCCTACAAAAATTATTATGACACTAATCAGGAATGGTTTTGGAGGTGAACCAAGCCTCTGCCAGATGATACCAAATCACTGAGAGCCTAACCATCAACCCATGTAGGACACATGGTCGCTTTGCATGTCCAACTACCACTGGTTTGCAGTGATGCTCACCAGTAGCATTTGCACATAACAAAGCAGAAGTACGTTGCTTGGAAAGCTTTTGACTGGGTAAACTCTTTCCCTTCTTATCAACTAAGGTGTTAGTGTGCAAGGAGCAATAGAATAGACCGGTTTTGTCAGTGTTGTAGAGCTGCCCAAAAACCAAGGCCTTCTTTCTTCCAGTCTTGCAACAACAGCAAAACTGCTCTATTCCCTCCTTGGGAGCATCCAAAGTTTTGCCATGAGTGTTCTTGTTAGAAATCCCATGTTGAATTTGAACAGGAACAACCAACCTTCAGACGGTCTAAAGTCAAGTTCACAACCTTATGCAAGCCTGCAAATTTTGAAACAACAGCCTTCAACTCAGCATCGCAAATTTTCACACCAGCAGCCCGTTTTTGTCAAAACCACATCAAGGTAGACTGATCAATGTTATCATAATGGCTTTTTGCCATGACCTTGCTGTCTTGACTCTGGCTGTCTTCTTACCGAATTCCTTTGTGTACTTCTTGATCTTGTCCTGGGAAGTCTTAATACCATGCAGGGTTGACCGGGCAATTCTGTACTCCTCCATTATATGTGATGTGGTTCAACCTTGCTCTCAACAGAAGAAGTATACCTTAGTTTAACCAGACCACAGAGCTGATTAACAGCTCTCCTAGGACTGGCCTGAAGGATTAGACTTATTTTACGTGGCTAAGAACCAATTGGTTACTTAGCAACGGGACCTACAGCTTATTGTGGAATCCGAACCACATTATAATGAGAAATGAATTTCTGTCACCAGAAATAAATTCCTCTAATTCTTCCTTGGCCGGCCGGAGACTCGAACGCAGACCCAGCAAAGTGCTAGCCAAGAACGATATCAACCCGTCCAACGAGGAACTTCAATTTCTAATTTCTGCTTAAGGGTCAACACTTTCCTCACCCTCTTAGGATGAGATGGGGGCCATATAGCACAGCACACAACACATGCATGACCTGCAATGCTGCAGGCATTGCTAAGAACGCCACATGCTACATACTACAAGTACTGTACTATAGGTACAAATGCAGTCCACTTGAGAACAGTTCAAACAGGCGACTGATCATTACCATTACCTTTATCTTAAATACAGCTGTAACAGCCTATTTAACTTATGCAAATGGATACTGTAAGTGTAACACATAGGCTAGCCTAGATCAATAGTTCACACGTACACATTTTGTATCTGGTGTATGGTAATACAATATGGTAACAACTGATAAAGTTGCTGTATAAAGATACATTAATAGTCATAAAACCATGGTAGGCTGTGGGTTAACACAGGTAGGCTACCTACCTGCAGAACTGTCCTTTACGAGAGAGAGAAAAAGAAGGGGGTTGCATTTTTTTAGTGGAGAAAAAAGGTGGATAATTGCCTTTTTGCATAAAGTTTTCAGTTTAAAGTGTAGTGGTTGTTATTTATAGCTTGCAAGCTGAGTTTTTACAGTTATATGGTATGGCAAGGTAGGTGAGGAAGGGTGCGGAATTTCCCTTGAACACCCTTAGATTTTTTACTTGCCATTATCTGATTTTTGGCATTATCTGATGAGCCCTTGGCTCTATTAATCCAGATAATTGAAAGATTACACGTAAGAATTTAATATGACTCCCACTTTGTGCTTTCAAAATATGGTGTGCTTTCAAAATATGGGGTATAGCCACCTTTCACAGGGAAATAGTCCCTTTAATAAAAGTTGTACATAGATGGGTGCCAAAAAATTGCAGTAATGCAAGTCTTTTTTTTATTTGGTGGGTTGGGGGGCCAACCTTGGATGTTATGTACCTTCCATTTATGTCTGTAGTCAGAGTGTCTTCAGTTAATTGGTTTGCTATTCTACATTGCTTCCCTTCTCAATATTAGTGTCCTCTCTACTTGTATATTAATAACCTATTATTATTTGTGTATTAACAGGAAAGGTGCACGGTTAGTTAGAATTTATCTTCTGAAACATAGTTGCTTACCTAGATGCATATATGGAACTTTAGCATTGTTGAACTACATGATAAAGGTTTTGGGTCCAAAAACAGCATATTTTTGGCACATCTTATTAATAATTCAAATATATATCTTCCATCCATCCCCACCATGAAGTTAAAAGATGCATATTAGATAGCTTCTCTGAATCTGCTGTATCTGGAAAGTTTTGAAGGGGGAGTATAGCTTTTACAGTCATTATTTAGGTTTACCTTTTAGTTGTGGGAGTATTCCAGAGATGATGAACTAGTCGTAAGTCACAGAGTACAAGTTGTCTTATTTGGTTATCCTGTGGAGAGGGAATTTCTGGACTAATGGTTTTATTTGCCATTTTGGAAATATGCTATATATCTTGTCTAAACTTTTGGTCTCCAGAGAATCTATTGAAATTCATAACCCCTCAGAGACTGAGTATTCAGACTTCTGAAAATTAGTTTTGAAACTTCAACTCCACTTTTGCCCTTAATTACATGCATGAAATTTAAAATGACAATTTGTTGATAATTGCACAATATATAGTAATGAAATTTTGCTTTTGAACTTACTTTATTTTATGCAACAGGCCTTCATCAGTGGAGCAACCCTGTCTTCTTCACCCTTGCAAGTTAATGTAGAAGGAACAGTAACATTCAACACATCTCTTAAAGTTGGCGAGGGATCCTTTTACAGGTACTGCTGTGTTTGTTGTGAAAGATGATCTACAATTGCTCTTGGCCTGGGATTGTGTCCTCCAGTTATAAATAGATGTGATTTGTGAATTCAATATTAGTAACAGAATGATGAGCATGAAATGACTGAATATTGGGAGATGAAAATGCATTTTTTTAAACACAATTCATTCCATCTTTCTAACTCTTTACTTATATTGTCCATTTTTTCATTTCATGAATGTTCCAAATGATAATTAGTATTTTAAAGAGACCAGTGTGTCGTGTTGTTAGGCTCATGGAGTGTGCCACTTAGTTGTACAGCTAGGTGGGAAAAGACCAAAGGAGTAGATGGAAAATAAAAGGCAGAAATCAGTGCAGCTTGGATCCAAATGGATGCAACGTTAAAACCTTTGTACAGCTAATTAAGGCAGTTTTATCAATTTTCCCAGTCTTATCCAGTGTTTTACAGTGTAAAGAATCATTGAAACCTTATACAAACCTCTTTAGAATAGGCAGCAGTGTGTGAATTATGATCAATCTGATATGGGAATTGTTTGGGATGAATGAGTGACTGGGGATGTGAGATCAGGCTTGCTTTCTGTCTGTCTGGTTGTCTTTCTCTCTCTCTTTCTCCTTTTATTTAGGATTGCCTCCAGCTCCCAAGTATATACACTGCATTATCACAGAGTTGCTGTTATGTAATCTTAGTCAACTCAGCCTTCATGGTAACATCTTGAAAATACAGATTATGAGGCCTTTAAGAAAATTGTATCGACATTCTTTTAAACAACTAAAACAAACAAAATTTCTCTTACACATTACTAAACAATTATTTCTTGAAAACCAAACTTATATATGCAATTACTGCATATTAATTCAATGTTCTCAAACAAAGAAAATGGTTTCGTGATTCTAGTAACTGCACCAAAGAATGGAGCTATGGGCTAAAGTACAAAAAAGAAAAAGTAATAATCTCATAAATTATACTTTGGCATTTGTGTTGCAGAGGCCAATACCCGAAGTCTTCATCATCTTGGATGCTGTAATGGGGAAGTGAGATGAAGATTATTGAGCCATTTGCCTAGAACTCTCCCAAGAGACAGGTGCAACCTGTCCTGCTGTTATTTACAGGACCAAATAAGAAACCATATTTTCATAAAGATTATACAGTAATACCCTGAACTTGAGCGATTCAAGTTGCGCAAATTCACAGACACGTGAATTTTTCATTGGAACCTAACTAATTGTCATACACGAGTTTTTTCACAGACATGCCAACATTTGCAAATACTGAGAAACCCTGCAAAAGTGTTTGTTTCATTTTTTATGTAATTTATAAATTTTCAAGCTTTTGTGTGTAAATTAAATAACATTAAACAATAAAAATAATAATCTCTCTCTCTCTCTCTCTCTCTCTCTCTCTCTCTCTCTCTCTCTCTCTCTCTCTCTCTCTCTCATTGAGATGAGAAAAATTTTATAAGTACATGTATATGTTTATTTGTTTTGTATGATAAATACATTTTTACCTAATAATAAGTACTAATTTTCAAATAATAATAATAATAATAATAATAATAATAATAATAATAATAATAATAATAATAATATAACTGTAATTACAAATTTCATATGATACGTATTTCAAACAAACAAATATCTTTCCCTTATCTTCTGTAAGGAGCTCAAAGGCAAAGCTGTCAGACATGTCGATGTAACATGACAAGAAGGGGAGTGTTCCTGATTAGCAGGTCAATGGGTTTCGTACGTAATTCTCTCTCTCTCTCTCTCTCTCTCTCTCTCTCTCTCTCTCTCTCTCTCTCTCTCTCTCTCTCTCTCTCTCTCTCTCTCTCTCTCTCTTGTTCGTAGTTAGAACAGCCTAATGTATTACTGTTTCTCTGCATGTCTTTAACTGTACAGTAGATAATTTTAAATTGACCTAATTTTACCTACTGTATACCGTCTACAAACTGTAATTGTGCCATTCTGAAACATAGAGACATAGAACATTTCAGGACAAAGAGAAGAGACAGAATAAAGAAGTTTTTAAAAACCAGATTAAGAAGACTTCTAAAAATAGATCGATGGAATGGGGAGAGAGAGAAATAGTGTACAGATACTAATCTTCACACTCTTCTATATTTCTACGTCAACCATTTATTTAATTTTTTAAGGGTAATGTATTAAGCTAACTTTTAAATGAAATTACAGTAACTTTAATTTCATTTAGAAGTTAGCTTAATTATTTGAGAGCATGATTAGGGTCATATTTAGTGTTTAAACTTTAGAAATAAACATTTATTATAATTTTTAGAGGCCATGCCAAACTTATGTGAAAATTCACTGTGCGCGAGCAGTTCTAGAACCTAACCTCCCATAAGTTCGGGTTATGACTGTACTTAGAATTTTAGAAATAGCTGTAATCTCATTCACTTGATTAATAAAAAGTGCTGCTTTACCATTCATCACATTGTATGTCCATAAAATAGCTCATTTGAGGCAATACAGAACTGTATTTCAAGTTACTAGATTCCTGTTCCTCCATGTAGACAGAAAGAGCCTCCTAAGTAATTTTGCTTGAATCTTTAGTCTTGCAGAGGTCATTGGACCCCAACCAAGCAGAGGAAGTCCTCACTGCTCTGGCCCTTAATGCTTCCAAAGAAGGCAGAGCTGTGCCTTGGACCTTAAAACTCTGGGATAATGTAGACCTGTAACTTTCAATAGCTAATGCTGACAACCTCTTCCAGTGGTGAAGGAGCAAAAGCAAGTCCAGGATCTTGGAAAATGAGACATTGCATGGACCAGTACCTTTGTACTGTACCAAACAGAGAAGACTTTCATTTTAACGTGGTACAACTGGAATATAGACCATTTATATGGCCTACAAATTGTGTTGGCAGCAGCTTGCAAAAAAGCCTTTATGTGTTGGGTGCTGTGGATAATCTCCAAGCATAAAGATCCATTGTCTGCATATTTTAATAGCATATATGAAACTGTAGTTAGAGCAGCTTTGTCCTTCGGATAAAAATTCCAGCAGAGAGTTGATTCACACACAAATTCTGATTTGGCTATTGAGAAACTATCAAAGTCTTTTAAAGATTTTTGGGAAAGACGATATTGTAAAGTAGCTTTTATGTATGGGAAGTGGAGGAATACACATCCAAGTGGTCTCACAGGTGTTTGAAATGCAGGAAATACACATCCAAGTTGTCCCACAGGTAGCTGGATTACTGTAGGGGTGAGCAACAAATTGGGAACCTGTTTGAAGACTTGTGGAAAAAAGTTTATCATCACAGTCCCAAAATTTACCCTGTATCAAGTCATGACTTGTAGATGTCTGTATGTTGGGATGACTACTTAGACTGTGGGAAAAAATATCCACAAAACTCAGCACAATATCTGTCCCTGCTCCTCTGCTCAGTTGAAAATCTCTTTTTCCAGATGGCCCAGCTTTCTAACATTTTCTCTCCTTGATCTTATAGTTAAGGTACTGTTGTTGCATAATTGGACATAATCCCTTACTGTCCTGCCTATTTCATACTAAAAAAAAAAGACATTCCAAGCTGAGAAAAACAGTCTTTAATTCAGTGTAGTTTATTTGATAACTTTTCTCATATGTTGACCAATTTCATTTTAACCAGAAACCCAACAGGGGAGCTTCCCAACCATGGGATTTGGTTTCTGAATGTTCTGTAAATAAAGAAATGTCTCTTCTTTGCATCTTGTGGCAGCCCAAGAGGATGAAATCTGGTTGTATTGCGGCTTCCCAGTACCCGTTCAGTTGTAGTTGAAAACCACATCCTGAGCAAGCTGTAAGCGATTATTCTCCAATGATGTTGCCAAACAAGGCTTGGCATGATTTAACAGGGGGCTCTGAACATTTGAAAAGCTCCTATAGTAAAGACAGATATTTCCGAAGTCTGTCTTTTGTTATACTGATTGATGCATCTAAGTAGGTGACTTGTGGCCAGTTCCAGGTCTGACTTCTTCCAATTTGCTTGAAGTCTTAGTTCATGACTCAGTTGAAAAAATCTCTTAAATGCTCTAAAATGGTCTGTAGACTCAATACCATCACAACCAGGTCATCTAGATATTTGCAAAGACAACTTCTGTTCTTTTGCACTCAGACTGCTTCTTGTGCAAGAACCTTGGTACTGCATATCCTTTTAGGGCAGTGGTTTCTTAACCTGTGGGAATTCCCCACTGGTGGGGAATAGCGGAGTTGCCAAGTGGGAATGACCGGTCGGACAGAAGAACCACTGTCTTGTTGTCACATTTCGTGAATTTGTTTCCACCCACAAATAATCGATAGTGCTTCAAATTTAATGTTGACTTACTTTTACAAATCACAACCATTTACAGACTGTTTTAATAACAAAAACAACCAATATATGAGGTATTGTAAGTCATGTTTGGGTAAAAGTGACAACACTGTTAGGTTTTGAAATGTCAACAAGCGGCTCCCGCAAACTCACTCCTGTCGCTCAGCAATGATTCGATGAAACCCCATCAACTGAAGAAGCACCTCTCCAATGTACACCCTGAGTTCGTTGGCAAGGAGAGGCAGTTTTTGAATTGAAGGCAAATTACTTGAAGAACATGAGGATGGACCAGGAAAAATTTCAACTGAGTCGGCGATAGTACACATATGCTGTTTCTCTGCTGGTGGCGGCGAAGAAGCCACATAGCATCGGAGAGGCGCTCATAAAGCCGTGCCTTGTGTCGTGCGCTGGCATTTGCTTAGCGAATCTGCGGTGTCGAAGATGAAGCGTTTCTCTGTCCAACGATACTGTCAAGTCCGCATCTTCGACATGTCATGCAACATCGTGCAGCTGTGGCAAAGGTCAAAGCATCTCCGTCTTTGCAATTCAGCTGGATGAGTCCGTGGATGTGGCAAATTTGTCTCAACTAATTATCTTCGTTCGATACGTCACGATCAAAGCATCGAAGAGGACTTGCTGTTTGCCGCCACTGGAAACAACAACCCAAGCCGCCGGCGTCATGCAGCTTGTCGACGCCTTTTTTGAGGAAGGATTGGACTAGGGCAAGCTCGTCCATGCCTGCACAGATGGGGGCTCCTGCTATGTTGGGTGTGAGGTTGGATTCGCGAAACTACTGAAGCAGAAGAATCCCAAGGTGGTGACTGCACTGCATCATACATCGGCGCAGCATCAAGGGCGATGACACAACCCGCTCAAAGAAGCGCGGGGCGGCAATCAAGCTTGTGAATTTTGTCCAGCGAGCGCCCTCAACACTCGACTATTTCGGGACGGTTGTGCAGGATATGGAATCCGACTACAGGACTGTTGTTCACACTGCCCGTTCGCTGGTTATCGAAGCGACATGTTAAATCGCTTGTGCATTTGCTCCCTGGGTTACACAATTTTGGAAGAAAGGAACAAAGGAGATCTGCTGCTATTTCCGATGAGGCATTCCAGTGCAGGCTGGCACTTCTTGCAGACATGTTCAGTCACCTGAATGAGCTTTTAACCGTAAGCTACAGGGCGCGGACTCGATATAATCGGGCATCGAGACAAAGTGAACGCCGTCTCAAAACTTGAGTTGTGGCGAGAGCAAGTTCGAGACTGGCGCAGCGCAGCGGCCTCCAGCGTTGGCGAATCAGCGAGACTGCTGGTGGCGTCAGCGGCGTTCTCAAGAACAAGCCATCCCACCTCAACGGGCTGCTGGACGAGTTTTCAGCACTATTTTCCGGACTTCAAAAGCAACAACCCTGTGATGGAGTTTCGGGGATCCCTTCAGCTTGAGTTGACAACTTCCCGAAGGAAGCAGAAGACATCGAAGATCAGTTTCTTGACCTGGTGCATGACTCCGCAGCAAAGGCTGTTTTGGGAGAAAAGCCTGAACACATTCTGGGCCACTATGCATGGATTCGTATCCTCGCGTTGCTGTTGCGGCGCTCACTACTGGTTTGCATTTCCTCCACGTACCTGTGCGAGTCGGCGTTTTCGAGCATGGTTGAGATCAAAACCAAATGCGAAACCGCCTGATTGACCTTGAATCTGATTTGCGCTGCGCCATTTCAAAAAAGTGGAACCAACATTGAGACACTCGTCAGGCGAAACAAATGCAAAAGTCTCATTAACCTGTATGCGTCTAGTGTTGCATTTTTGTATGTTTTATAGGGACAAATAAATTGAGAAAAACATAACGAATCTTTCATGTGTATTTTATTTCCATGTGATAACTGTTTGTAAAAATCTAATATATGCAAAAAAAAAATTAAAGGCCGTAAAATAAGCACAAAAAAGCAAAGCGTAGATTACGTATTAAAGTTAAACACTGCATGGGTTAAACTCGAATTTGTCAATGACCGATGCTTTGGTGGGAAATGGAGTTGGCTCACTGAAAAGTGGGGTGGAGAGAAAAAGGTTAAGAACCCTGTTTTAGGGTATTGACCAATCCATAGGAAAGGACCTTGAAGACCTTGTACTGGAACACCTCCCAACCAAGCAAAGAAGAAAACTCGATGGAAAATCTGGATGCGTAGAAACATGAATATATGGATGCTGAGAAGTCCCCTTCCTCTGGATGGTCTGATGAATGAGATAATACTTCATTCAAAGGCGATAGATGATAGGATGCCAACATCTCACCTTGAAAACAATGAAGATGCTGTAGTAAAATTCATGGTAGCTAACTATTAATGCCTTTATTGCATCTTTTTTATTGTTGACCTTACCTTGCTACCCAGTGCCTCATTCCTGATAGTTTTTCCTGTATGGGCAGAAGTTGAAAGGTGGGTAAACAGAGGAAGCCAAAACACATCCCAGACTCTGAGATTTTCTAGGGTTCTGATCTTGGTGTTAATGAAGGGTTCTGTTGCTCAACTTATAAACTCTCCCTAATTGAAGGAGTAACTGTTCTCATCAATATTAGATCTTCAGGGAAAGATGTTTCTGTAGGAGTGCTTACTAGGTGTTCTCAGCTGCATTCTTCTCTTACACAGAGATTGAGAAGTATGTAGTAGCAGTTTCCTGTGCTTAGGCAACTGAAATAAAGGGAGTACCCTTTGGGTGATACATTACAAATGCCCTGCATCACACCCCTGTTAGCTATGGAATCTGTGCTCTCCATCAGATTATCAGTTTTTGCCTCAGGAAAGAAAATTAGACTAGATCTAAAAACTCACCAAAGGCTGTATTTCTCTTTTTTAGTGTAACCTTGGCCAACAACTTTATTATCATTTGGAGCTCAAGAATGAAAACCCAGGCAATGAAGAAATGATGCTCTTTGCCAATGAGTTTTTTCAACTGAGTGGTCATCCAAGAAAGAAGGGTGCTAGTTCCCTTAAAGGCCTATTCGGACTTTTCATCAGTGCAAAAGTTATCTCCGTTGTCTTCCTCAGAAGATAATGACAATGAGGGGTGCAGGGCAGACTTTTGATCAGGCTCCATGACAGGGCCTTAATCCCCATGGGAGGATGAATAACTTGCATGGAACAGTTGCAACTTTATAAAATATTCAGTCTCCAATCTAAGAAGAAGAGCCTGTCATTACCTTTACCAGCCATTTTGCCATTAACATCTGTCAGAATGTTATGCATTGCCTTAGCAAACAGAAGGCATCATCCATATTTTGTTGCTTGTGACATGTCTCCTGGTCAATGACCCAATAAAATTAGTTAAAGAAAGTGCTAAATGTGGTCTCATCCTGCTCTACCATGACATCTTTGACCTGAAGAGGTTACAAATAACAGAAAGTGGTCTCAGCTGCACACCAAACACTTTGGTCAACTGTTATGTTGGACCTTGCCTTCAGTTTGGTGAAGCAATGCTTGACATGTTAAAGGCAAAATGGCAGTAAAGTTACTGGGGAAATCAAAGGTTCTAGAAAACGGACCTTTTCCAGGTCTGAATCAAATACACTATAACATTTATTTTTAATAGGAATGCTAAAAATGATTAAAGGATAGATCATTAATGTTAACACCATGGCTCTGGTTATAAGAGTGACTATCCTGAACATTGGGACCATCACTGTCAAGAGGAAAATTGTTACAAGCATCTTCAGAATGCTTTGATCCTACATTCTGAAAAAAATGACTAAACTCATCCTTAGAACTGTGACCTTCTTGATAAGGAGACCAGCTCTGGTTGGAACTAGGTAGGTTGCTCTGGTCATAGTCCATAAGAATGTCACATACCTTTAGAAATGGAGCCACTTAGATCCTTAGGATTAGAGTGGCTCGAATCCTTAGAAGTGGAGTGGCTCAGGTCTTTTGAATGGTGAGGTTCTTAGAAGTGGAGCAACGTAGATCCTTAGAATTAGAGGGTCTGGAGCCTTAGAAGTGGGGTGGCCTTGGTCTTTCCAGTTGGAGAGGTTCACCTGATTAGAAATGGAATAGCTTTGATCCATAGGCACAGAGTGAGACACTGTCGAGAATTACAGAGACTCAGTATCTAGAAGAAGAATGAGCCAGGTCATTAGAAATAAGAGAAACAAGAGTGAGTGTTCCTTGAAAATGGAACTACATTAAGCCTTTGCAGTTGAGTGATTCGGTTCTTTAGCAGAAAAATGCTTCAGGTCCTAAGAACTAGAGCAGTTCTGTGCCTTATTGGAGAAATGGCTCAGATCATTTAGAAGTAAGATGGCTTGAGTCTTAGAGGATGAATGACTCAAGTCCTTTGAAAGCTCAATTTGGATCCTGAAAAGTAGTGTGGCCCAAGTCAGAGTGGTTTGGGTCAGAACATGTCCATTTTTAAGACCAGTCAGTAGAATGTATGCCATCATTGCATTTATCCTTAGAGCTGATTTTTTTTTCCTTGGGAATTTGGCTGAGACATCTGGTGACATAAAATGGACACTAAAAGTAAAGGATTTATTACGAAAAAATTAGCTGTGATTCAGTTTTATCACCATTATTTGAAATGTATTCTATTCTAATTTGGTTTATAGATTGTTTGAATGGTTTGATATCAAATGGAAATTCTTCTTAAAAATTTTTAACAGAAGAGAATCGTGGATTTTATTTTCTTGGAGCCTCCTGTTTGTTTTACTGCTTATCATTAACTTATGTTTTTATCTTCAGATTGCGATTTGGTGAAGGAATTGGATTCACTTTGGGAACTAAGTTAAATTTCACGACAGGCCTTCTTGCCACTGGGATACCTGCGACAAAGTCATATAAATACTATCACCCAGGGGTTTATGTTGCTACTGTTATGTATTACGATGAGGAGGGAATTAAATCGGTAAGTGGGTAAGGTCGGCTCAAAAATATTTTATTCATTTCATAAGTAATTTAAAAAAATTTTTTTGTAAGAATCACAAACTGCAGAAACATTTGCAATTTTTGCAGGGTACTTAACATACTACAGCAAAGTAGGGAAGCTATGACATTTGAAAGTAATTCCTCATTTTTGTGTTACATAGCAGCCATTTTCACAGTTTGTATTTCACATACAGTACCTCGAACTTTCACCAGTATCCAAAATCTGCACTATGGATAACTTTGCCAGTACTTGTCTCTATCCTTAGCAACTTTAGTCTTATCCTATTTACTTTTTACTTTTGATCAGGATATCACTGTATAATGTACTGTTGTCATAGTCTTTTATAATGCTTTAATAGATTATGTGCTTGTGAAGTACAGTGGTTTACTTTTGTGAAAGAACATTGCAGTAAAGCCTTGCAGAGCTGACTCCTCATGCATTTTAAATGGAAATGGAGTTTATCCTTTTGAGGTTCTTGTAATCGTGTTTTAGTAAGGTGCTACAAGAATAAGCTATCCACCAGAGTGATGTCATATACAGTTGCCAAGAAGGCCAAAGAAGCTCAGGTTTCACTCAATAACTAATGTAACCTGTACTGAGACAAGCATAAACAGTTGAGATTCAGTAAACAGCACTTTGGTAGTTGATTTTTACCCTTGTCTGGTATTTTTCCTTAGTCTTTGCTCTTGCCAACTGCTTGACTAAGCTAGGATTCTTCTGGCATCTTTGAGTTGCTCTGCTTCTACATCTTGGATGCTTGAAGTTACTGCCAGTGGCTTGATGCTGCATTTCTCGAGCTGGACTTGGGATCTGGTCACAGCCATCGCTGTTTTGGTACTGAACTTCTCTAAATCTATCCTTGCATCACTCTCCTCTATCTCATTCATTTGTTGCATGTCCCTACAGCTCTCTTGACCATCTAAGCCTCAGTTTTCATAATTTCTTCGGAGTCTTTCATCCTTGGAATGTATCCAAAAATAAGGGCTTGAATAGGGTTATCCAGCTACACAGCATGTAACTCTCCTTCATAATTCTTTGCAACAGGACATCTGTGGGTACTCTTATCAGTGAGTCTACAAACCCATTTCTTATCAGTCATTCATTCTTCAGTTACCAGTTTTCAGCATCAGTTTTCATTGTTTCCTTGACAGAGTACTTCATTCCTAGGCTGTATCCAAAAAAATAATGTCATAAATAGGGTTATCTAAGTATGTAGCATGTAACTCTTCATAAACTTTTGCAGCAGGATATCTATGGATACTCTTATCAGTGAATCTACAAACCCATTTCTTATTAGTCATTTGGTCTTCAGTTACCAAACTTTTTTTGTAAACTGCTCTTGTACAACCTCTATTTTGTATTACCATTACCTTTCTCCTTGCCTGCTTACCCTTCATCAGTTGGTAAATTAAGATGCTCTTCCTTTGTTCAGCAAAACTGTATGTTTCCAACTGCTGTCTTCCAACTGGGCTGTATCAACTCCCTCACAAATCATGATAGTGGCCACCTCCCTCGATTCTCTCACTAACATGGTGGCACTGGCTGCCTTTTGCTTGAATTTCTGTTGGTCCTTACCCTTTACAAGCAAACAGTTCTTTGCTAAATGTCCTAGTTTGGGATGCATAAAGCACTCTCCTTCAATTTTGTCAGTCTGTTTGGCCATCTTGTAATCCTTGTTCCTCTGGGTACCCCCACTAGACCTCTTTTGTGGCTACTTCATTCCACTAAGCTGAGCCTGTTATCCTCCAAGGACCAGTCCACAAACTTCACTATCTCACCAGTGTCGCTTGGTACTCTATCCCTAAGGAATAGTTCCACCCTAGTTGAACATGTGCTGATAAACTGTTCCCCGATGATTAAGTCTACTGAGTCATCAAACTCTTTGCTGCATTCAGCCATTTAATCCATCTACTGAAATACAGTATTTCTGTAGCCTAGCTACAAACTATTATGAAGCATCACCTAGTTCTGGCCTAGTCTCACAGAATTTCTTCTTAAACCCTTCTTCAGTCATATCATAGCTCTTTTTTGCAGTACATTTTTTAATGTCATAACTCCAGGCCTCATCATAAGGCATACTAGAGAAAACTTGAAGGCTCTTTCCTGTTATTACAGTAATGTACTGAGACAAACCTCCTACTCATCTCTAGGCCATCTGTGGCTTGCTGCAAATCTCTCAGATTTTTCAATGAAAGTGTCCATGTCATCTTGTTTTTTTATGAAAACTATGCAACTTGTGTTTTGCAGTGACTATAGGGGAGTAAGTGCTCCTTACCTGTCCCTCTAGTTCCTATTTAGGCTTACCTCAGCCTTGAGATTTATTACTTAAAGTTCATGGTCCTGATGCCTTTCTGTTTACTTTCTTGCTGCTTCTATTGCTTTCTCTTCATAAGCTCTCTACTTGTCCATTTCTTTATTCAGTCCTCTTGCTTTTCTACTGTTTCTCTTTTTGTTACTCTGCATGGGCTAAATTTTGCAGTTGAGTCGTGAGATCTCTTGCCTGTTTTTCTTCCAGCCCCATTTTGTGTTGCCATGCTGCAGTATAGGGTACTCACTTTTATGCTAGCACTAAGAAAAGAAAATCACACCAAAACTCTCTCACCACTTAATCCTGTTATGGTCACCAAATTATGTCACAAGATGCGATAGGAAAGGTCTTGGTGGGAGGGGCCTGTTGGCTTTATAATGTGTTGACCAAAATACTGCTTAAAAGATTAATTATAAATTCATTCACTGTATTCTTCCCAATATGCCTCCACTTCAGACTGAACATGGTCTGGCAGAGTTTCTGTTTATGATGTTCCCCTTTTCTTGGAAACAGCTGCTCACTCTCAACTGCTGCTAAAATACATTCCTCTCATTCTGGCTTCTTTTCTTCATGAAATGATGGGAAGGGGTATGAGAATATGCTACCTTCTATCTGTCTGCTCTTCTTCCTTGTTAAGCAATGTATGGATTTGCTCTTCAATCCACACTCAAACATTTGAGCCTCTCGGTGATACCACTATGAAGTATCTATGCAATTCTGACCAACTTGAAAAGTCTAGAAACACTGGAGAAAAACAAATTACATAAAACTCTGAGGAAAAACCATTATTAACAATCTTTTAAACATCACTAAAAAAGATGAAATCATATAAAAATCTAACACTCCATTAAAAGAGATGAGCAGCTAAATTAATTTAATCTGTAGTGCTATGGCCCACTTTATGATTTTGGACTTTCAGTGTTGTTGTGTTGTTTTGTCTGTAGATGGTTTCTGGTTTGTCTGTACCAGATTAAAAGGGATCTCTTGACTGCAGACATTATTGCAAGGCAATCCTTTTTTAGTTGTGCTTACTTTTCTTGAGTTTCTTGTTTGTATCAGCAATGGGAAATATGCCATTATCAAACTCTTAAAGTTGTATACCTCCTACTCTTCACTTGTTGCATCCATCCTCATGATACAAGTCCATTATTCAAATGATAAACAAATGAAAATTGTAAATCAAAGAAAATTAGCATTTCTAATGCTGGAGATCTTTCCTAGTTGTTATTTGGATGGTAGATAAAGAATGATTGGTCACCGGCTCTCCCTGAGCTTCTTTTCCTCTTCTGTTGGACAACGTGCCTGGGAATTGTACTGACATACGATTAGGCTGTCTTATGATAAAGGTTTGTGGTGAAACAAATTTAATGCCTCAAATATTCAAACTAGTACTGTATTGCTCTGTAGAGGGATCCATCTCCTTACCTAAAATTTAGCTGAGAATCATTCATTCTGTGATGACTTAATGCTGACTATGTGTGAAAAATTTGATGATTTTATGTAACTTGATCCTTACCCATCAGGAATTCATCATCATCATCCTGTTAGCTACTTAACAGCTACTCTCTTTTTTTACATTAATGCTAGGTTTTAGTAATGCTGTTGTTTAAATTTTTCAGTTGTTTTTAATGCCTGTTTTTGTATACCCATAGCCGGCTTATGAAAGTGTTACGGTAAATGTTACCAGTTCACCTCCTTCACCAGTGAAAATTGATTGCCCTGTGGTGGTAGAGCCAAGAGAGCCGTTTTATTGCCGTGTTACCCTCTTTCGTGGGAATTCCCTTGTTTTGTCTTTCACCAAAGGAGATGGAAGTATTTCTGATAACTACTCACTTCCAGGTAAGGCTATAATTACTGTACATTGATGTTGCTTATGGCAATATACTTTTTAAATGATATATAATTCTGTTTCATGTTAAGTAAAAGTATTAGTTAATTAAGACTGATTTACATGAAAAAATCTTGGAATATGAAATCAGCAAAATATTGTGTTGGAATCACAGTCACAAATATTTGTGTTTAAGTTACCTCTTGTCAATTTATGAGATGGATTATTCTTTTGTAGTTCTGTAGTGAACTTTCTTTCAAAGTGAAAACTTTCTTTCAAAGTGAGATTTTGCAACTTTACTTATCATTATTTACTAGGTTCAACATAGTTTATTTTAGCATTCACTGTAAGATAGGAGCCATTCTAAGAAAAAGGCCTCTGTCAGACCACTTCAAAAAGTTACAATCAGCCTGAAGTGAACATCATCAAAATATTGTGAATAAATTCTATATTTTTTTGTTTTTACACAAAGTATAAGGCCACAGGCCACTGCTGCTAAAGAGCCCAATTTCACACAATATGTGACATGGTGGTTAAATGTGACCATTCAACTTATACCATGAGTTGAAGATATTGAGCACTCTTCTTCTCTTCCTCCTTTCAACCATCATTTGTAAGCGATGTAGTTTTTTAGAATTATGAGCCCCTGTCTATGATTGAACTGTTATTCTGCACCAGAACTTAAGGCATCAATCGTATCCAAAGGGCACACTTCCTGTCCCTTAATTATTCATGTTAACTTCATGATCACTACTATAAACAGCTAAAGCTTCATGATCATTCCTATAAACAGCTAACAGATCATAAGTCAGTCATTGCCAAGGCATCTGGTTTTTTAATACAACAGACATTTTAGGTGACCACTCTGACTATTGAGGATATGGTCTTCAGATGACATGCCTTGATTGACTGGTTTCTCTGAACTGGTATGGCATTAGCTATAGGGAATGGTGTAATATTTATTTAAGGAATGATATGAACTAAGAAAACAAAGAAAATTCTTTATAATTTTGATCAAAAAGAAAAAGCCTGATAATATTGGTGAAAATTATGTAATCATCCATATTTTGAAATAATTCTAATTTTGTCAATAAATTTGTAATTAGAAATTGATTGAAAAATGGTTAAAACTGACAAAAGATTTATAAATGTACCAATGCTGGAAGGTCAGAAATGCTGTGTGCCAAATATATGTTTGTTGGTACAGGCAGTCCCCAGATTACGTCAGGTTCGGGTTATGTCATTCCGGACTTATGGCGCTTGCCTCACGGCGCTGTTAACCCCAATTTTTCAGCACCGTTACCCGCTTTATGGTGCCATTACCCGGACTTGTGGTGCTGTAATGGCACTGTGTGCTATTTATTCCCATTATAATTATGATGCTTCGGGTTATGGCGATTTTTGGCTTATGTCACGCCGCCGGGGACAGAACCCCTGCCATAAACCGGGGACTGCCTGTACCCATCTTTTGAAATGTTCTTTTTGTTGTTACAGAGCCCAGAATACAGCACATGGGCTTTCCCACTCCTCAAGAAGTCATGGTGGATATGATTGGGACAGCAATGAATTCAACTGGTAAGCTATCAGGTTTCAATGTAATTAATTTGGATTTAGATATCTTGATATGCCCCTATCAGTATCAGAGGAATTTCAAAGGTCAGAGCCAAGAAAGCCATGCTGTTTCAGAAATGAAGTAATCTACAGAGAATTAGAAAAGAATGTGGAGTGCTTGAAAGTATTTTTGGTTAGTGCAGTTATACTGACCTCTGTTTAACAAAAATATTTCTTTTCCATGGATACTTCCAGCTGCAGTTATTATGCCATGGACTCGTCTGAATGAGAACTCTGTTCTTCTTGCTTTTAGTGCCTATGTATCAACACCCGGAATAATCACTTTTATGGTATGTTAATGTTCTATTTGAAGTTGAATTTATGTTTTAATATTACAGAGAATTTTGGATTCTAGAACTTTTGTAATTTTGAAATCTCAAATAAGAAGGTGCTATCATAGAAAGAACAAACCTTTCTCTGTAAGAATATCATTGTTGATATCCAAGAGATTGCAGTGGATTGCATTTAGAAAAGAGGAAAATGTAGATGACAGAACACATGCTGTGCAATATCCTAGCCCTCTGTTCAGGCATTATTCACCTTCCTTCAGGAGAGGAATAATAGTCCTGCCCTGCAGGCAAGATGCTTTATATTGCCCAAGGATCTGCCTTGACCATAATGACAGTCCACCAGAGTATAGAAAATTCATCCGTAAACTATTCATAATTCGTCCTGGAAATGAGAGTGAGGGAAAATTGCAGAATGATGAACTGCCAGGCATCTATAACCCATTAGTACTGGTACGATGGATTGTTTCCAAGTCACAATGGCCAGAGAATGAGATTTTAGATATATTTATTCTTAAAAACTATTTCCATTTTGATTTTTTCTCCTCAAGAACAGGCAATTTGATGACCCAGCCTTTGAGGGTCCTCAGATAACTCATTATATAGGTTAGATAGCAACAAAATGGAAATGTAGCCATAACTTTTGCTGTACCACTTTTTATAAAGGCTTTAGTGTGTGCTATGGTATTTTAGAGATAATAAATCTTTATTCTTTACGATACCAAAGAAATCTTGTAGAGAATAGAATATGGAATTCAGGCAGGACAGAGAAATTAGTTACAAAGGCAGAAATTTACAATCCAAAGGTATACATAATTGTATTGGAAATATATTAAAAGTAGAAAAATAATTAAAAGTCCTAAAAAATTTACAAGAATATTTATAAAGTATGAGAAACTATTTACAATACATACAAAGAAATAGATTAAGTATACATTAAAATATTAATATGTGTACTATAGAAGATGGGCACTGCTATCTGTATTCAGTCTTGGTTTCTTCACTTGAATAAAGATAGATTTGAAAGGTGTAACAGGAGGAAAATCACTCAGTTGCACTGTGAATCAGTTGTTAGGAGAGGGTGGAAACTAACATGGAAGAAAGAGAATATGAATCGAGGTACACTAAAAGGAATGAAAGAGGTTGCAGCTAAGAGCAGAAGGGACGCTGCAAAGAACCTTAAGTAATGCCTGCAGTGCACTGCATGAGGTGCATTGATGGCACTCCCCACCCCCAAAAGAAATCTTGTATATCCACCTTTTTTTTTTCAATAAATGTTCATTTTTTTTAATTTACTTTTAGAGATTTACTAGAACTGAATTCTAGACTCTTGCTGTGAAAATTAAAGCATGCATAATCCAGATAGATGACGACAGCTTGTGGAATGATGCTTTCCATGTCTTTCTGGACTCTCTACTTGTAGTCAAAGTCATTCCATTTACTACAAGTTTCTGATTCTTAGAAATGTTGTCCTCTCAGGAAAAGATTCAGCTAAATATCAAATATCAAGCTCAGCTTGAAGTTATCTGTCCAAATTGCAGCTGTCTGTAGTCCAAGAAACTAGTCTGTCCTTTACAAAACTGTATACTATTTATTTATATTAATTTTGTAATTTACATTTGATCTTTTAGAGCATATAGTAGTGCATTTTAATTTATAGTTCCTAATATAGGCATCATTTCTGAATTAATATATATACTTATTTTGTATTACAGATTCTTCGTCCAGTTTGCAATGGAAATCCTGTTTGTCCAACAACTGGCAAATGTGACTCTTCTTGTGCAGGTCTTAACGGTACTTCCTATACATGCTCCTCTGGTTCATTTTGTGTCCATGGCCTTTCATGCTTTGACCAGTCATCTGCTTTGGTTAGTACTTGTATTTAAGAATTTTATGATTATTATGAAACTTTATTGCGTACCTTATACTTTTAATGTTCCCAACTTAATTGTTCTTGAATAAATTCTGGTGATTCACCTTTCACAGCATCTAGGACATATTTTACCCAAACTCTTCATTTTGGAAGTATTCTAGTAGGCCTAATGGCATTTTTCTACTTGTGTATGACACAAAGTCATGCATACTCTGATGCACAAATTATATTCTTTCTTCTGAACAAAGACAGTTTAAAACACCTTCAGACTTACTTAGAATTCATAATTTTAGATTGTGCATTCATATTAGACAGTGAACCAGTGGTCTGGTAAAATGAACTTGTGGATAGTTTAAAATCTGCAATCATTTATTTGCATTAAAATACAAAAATCCAATTAAAAATATAGCTGGAACTGTCAATTCCTGGCTCAGCTTCTGCAGTCTCTCTCGAGATTCAAGCTGTAAACAGTATCTTGTATGTGATATGGATGCCTGCATATAATAAATAAACTATTATATATTTAATTTCCTGGCTAGTCATATTATAATTTTTCCATAACTATTTGAAATTAATAATGATAATAAATGAAAGCCAGTTTCCCCAGTTGTTAGCTATCAACCTAACTGGGAAATGGATAGCCCTTGGCTAACAGCATTTGCCCAGATATGCATGCCAGAGGCTGTAGTGTTGAAAATCTGTTTCTTTTTTCTTATTTATGAGGTATATTAAAAAAACATCTGACCTTTATTCATAAAAAAGACTTGTATTCAGATACAACAATCTTACACTAATCTCCTTCAAAGTAGTCCCCTTGGCCTACCACACACTTCTCCCAAAGGTTCTCCCACTGTCAGAAGCAGCACTGGAATGCCTCTTTTGAGCTGGTCTGTCACATTCTGCATGATGTCTTCTCTGGACTGAAATCTGGTCCCTTTCAGGGGCATTTTCAACTTTGGGAAAAGCCAGAAATCACATGGAACCATGCTGGGAGAGTAGGGAGCCTGATGAAGCACAGTTGTGTTGTGTTTGGCCAGGAAACTGCATCAAATATGAAGAATGGGCGGGTGCGTTATTGTGATGGAGCTGCCAATTGCCCACTGCCCATAGGTCTGGCTATCTGTGTCTCACAGTGTCACAAAGGCAACGCAGACCCTCTTGGTAGTACTCCTTGGTGATGGTTGTGCCGTGTGGTGCGCTCGTGATGAATCACACCACTAGGAGTCAGAGAAGACAGTCAGCATGACTTTGACATTGCTGCAGACCTGCCTTGCTTTTTTTGGCCTCTGGGATATTGGATGCTTCCATTGTTTTGACTGCAGCTTGGTTTCTGGGTCGTACCCATAAACCCAGCACTCATCGCCAATGATTTCTGTGTTGAGGGAGTTGGGATCACCTTTCACAGTCTGCAGCATGTCCTGTGTGATCTACAAATGGAGTTGCTCCTGCTTGATCATTAGCAGCTTTGGTATGAACTTTGCTGAGATTCTTTTGAATCCCAAATCCTCAGTCGAAATGGAATGAACAGATCCAATACTGATGCTCGCCTCATCTACAAGTTCTCTGATTGTAATTCGATGTTCCTGCATCAACATGGTAGTCATTTGGTGAATGACAATCTCATTTCTGGATGTTGAGGGCCTACCAGAACGTGCTTCACTCTCCACTGATGTGTGGCCATTTATGAAGCAGTTGTACTACTCCTTTATCTGTGTGGTGCCCGTTGCTTCATCCCTGAAGGCCTGTTGAATCTTGCAGATTGTTTCTGCTTGGGAATTGCCAAGCTTTAAACAAAATTTAATGCTGTAGCATTGTTCAAGTTTTTCTGTCATTTTACCAAAAACGAAAATCTGACAGCGCTCATTTACAACTTCCTCACTCATCGTTGATCTGCCAGCAACTGACAGCTTCTGCAGACAGGAAAAAAATTCAAGCATGCACATTAGGATGGCCTACATAAGTGCACTATCCATATTTCTTTTTATTATTTGTTGTCTAGTGTAACCAACAAAGATTCATTCATCATCATCTTCATGACTCCATCCTTTGTATTCTGACACACATAATGGCATGCATTTCCTGGAGAAATAACCCTTATGGCTGTTATGCTTTGAGTTAACTCCCATGATGTAAAAAAAAAAAAGCATTTGCAAAGAAAATAAAAGTAAGTTTTGAGAAATAAAAAGCCTATCTAATTGAAATATTATGGGTCTAATAGTCTGTTTGCATTTTTCCTTTGTGCTTTCATATACTGTATTTTGAATTTTATGTGAAATTACGTAGCTATATAAAAGAAAAAGTATCAGTTATCAACAAACTGCTATATAAAAGAAAAAGTATCCATTATCAACAAATTTCAGTACACATGCACAGTAACATATAAACAATAAGAAAGGTGAAGCTGGAAGGTTAAACCTGGATTTACATGGCGAGTTTATGAATGGATTTGATTGTTCCCAAAGGAAAAGAACTGTTCTTGATAAGGGTTAGATTTAGAGGATGAGGAAGAAGTGGCAACAATGTACCCTTGCTTACATTCAGTAAATCACAGTGATATTTAAAGCTGATTCGATTGCACTTTTTTGAGTTATATTGTTACAATATACAACTGAATGCAAGCTGGGGTATGTACAAACAGGATGCATTTGTTGGTGAGGTTTTAAAGCTTGTTTCATTCTAATCACCAGAAACAGCTTGTTATACATGTTTACAGACCAATTTCAAGTTGGCCATGGTTGTGGTTAGCTCATCAGTTTTGGGTTATTGGCTTATTCTCTAACTGCTGTTGTATATCCACAATAAAAACTTTTGTGTTGCATGGATATAAATCTTTTCTCCCTGCCCTTTAGACAGATAGACACTTCTGTCTACTGCCAAGGTTAAAGAGTAAGAACATTTTACAGCAAAATTAAGAAACACTTTGGAAGACGTTTCACCTACTGCTATCCATTGATTTACTGGCAAAGTTCAAAACAAAGGAAATTTAAGATTCATCATTTGTTTGGTCTCTGTAATGTAGTCACGGTAATTGTTTTAATTATTGGTTTGTTATAATAATAATTTTTAATGAAGCATAAATGGTTTTACCTCACTTTTTAATGCTTTACTTGAATATAGCCATATGATATAAAATTATATTTCCTGCCTCAAATGAGATGAATAACTACTCTTATGTCTTTCAAAAGGGATCATGTAAATACTCTGTAGGACCAATGCCTGATAACTACCAAGTTATTGTAGAGGAGAAAGTAACAACTACAGCTGGATTTAACTACATAAAAATTGATCAAACTATTCGCTTCTGGCCGCCTCTCCAGCAAGGAGATGTAGTAGGGTTCATACCTGGATCTGCTGTTGTTGCATATTATCTTACATCTAAAGGTAGGAAGTTCTAAGATTCAGAAAAGAATATCATTTTACAGTTAATTTTAAAAAGCTCACAAAGTGTTATTTTGTAGCTCTTTGGCAAGATAACATATCTTACATTTGATTTTTTCAGTTAAAAATTACAAATACAGTAATTATACTCTCTCTAAAGATGTTAAAGTGTTGCCAGACAACTAATTTAAAAGGAAAGACCACAGGAACTAAGAATGCAAAAGGAGTTGGAGATTTCCAGATCACAGAGCAAGTATTAAAGAACCTTCACTAAATGACTCATCAAGCCATTAATTATAAATGTCAAAAATTTACTTATTTTGAGTAAAAAAAGTTCCATGGAACTACTCAATCCCAAATGTGTTTAAACTAGAATGTCTATGGAAAAGTAGAGGGCTAATAGTGCATGATACAAGTATCACCCTTTTTAATGCTATAACCTTTATTACTTTGTAGCATTGTACCATTACAATATGATAGGCCCATTTGTGTCACTATTAGCAACTGATTTTGGAATTTTGAAAGGATTTGAGTATAAGCTTCACTTTTTTAACCATCATGTTTTGGCTTAGAAACTTTTGGGTACTGTTTTAGTAACTACAATGATGTTTAGTAATGTCCATTACCTTTGTGATTTTCCTCAGAATCAGACATGGGCTTCTCAGCTCCTGGCAGCTATTTGTCTTCAAATGGTAAAAACCTTGGCATTCGTCATTATGTCAGTGCCACTGTTAGTCAGCCTGTTACCTTAGATTTACCTCATAATTACAGTGCCATTGGTAACTACACCTTTACCGTTCAAATACAGAACAGTCTTGGAATTATGAGAAACTCCAGCATAATAGCATGTCAGGTAACCTTCCCATACTTTTCTCAGTGAAAATTACATCGTATTATTGAATGATAATAATATTTTTATATAAGTAACTTACCAAAAATTACATAGCTATAGTTTCCTCTTGCACAGCAGCGTAAATTAAAAAAATTGCAGGTAATGCTTCAAAGTTTAGTGCAGGTGACTGGTCCCACCCATTAACGGGAATACCAGGAACTACATAGCATACAACTTCATTCTGTTTCTGCCAGTGCTCGAGTAAACGCAGAGTGTTGATGGCCGCCTTTTTCTTAAATTTGTCAGTCAGAGACTGGATATCAGTGATGTATTATCTCTGATCTCAGGTAGCCTTCAAAACTACAGCTTTCAGGATCAGTATTTTATTGTTTTGTTTTAAGATCTGATTCAAGTTTATCATTTTTTGCTACAGTAGCAAATTTGTAATCAAGTTGAGTAACTACCAGTAGTGTAATTTACCAATTAAACGTAAACTTTGTGTTCGCTACTACCTTTATTGATAAGCATAATAAACAAATATTGCGTTCGCTACTGAACCAATAGTTTCAGTAGTGAAATGCATATCTACAAATCTCAAATAATGTTTGATAGAAACTGAGATGTCTGTATAATGGTACTCTGGGTACTTCAACTATTGTCGGCAAAGGTTAACTTTCCTTATCCAAGTAGTGTTATAAACGTTAATATTGTGTTCGCTACCAAACCAATATTTTCTACAATGAAATGCATATCTACAAGTCTCAAGTAATGTTTGTTAGGAATTGAGATATGTCTGTATAATGGTACTCTGGGTACTTCAACTGTTGTTGAAGTTTCCTTTTCCGAGTAGCATAATAAACGTTAATATTTTGTTCGCTACCGGACCAATATTTTCGGTAATGATATGCATATCTGCAAGTCCCAAATAATGTGTAATAGGAATTGAGATATGTCTGTATGATGGTACTTTTTGTACTTCTGCTAAGGTCAGTAAAGTTTAATTTTCCTTTTCCGAGTAGCATTAGAAACGTAAATAGTGTGTTTGCCTCCAGACTAATATTTTCAGTAATGCTATGCATATCTGCAAGTCTCAAATAACATTTGATAGGAATTGAGATAGGCTTGTTTAATGGTACACTGTGTACTTCAAACTTTTGTTGGTAAAGGATTAATTGAGCAACATTTTACACTTTTGCAGAGAACTGGAAAGTGTAGGGGGAATACACAGGAAGGAGGGAAATTGTGCTTTAATTTTAGTTGCTTTTTTGAGGAGAGTAGCCACACTCAACAGACAGGAACCATGCTCTGAGCAACCAAAGTGTTCATCAGCTCATGAGCTCTTAGCTCCCAAGCTACTAGCTCTCCTAGTGCCCAGCTGGCCTGGCACCAGTCAAAGCCTGGTGACTGCTGAGAGCTCTCATCAATTTTCTCTCCTTCTACTGGCCCTTGTTATTTTTCTCCACTTGCTCCTGTGCCTGGCCTCCCTTGCTTTCTTCCTCTGCCTTTGCCTGTCTTGTGTATGGGTTAACAGAAATTAACACTGCGTATGTGAAGTGTTGTATACTAGAGGAGGTGGTTATCCAGCCTGCCTGTTCTCCTAGACCTAAGTCACTGTCATACTGCCCTAAACCTGGGGGGAAGTCATACTGAAAGTCCAGTTGAGGCTGGTGGGAAGTTTTTCAGTAGTCGCTCCTTCAGTCGAGCCTTTTGCCGGTCCCAGGTGGACAGGCTGAAAAGGTGTCTTACTGGATGTTTAGTGAAGAAGGTGGCTATTCAACTCCTTTGGATCTCCTAAACCCAGTCCCTGTCAAACTCCCTAAACCTGGGAGGAGGCATACTGTTGGTCCTTGGGAGTCCAAAGGGGTTTTACCCTGGGTAGCTGCCCCTCAGTGAGCCTGTTGTCCGCAGGTATTGATGGACAGCCATTGGAAAGGCATCCATAGATATGTGTATCCCTAGTGATACTACAGTGGTGAATCTCAGTCATTGAAGAGGCTCAGTCAGATGATTTTGCACTTTGCCTCTCTCCTGTAAATGTCTCAGGGACCAGGAGTGTAGTCCACAGTCTTCCTATAACTTCATGAAAGTCATGAGCATTTTGTCCCCTGAACTTCGAGTTGTGGAACGCCAGTATTTGCGTTAAACAGACCAGCAGTGTCTTAGTGTTCATCTTTGTCCGGGCCCAATAGCACCCGAGCGCCCACTAACGCTCAATAGTGCCCATTAGTGCATGATAGCACCTGAGTGCCCATTAGAACATATAGAGCTCCCAGCACCAAAACCTTTTCTGTTACTTGGGGACATTATTGTTGGGAGATATTTTAGCAACTGCAAGAGGCAATCTGGTAGCATTCAAAGGTATAAATGAAGATATTTCATTACTTAACGTGTGATAAACTACCCATTACCCATTTTCCACCAATAAACAGAAACCATTACTTGCATGGACTTATCAGTGACTAGTTCTGTTTGATTAACTGATTGAAATTTATTAGGAAATTGGAATGCTATGGACCACTTGTCAAAAATCATCAACAGCAGTGATTCTTAACTGATACAGTGATCACCAAAGTTATGTTTGTAATAGGCAGACTGTTAAGGTCAGATACCTTAGTATATTTGACGGTGATGCTAATGAACTCCACTGTGTGGATATTGTCATTAATTAATTAAATTGCTCCCTTCAAATTACTAAATTAATTCCATTCCTAAGTTTACCAGATTAGTGCATTGTCAACTAGTTCCTCTGGGTCACAGCATTTTAAAATCTTACATCGAGCTACGAGAAGAGCATTATCTAGATGTCATAGACATATTTAATGAAAATTCAATTAACTATAAAAATTGCAGTTCTATTCCACAGATTACTGTAATCAGAGAAGCTCATCAACGGTCATGTTAGTCTTTATGTCAAACATCAGCGCCACCTTCTGTTGCATGTTATGAAATGAGAAAGATAACCGAAACTTTGCTTTTAGCCCAACTCCAGTTTTACAGGTTAATGGACAGTATGTCACAAATTCTTCAGAAGTGATAAATGACTTTGCTGAGAATTATGTTAGAGTCTCCCATGAAGGAAACAGCACTCCAGGATATTCTTAAAAGCAGAGCAGGATTTATATATTCTTAACTTGTAAGCTAGTAAGATTGAAAACATAGACTCTTCCATTTAGTGAAAGAATTTGAATTTATCTCTGATGAATTGAAATGATACAGCTCCAGGCCCTGATGACATTCCTTATGCTATGATTAAGAATGTGACTAGGGATATAAAGCTATTTATCATAGGGATCATAAAGAGAAAATAGCTTGACAACAATTTGAGAATTTGCTACTATTTAAGCTTTTTCAGAGCTAGGAGAAGATTTTTGGCACCCAGTTTCTGACCATTTGCTTTGACATCTTGCTTTAAGCTTTTTCAGCTAGGAAAGGATACATTTTTGGCACCCAGTTTCTGACCATTTGCTTTGACATCTTGCATCTGTGAAATAAATGAAAAGATGGTTGACGAAGATTGATCTGCAATTTGAAAAAGAACATCTTGACCATTTCTCGGTTTGATTTTCTCTGAATGCACACTACAGCAAATATATTGATCTGATTTGAAGTTAGAAATATTTTGTTTTCTCCATGGAAAAAAGCGTATGATACTGCTTGGAGATACGAGATCGTTAGGATGGCAGTGTCTTACCTGCAAAAAAAGTCAAGAGCTCCCAAGTGATTGAATAAAGTGTGCTTTTTTTTTTTTTTTTATGAATTGATGAAAGAATCATGAAATTTAGGCTATAAAACCAAGCACTGGGGTACTGTCAGCTGTTAAGTGCTCAAGACAATATAAGAGTAATTTGTAGGGATTGAACAAGAAGATAAAGAGATCCAGAAAATAAATGAGATGGGGTGCAAGGATCTAAAGGTGAAAGTGGAGAAAACCTCACATTTGCACTAAGAAGTAATAGACAGAGGTGTTGGACAGCAAGATAAAAAAAAAAACGGGAATGGAGGTAAAGTAAAAGGCTGAAAACTGGGTGCAGCTAGGGGACGAAGGGATGCTGCAAACATTCCACAAACACCATTTGTAATGTCTACATTTCAGTGTGCAAGATGCTCTGAATTCACTTCCACATTTTTTTCCCCTAGTTATAAATAGTCTATCGTCCCTCATTCACCAGAATATCCTGTAAACCCAATTTGTGGATGATTCATTTATTGCTTTTGCAGTTTCTCAAATGTCAACCATCAAACATAAAATCCAGTATACCACTGATCAAATAGTTAAGTGGGTATATATGGATGGCATCAAGTTCTCACCTGGTAAAATTTTGTATATATATTTCTGCATTTTGCATGGTGTATACCTAGATGTAGATGTATATCCAAAGAAGCAAAAGATACCATTTATAGAGACACCTGCTTTTTGGGAGAAATTTTCATCTCATTTTACCAAGAATACCTCACCATAAATTACTAAAACCCAGATGTTTGGAGGCTATGAATATTTGAAAGGCATTATCTCCTTCCCATAAGGAGCAGATCAGCAAAATTTGCTGATGAGAGGTGTGTTAATCAGCTGCTTCTGCATTTGAAAAAAATTTAGTATCTATTCACCATGTTGGTATTAAGTTAGCTATTAGTTTTTTCAAGTCCTCACCAATTTCAAGGTTGTTGCAGGAGAGTTACCATTAGATCTTTATTGCCAGTCAGTAATGACCTGCTGTGGCTGTAGATTCCTGAGGATGCTTAGCTTTCTTATCATTCAGGTAGCAATGAGTCAGAACCATTTTTTAAATTATCAGGAGCGCAGTATGTCTCCCCAGTCATTTGGTTTTAGCGTAAGCCTAATATTTACTCGTTTTAATATGACATGAAACTGCACCCTGGGAACTTCCTGAAGTATCATTTTCCAGTTATTTTCAGCAAGTGATGAAAGATATGACTGGAGTAGTTAAGAGAGGAAATATTATGGAATATGTTGAACATAAATCCCCTCTTGGAATTTTACAGAGGGCCCCGAATCCAAAGCTGGCTGGGTGTGGGATCTATAATCCAGTAATCAGTAGGTCAGGAGCTCTTTTTGATGCAGCATCAAACTTTATGGCAGTTATACATATTCTGGCTGTCCTAGAGAAAATAGCTCTGGTAAACAGTGACAGTTTTACAGTATTAGCTGGAAATGAGGAAACTGATCAATTAGCAGAGTAAGCAGATGCCAAACTACTTCAGGGAAGCTTTCCCATTACCTTTTATCCTCCCTTCTGAAGTAGTGTTCATCAGATTGATGTTAGAACTCAGTAGTCTCACAATAAATGACTGAACACACGTGACAGCACCTTAGGAGCACACCAAAATGTCATGGAGGTGGAGGTAGCTATTTGCCAATTAAGGATTGACACAGTCTTTTAATGATGAGTGGTGTTAAGCCACATTGTGAAGATTGTATGGCCCCTCCATGCTGTAAGACATTTGTTAAGGGATCTTTTGGATCACTTCCTGTTTGGGAGTTGAGTTGAGGACTCCAGTCATGCTTCCTCCTCAATTTTTGGAGGGCTGGTGATGCATGATAGCAATGGTAGTATTGAGAAGCAAAATTAATTCATTTAATTTTCTTTAATTTAGTCATTGACTCAGTTATTTGTTTGTTTATTGTTTTTGTTTGTGTTAGCCATTATTGAAGTTTCACAAAAAGTTTGGAACAGCTTTTTTTTATCCTACTGTTTGTCAGTGTTGCCTATACAGTGAGTTGTTTTTGTGAAACTGCACACTGATTTTTGTGTTCTTTTTTTCTATAATGATTATTAATGTATCTGATATTTTAAGTTGTGTAATTGTATCAGAATTTGTTTACTGTATCATTTTTGTGGTGTGATGGAAAGAGTAGCACTTTTTGCTCTTCTCTCTCTGAGTTTGTGCTACTGTCAGCTCCGATGTAATAAAAAAAAAAAGAAGATAGAAAAAACAGAATCTAGTATGGGTTAGAGTGTTTTAGAGAAGAGATAGGCCATATATAATTGAGTCATGAGCAGCAAGCAAAAGAAATACAGCTGTTTTTGAGGACTTCATGTCTCTGGTATTGTGGGTAGTGACAGAGAAAAAGGGCCTGTAAATCTAAGAGTCATTGTTGTTCTAACCAGTTGATCTGGTTCCCTTACACACCCTAAAACTGACCACTGGGAGGCAAAACTCACTGATGGGCATCTTACCCATACTGTGCCACTGCTGTTGGAGCTTATGACAGTGTGGGACCAAGGACACAACAGTATTTCTAAATTTTGTAGAAACAGTTATTTTATTATGGTCCTTTGCAGAGGCTAGACTTAAGAAAATGTGAAATTTTGCTAGTTAATTTACATTTTTTAAGTTTACTGTAGTCTTTCTTTTGACTGAAAATTACTTATTTCTTTTTTTATTTTTATATGTAAGTCTTACTTAATTAGTGCATGTCTAGCATCAGTGACCTTTGTTGTTGTGACATCAATAAAATTGCTGTAAACAGCCCTGCAGATTCATGAAAAGTGAGGTCAGTCAGTAACTATAAAGTACCTGACTCCGTCTAACAGACAAAAAACAGATTAACCTGGAAACATTTTGGACATATGGGCATATACGTGGTTAATGAGTTGGTAATTAAATAAAACTAACATATATTTAGACAATTATTAAGTGGAAAACAGTGTCCCACAAGGAAATGTTCTAAGGAGCACATTAATTTATATATGGATAAATTTACTGTATTTTACTCTCTCAATACTGCAACATGCCCAGCAAATTCTTAACATTCCCACTGCAAAAGAAGATACTTTTGTCTTATTAGTAAGTTTAATCTGTTCTGCAGATAGAACAAAAGCAATTATATATCATAAAGACAGCACAATGAAAAAGAGTTAATGTTTTAAATTAAAACTAAGTATTACAGTATTTCAGTACCCACTAGTCAGTCTGAGAAATTGTTTAATATACATTTGAACTGGAGAACAATTATTTCATGGATAAAACATGAAATTGATAATGAATTAACTTTATTAAGAAGGCTGTTAGGTCAAAGAAGACAGAACTGGATACTGGTTGATTTATTACCTGGGCATAAGGTATACATAGCAGCATGCGGATGGAGACGTGGTGCCCGACCCCAGGTCTCCTTGACCCACACACTGAGTGAGAGCAATTTGTGTTTCTTAACAGTCAGTCAAATAACAATAACAAGAGACATAATGTTCATACAGTGATAAAATATATATTGGCGAAAAGGCCAGGAGATTCTACGTACTGTACAAATATAGGCATGAGATTCTTGCTGCATTGATAGATGTGATACATGATCGTAATTAATGGGTAAAGAAGACGTCTTTACAAGGCAGTCTCATGCAACTTCAGGAGGTAACATATCAACCCTGAAGCTATTATACAAAGCAAGAGTTCTATCTCCATAGTCTTTATTTACTTCTCTGCCTTAGCTTGGTGAATATTCTTCTCCTTTTTGATATACATTATTCACTAACTGTATCAGTTATATTTTAATCTTTATTAAATACTTTGTAGGTACTTATTCATTCTATACTTTCTTATAACCTATTGTATTTATCTATGTTTAAATAATGAGTATTTTTTATTTCTGAAATAAGTGAGGGAACTTAGGTACTGACTCAATTGATATCCCTTGCAGGTTCCCATCAATTTAGCTCCACCAGGAATACCCATTTTTGACCCAGCTCATGTTACTATCAGCAACTACACAAAAGTGACCATCCCAGTCGCCAATGGTTCTGACATATTTGTGATGATTGATTGGGGAGACAACAATATCACTTGGAAATACTTCGCAAGTAAGAATTACGTGGTTAATTTTGCTTGTACTATATAAATTGATTTCATCATTAAATATGTCCCTATTTCAACTTGTTCTTGTGTATATATGTATGTATATATATATATATATATATATATATATATATATATATATATATATATATATATATATATATATATATATATATATATATATACAGTATATATATAATGTGTGTATGTGTGTGCTGTAACACCTCAACTTCACAGACACTCTGGGGGTCTGGCCTATCTGATTAAAAACAAAGACCCAATACAATAACCAGCACTTGAATATTTTGTAGTTATCTTATATTTAACTGCAATTCAAGAGAGTTCTAACCTAAATTAACCTGTAACCTATGCTTAAAAATCAATTTCAAAGATAAATCAACAAATTTATCACATCCAAAAGGATGGCATAGGAAGAAATAATCAAAATATAATAACTGATAAGTACAAAGTCTGATAAGTTCAGGTCCATTAAGGAAAAGGTGTTACTGTATATATGTGTATATATATGTATGTGTAATATATATATATATATATATATATATATATATATATATATATATATATATATATATATATATATATATATATATATATATATATATATATATATATTTTTTTTTCATGATGTTGCCTTGTAATGTGTATATCCTCCTATAATTTTGACATTTACTTTTTCATGTGTTATGTTTAATGATAATGGTTGTTGAAGTGTCATATTTAGTTTGACATCAGATCTCAAAAGTACTAATGATTACTTGATAGCGTAATTTAGAATTGTTGTTATAATTTTAATAGTAACGTAATTTAGAACGAATATCTTTCTTGGTAAAAGCGTAGTATGTGAACACGTGTGTGTGTCCACCAAGGCTTGTTTCATTTCAGTTGTCATCAGTTGAGATAAGAGGGAACGCTTTGTTTTGGGTTAGCGATGACAGATTTGCAAAACAAACGCCAATTCGTCCCATACGGGCTCAAGACGAGTGATTTCATGTTGTTGCATGCGTTGTTTGAGTCACGTACGCCACTTTGCGAGAAAGAATACGTGTCCTGATCAATTGCGTCATGTTTTGTAAGATTGCGTTCAAAACGTTTTGCTGGGATGACGTAACTTTCTTCTAGAAGCTTCTCCATTGTCTCTCGCACCCAAAACGCTTTAGTGACGTCACCTCCCTGCTTCTAGAACTTTTGTATCTCGTACCCAAAATGCTTTAATGACATCATGTAATTGTTTCACGTATTACTGGAATCCTAAAATCTATTTCATTCTGATTTCTGAGACCAGTCGATTTGGTTCCATATCTCTCTCTCTCTCTCATTCCTAATTAGGAAGAGATTACTTTTAACGTAAATTTTTGTGGTCACTTTTAACATTAACTTTTGAGATCTGAATTTAGCAAAGTTATTTAGTTATGGCGCCTGGTAAAAAAAGTGTGTATTGTGTAATGCAGCTGCAGCAAGTGATTTACAGAGGTTTTCTACAAGTTGTGTAAGGTAACGTGAATTTTTACTTATTGATACCATGGTATGATAAGTTAGGAGGTTATGGTGTGATAAGTTAGGAAATTTTGAACAAGTGAAATCATTATTGATAAATCTTACGTGTATTTTTGTGTGTTTTTCTATTTACAATTTCTTTATATTTTCACATTTTTTATGTTTGTGATGTAACATTTATTCACATAGCATTGTAAATATTTCTTGGTAATTTAACATTGCATACTTAATTTAACATTGCATATTTAACATTGCATACTTAATTTAACATTGCATACTTAATTTCATTTATTGAGATTTTCTTTTTAAATCTTGAGTAATTCTTGATAGTTTAAATTTTACTTGATTAATTTAAATTCTGATAAAGTTTTTGTGAATTAGTTTTGTTTCATAATTTAATTCAAGAATTCATTGAGTTTTGTGTTATTTTCAACTAATAGTAAATTTTTTCAGATTGTGAATTCTAATTAATTGTGAATTCTAGTTATAAACTTTGAATCTGAAAATAAATTTTGTATTTAACATTTTTAGAAAAACAGTGTTTCATTTATTGATCACCAGTGAATAGGATTGATTGTGTGTGCATAAGGCAAAGTGATAAACATGTTTTGTTCTTTTAGTTTTGCTAAAGTGAATTAAGACCAGGGAAACAGTTAGAGTTTTTGATGGAGTGATGCCCTTTTACTCTAGAAGATTTCTAGCTTAATTTTTTATACCTCACACATATTCTGACGAACTTAGTTTGATTTTTCAAGTGATTGATAAATAAGCTTTTTCTTAAGGGATCACTGTTACCTTTAGAGTACTCAGTCGTAACAATTAATGTTATGAGAGTTCAGGTAAGGTATATTTTTGAATCTTGAGATTAGTTGTGTAATAACCAGGTACTTGATGACATTATAATATATATATATATATATATATATATATATATATATATATATATATATATATATATATATATATATATATATATATATATATATATATTGCTCCCCCTTTTCATGGGGATAGGTTCCAGAACCCACCACAGGAATGCAAAATCGGTGGAAATGCAAAATCCCCTCTAAAAATTCTTATAACTGCTTATAACTGCCAAATACCATGTACCCCTTAAACTAAAATGCTTATTACTGTCTATTTTAAAAGCCCACTGCCTAATTTAATAGTTCAAACAAAAATATACCTTAAATTATCATACTGAAACAATTTCATATCAGTTCAAACAAAAATACACCCCAAACCATCATCCCAAAACACCCTGAGTCATCTTAGATTAGTACCCTTTTACAATTGTCACTCTTAAGTATATACGCCCCCTGAAACACTTATAACAGTGACTTACTAATTTTAAAATATTAATATTAATGCAAACACAGCAAAATATATATAAAATGTTTAATACAAATTAAACAAATCTTTAATACAAATGAAATAAATCTGTCTTACAGAACATTTGACAACTAATCAAATTGCCCTTGTATAAGCATAGTCGTTTTCTCTCATAATATTGAAGTTGTCCTGTTTTCCTTTTACATTGGTAAAAACAATGAAAATGATCACTAATTTGTTTTATTTGTAGAGCGACACTATTCACTAATTTCTGTATTTTTTCGTATTGTGTTCGTGACTAAATACAGATTTTTACGATAAAAATTATTTACAGTGTACTTATACTGTACTACTGTATCTGTTAAGCTCATTCCGGGTTGGTTTGTGACACACAAAGCAGTTATTTGCTTCAGATTTTCCAGTAAGCCTAACCCATGAGCCTTCAGGTACTGTTTCACAAGCTTCACCATTAATCCAGTGTTTCATGGTTCTCTTTCCATGAGGAATAGTCCCATCTTAGTGAAACAGTTCAGCCATTTCATTCCACCGGTTGAAATATCTCTGTATCTATAGCCATTAATTTAACTGATTATAAATTTTCACCCTGTTTTGGGCTGGTCTCATGGAATTTCTTCCTAAATCCCTCCTCAGTCACCTCATATCTCATTAACAATGCTCATTTTAGGCTACATATTTCAAAGCTTCGTCAGATGACAAAGTAGGAAAAACTTGCAGACCCTTAACTGTAGGAGTTAGTGCTGCTTTCCTGTCCCTTAGTCTATGCTTTAAATCTAATAACTTATAGCTCATGTTTCTGCTGTCTTTAGAATCCTATTTTGTGGCTTCTCTTGCTCTTCATCTCTCTGCACAGGCTAGATTTTCTGTTTGTTTACAAATTTCTTCACTTCTGTGCCTTGTAACCTCATTTCCAAGGCCAATTCTATAAGCTTTGCAATCTCAGTTGCCATGTTGAGGTAGAGGCAACTTAAGTATTTATGCCAACACTTAAGAAAATCACACCAAATCACTGCCAATAAAATCACCCCGGCAAAGTCGTCAAATTATATGATGCAATGTATGGAATAGTGCTCTGTGGAAGCAGTGGCCTGTAGCATTATTATACAATGTGTTTTACTGCAGGCCAATTGTAACTCATAGCAGTGATCTACCAGGGGTCCTCTCCTTAGAACAGCTCCTTTTTTTCTGTGCTAACACTTCAGTGAATTCCATTGAACTGAAACACTGCATTCGACTCTGTGTGAGATAACAGGATGTGAGATTAGGATTGCCTTTTGTCTGTCTGTTTGGTTGTCTTTCTTTCCTTGTATTGGGCCACCTCCAGCTCTCGATGATTCTAGCATCCACTGCATTGCCGCTGAATAGATGTTATGTAATCTTAGTCAACTCAGCCTACCTGTATGTATCCTGATTAAACAGATTACTTAAAACTTCTAAGAAAATTGTATTGACATGTTTTAAAACCTGAAGAAAACATGCACATGGTCAGGTTAGCAACATGACCTTGTGATTATGGGATGTGGGTTCATTTTCCACTACATACCTCTGAAAACAACCAGGTTATGTATCGCACAGATCATGGACAAACTGACTGAGATGCCTTGTTCCTCACATGAAGAGCATTTTTTAACATAAATGCTATCTTATCTATTAATGTTGTATTCTCTGTTTTCTCATGTTTGACCTTTGAATTTAAAATTATTGAGTATAATGGATGTCAGCAGAATATTAAATAAAAAAAGCAATTATGAAGAAGGATTTAGAGATTTTTTTGTTTCTTTCAACAGATCTAACAGATTACAATATCACTGATGTTCATCAGTACAGTCAAGTGGGAGTTTATAACACTGTGATTAAGATCTTCAACAAGCACACTATTCAAGACCAAATGCCTTTGGAACAGTGGACTTTTTGGCATGTATTATTGTGCCAAATTGGATGTAATGATTCTGTTTGGACATTTGTCAATACTGGCCCCGTGCTGTGGCCAACACCAGGTTAGTGATAATACATAGTTTCTCCTGGTAAAGAAAGTAGATTTCACTGGTAACATGTACAGAAATATAATTTCATTTCTATCATTATTATTATTAAAATTTCAGTTTATGTAGACCACGTTATACATTTTATGCTTGTGACAGATTATGGATGTTTTGATAACTTGCAAATATTGTATTAATCAGTCAGTTGGTATACTGTGTCCTGTTAAATTGAAAGCTAGGGACTTAGTGAATGCCCATCCTTTACTGTGTAATAAAATATGTTTGGAGCAAACAGTAGGTTCTTCAAGCATGTTGATATGTTATGCAGTCAGCTTCATAGTAATGTGTTTTCTTCTGGCAAGGTATGTTAATTTTAGTTCTTCCAGGAAATTACACTTACTTGAATCTTTTTCCAATAAAGCATTACAGTACGAATAAACATGTCATAATTCGAAAGGCTACTTATCTGGTGCTCCAAGTTCAACTGACAATTTTGAAAAATGATTGATAGTATATTTTTCTCCCAGATCTTTTGCATACCCCCATTATTTTCAATTCCATACCTATTCTGTGACCCACATTAACTCCCAGTTACTGTATAGAGATAAATCAGCCACTTCTATATTGTTTTTATTAACATTGGTGACTTCATTTGAGTTGCTTTACTGTGCAGCATCATCTCACGGTAATCCCATCAACTTCAGTGTTACTTCCATATGTATGCAAGTTTGTGCCCAAGCCTTTCCATCATTGCATCATTCAGAAGTACCTCTCTTCTAGCCTCTAAATTCAGCAGCTCAAGAAAATATTTCACTTCATTGGCACAAGACTGAATTGTCTTCAAAAAACATCTCTCCATTTACTTCTTTTATTCTAAGATTCATTTGCACATAAACTTTTCTCACTGTAATTACTTCTATAAAGAGCAACTTTTATTCCCTAAAGGGTTTGCTTTGATCACTCTTGAATTTTCATTATATCTCTCTTTTCATTCAGTTGAAGTTGGCTCTTTCTGGGAAGTTATTTGTGGTGTCTATTCAGGAATTTTTTTACAGTTTATGGAAAAGACAGTCTGGAACAAAACTTCGGTAAAGTTATCATAGAGATACAGACAGACACACAGTAGCATTAGCCAGTCAGTACTTGAAATGACACATAAATGCCATTCATTAATTTATTTATCATCTTATTTGATTAAATGGTTTTTTCTTGCAATTTCTGAACAGACCATCTTTCTTCCTTTGCCAACCATCAAATTTCATCATCCCACTACTGACTCCTTTATTCTCTTCTCTTTCCCTCCTACATCCTGGTGATACAGTGACCCCATCCTTTAATTTGTCGCGCATTTTATACATGCCATCAATTTCTGTCTTTAGGCCTAGCCATTTCACGTTCATTTTACTCATCTGCTATTCTTAATTCCTTGTTAAATTAACTTTTTATTATATTTATATTGCTACATTTTCAACATTTCGTCTCCAGCTAAGACTTCAAATATAAATATCTGTTATAACACCAGCCATTTTCTTTTCAACATTACATCATTCAGCCCTCTTTTCACAGTACTACTTGTACTAATATAAAGTATCATCTAACAAACTTTTCCGTAACATTTAATTGTTCTCAAATTGTATTTCACTCAGTTCCAGTCTCATTCTCTGACACCTACCTTTGCATTTAGACGTCTTAGAACTGCCACCCTTTCTCGTTCTTCTAAATCAACCGGACTGAAACTCACATTCACCAAGAGACTCTCTCCAAAAAGAAAAACAAGAAATAATGTCTTTAAATGGAGATTTATTAGTAAACAAAACTTACTGGATAGTCCTGGCAGTAGTTTGTTGTCTGACTGTAAAGCTATCAGGTCTTAGTTGACTAGTCTGAGCCCAGAGTTTCATGCCAATCATTCACCAAATTAATGAAACTGATTCTAGTATTTGTGTATCAAGAGGAGTAGTAATTAGGTCAAGGCCTTTACTGCTCAGTTAGCAAACTCCTTTATCTTCCCAGGATGCAGTAAGAAGTTGTAAGTTTTGCCAATTAACGGCTTCAGCTCAGCTTGACGTGCATGTATTTTAAATACTTCAGCTGAACTAAGTTGTTGATTCAGCTCTTCCAAAAAGAGCTGAACCTTGAAATTGCTGTAGTAGGACCTGTCAGTTTTAAACAGACTAAACCAAGGCTCTGTATGAGCTCTTGCAAAGCATTTAATTAATAGGTCTAATCATCACTATTGCTTTTCTTCTGATTTTTCTTATTTTCACCCAGGGGATTGGTCATGAATTATTTGTACTTTGCTCCAAACTTCATTGCAAGGACTCAGTCTTCTAGTACTCAAGATGTTACAGTTCCTTTTGCCACTCAGTTTCTTGCTTACTACACTTCGAAAGAGAGAGATCTGTTTTGTCCTGTTCGAGTCATGGATTGGTAATAAAGGAGAACCAGTGAAGCCAGGTCCCCCTTCTCTAGGCTCTTTTATTTAAAAGCTGGATTGCTAAAAATACCATTTTCCACTGGCTTATGCAGATCATCCTTGAGGCCTATAGAAATGCTCATAAAAGAAAGAAAGCAAGTAAATGTGAACATATGAAGTTGGAACTATTACAACCCTCTTAGTTTTTCATTGTCTTCGGGATGTCAGTGCAGTTTCAAATACTGTATAGACATTTGGAGAACCAAATCAACTTTTTTTAAATTGTAAGTGATTAGTACTCCGAATACATTTTTTGTGGGTCCACATAGATACTGCTTTTAAAATAGTTATGTGGAATCCTTTATCTTCTTCCTTTTAACTCTTTTAGTTACCTTTCTTTATATCTGGATACATGTAGAATGTTTTAACTACGAGCTATACATCTTTAGTAAATTTTACCATAATTTAAAGATTGTTACCTAATTATACTGTATATGAGATTTTAATTTGTATTTTAGAGGCCCAGATCCTTAGAGTTCCACTCAGCTTGTCGGGTTTTCAGCAGTCTAACACTCTTTTAAACTGCAATTCAGGCTGTATATGAATGGTGGGCATGTTATTAAACAAATCTTATTAAACATAAACCAAAATCAATTTTTTTATATGGAAACCCACGTCCTAAGAGCTATTTCTCTCAATCCAACCACACTGACCTCTCTGATTTTTTTCTCCGAGGACATAGAGTAAATTAGATAGGTGAAAAATAAATTCTGGCGAGTTTGGGTGGGATATGTGCATTACCTTACCATAATCCTTTCAATCCTAAAGGATAAAAAGTCGTACCGAAAGGGTTGATCTTGTTGTATAGGCTAAATAAATCATTTCAGTGGAAATCATTTGCATGGCTGAGAGGGGACTAATATGAATGATAGGTGTATGGGCTGTAGGAATTATCATCTTACGTTAAACATATAAACACATACATACACACCAGAAACTAGGTGTCAGTATGTATCTTCTTTTATGCAGACTTCATTGCAAAGACCAAACTGTAGTCATTCAGACTATGTTTGGATTCTTCTGCCATCCTGGCCTTTTAGCCATAGTAGGAATTGATGGTAAGGGACACTTCTCCACTTGGTGAAAGTTATTTTTTAGTTCCATACATACCAAGAAGCCTGCAGGACTGCTACCAACACTTATTTGTCAAGCCTCTGTTCCTAGTTGTTCAGTCAATAAGACTTTAGTAAACTTTTTTCTGAAGGAAGCTATGAAATGTCCTGTTTTCCAGTCCAGTTTCCTTTCCCCAAGTTGTGCGTGTATTTTTTATCTTTAGTTACTTTGGGGTTGCCAGTCCATTTTTTACTCCCTCAAAACGGGTATGCAGCACTGTTAGGGATTCTAGGTATTTAGACCTTAATGCCAGTCATAACCTCTTTGCAAAATAATCATTCCTGCCAATGTTTTGCAATCCACCAACTCTCAGGAGAGATCATAACACAAGCAGCAATGAAATTTGTCCAGTCTTCTGTCTGGTAATAAAGCTTGTTGCTCCCTTCAGGGGATAAACAATACTTTTCTTTCTGTTTCACTATCTTTCACTGGTTCCTCAAGGATACTAAAAGTATGACCAGTTCTGGTACAGTACTCTCATAATCAACTAACATCCTAATGTGTGAACTTTTCTGTGCCTCATTTGCCTTTTTCCTAAAGTAGATATTTTTCTTCAGTAAACCAAAGATTTGCGTCTGTAGTAATGTTAATTGTCTTTTTTCCTAGGTTCATTTTGCATCCCCTCATTAGACTTGTTTGTCTGCCGTGCTAAAGTTTATAATAAGTACCTCAACAAGTCAGTGGTTTGTACCATGAAACAAGTGTTTTTACAAGTTTGCTTTGGATTCTAAACTTTTCTCTTTCACTGCATTATTAATGTCGGTACAAAATTTATCTTTTATTTTTTAACAGGTAAAATGGATTTCAGAATCAGTGCCCCTGCTGGTGTGGAGTTACCAACAAATTCATCTTTTTCCATTAATTTTGGTGATGGGTAAGAATATTTTAGCTTTCTAAAGTATGTTTAATCCTTTGGATATAAATACTGTAAAAAGCCTCTCTTTTATCTGAATACAGTTGAGTTACAATTTTTTATTTTATAAAATTTGCTTCTCGAATATTTAAGGTGTTTATTGAGTAAAGAGTTTTGTATATCCCAAACAGTTATGAGGAATTTTCTGATTTATATATGAATACTATAATAGCTGGTAGGACAGTGCCTAAGATACTATTTATAGACATGAAAAATGACAGTGGGATAGAACTGTAATACCCTTCCCTCCTTGTTTTCAAAACTTCGAAATTCATCTACTGCTTCAAGAGGAACTTTCATTTATTGTGGAATTAAAACATATTGATAAATGCCAAGAAATTTAGCAACATTTAGTGTTCAATCTCTAGATAGAAAAAATTCTAAAAAACAATAGGATATTTTTTGATAAGAGAAAGCATATTCACGGAATTTAGTTTTAGGTAATTACAAAAATTAATCACTATAAACAAGTGATACTTTTTGAATGATGAAGAGTAGCCTTTTTGGCTATAAAAGACTTACTCAAAGTTTCATGGCCACATTACAAAAATCACTACTGTATTAGTGTCATGGGAAGGGAAAATTATAGATCACAAGCTAGGGCCAAAAACTGTCTAAACTGCTAGGCAAAATTTGAAATTCTAGAATAAATATATATAAGTACTTACAGATCCTAAAAGATAATTTAAGATCTACAGTATTTCCAAATCCTTCGTGATGGCTTAGAATTTCATCCAGCAAAGAATATCTTGGGTCTTTGGGTGAAGCAATCCCTCCAAAGCATCAACTGGCACTGCCAGGATTTCTTCCTTTGTCTTACGATTTATGGCTACATGACTGTGACAGACAGGTAGGAATGGTATACAGTCCCCCCCCCCCCATATTTGCAGGGGATAGAACCACAACCACCCGCAAATAGCTAAAATCCATGAGTACTTGACACCCCATTTAAAAATGCTTATAACTGCCTATTTTAATAGTTCAAACACCATAGACCCCCTCAAAAAATGCTTATAACTGTCTATTTTAGTAGTTCAAACTCCAAATATACCTTCAACTATCATCCTACATCAAATATACCTTAAAATGTCGTCCTAAAACAATTTAATATAATTTCAAAGTCATCTTACAAAATTACCCTTAAAAATAATGGATTTTGACATAGGAAAAATCTATTTTTGGGTGAGGTAGCTGTGTCGTCCTGATGAAAGGTTCCCTTAGGCAGCTTTCTGGAGTACAAATACTGCTAAATGTACCAGAGAAAAAAACAAAAGGGTCTGTGGAGTTCCAACCCCCACTGCGACTAGCCAATACGGATATCGTGTTCAGTATGTAACAGGGACATATGCAAGCACAGCCACAGCTATCTCACCCTGCATAGATTTAACCTCGTCTGCTAGGAAGGGGTAACGATTGATATTGGGGAGCCGTTACATCGCCTATGTCTCCCGATATCAGTGTGCGTAGCTAGCGACAGACCTACGTCAGCTACATGTGAACACTAATCAAGTTACCCCCATATTCAGGCACAGCCATTTTTTCTCATATAGAGAGAGAGAAAGAGAGAGAGAGAGAGAGAGAGAGAGAGAGACTGTTTGCCAAGCACCCTTCAAGTCAGTATGTCAAAATGATTGACAGTTAGGGCTACACACCTCTCCTGCTTATATACCAGAAAAAGATTGGGAATTTCACCAAATTATGCTAAAAGCTTACCTAATTTACTATATTTTACTACATTTTCCTAGCTATTGAAATCAAACAGTTGTAATTATAGCATGGAAAATATGAAAAAATTAGTGACAAAGTAAAGTCATGTTTATCTATAAAACTATACAAAAATAAACACATTACATATGCATAAAAAATCTCTCTCTCTCTCTCTCTCTCTCTCTCTCTCTCTCTCTCTCTCTCTCTCTCTCTTATCTCAGTGAGAAAGAGAGAGAGAGAAAAAGGAAAAGACAGGGAAAAAATACAACACACCCTTCTGACTAGTATACAAAAAGCATCTGAGCTACAAGCTTTGTGATTGACTATTTCCAACCCTTCCAGTCAATAGTGTGTCATTATGGAGAGAGAGAGGGGTGGTGGTTGCCACAAGCCCTGTGGTCGGCTACTTCCAACCCCTCCAGCCAATAGCATGTTGTCATGCGGCGTATGTCAAAGCAATAAAAAAAATTGTAACATAAATATGTATGCATACACTCATTTGATGATGGCTTTGCGAACTTTCTGGAATTTTAGTTTCATAGTTTTATGTTAATGATACGGTGATTCATATTTCATTAAAGGATATATACAATATTGAGAGAGAGAGAGAGAGAGAGAGAGAGAGATACGGGGGTTGCCTTAACTTTAAATATCAAGAGTGTGAAATTATTCCTGAATTATTAAGGAGAAAGAGAAAAGAACTTGAGAGAGAAGGTGAACTGATATTATGTTTACATATATACCTTAAAATATCACCCTAAAACACTTTACAGTAATATTTTTATATTTCAGTAGTATTTTGATATCATTTTAATATTTCAATATCACACTTTAGTATTGTTTCAGTATAATTTCTGAGCGGCTACTACGAGGTGAGAAAATCAGTTTAGGGAACTAGGGAGGGTTCACATTAAAGAGGAGAGAAAACCCGTTTATCACCAGGACAAAGCTTACAAACCTGTTTCTTTCCCCAGGCTTACATGTTCTCTCTCTCTCTCTCTCTCTCTCTCTCTCTCTCTCTCTCTCTCTCTCTCTCTCTCTCTCTCTCTCTCTCTCTCTCTCTCTCTCTCTGAGTTAAGAAATACATGTATTTAAATAAGCATTGAAAAAAATACATTTTATTGATATTTTGCTGTGTTGACATTAATATTAACATTTGAAAATTAGTACAGTAAATAATTGTGTGCATCATAAAAAATGTATACAGTATAGTAAAGAAAATAACATGAAAAACAGTGATTAGTGGACATTGCTCGACGAAAAAATCTGTGAATTACCGGATTTTTCACAAATAATTTGGAGATGCTTTCCACAGAAAAATCCGCGAATAGGTGAAGCTGCAAATCCTGAACCAGGAATAGGTCGACTGTAGTGACTGACAGGGCATTGTGATGCAACATGTTTGGCTAAGAATCACGACTAAGCATCACGTGTTGCATCTGCCAGGGTACTTCTCATTGAGAATCTAAGTTGTCAGGAGCAGATGCTGATGATGAAGTTTCTTTGGTCAATATCTTTTCGAGTAGTATTTTCATGGAAAGTTGGTCTTCTATTTTTCATTCATCAAAATGCTCAGGGATTTTAACCCTTCATAGATCATACTGGCAACTTTTATGCTACCTTTCATTCAAGGATTGTATTCCATAATTTCATACTTGAAAAATGTTGTGCATCCAAAACCACTACATTCAGTTTCTCAAATGTCAACATGCCCCATTATTCTTTTGTTTCTTTTGCTTGGTCTTTGTCTCTCTGTACTGATTGTTGAATAAGTTCCTACAATTCTTTATCTATTAATGTCTTTAAGGCCTTCAACTTATTCTTCCTCATTCTCACTAATCATATTGACAAATTCCTCCATATTGACTTCTCTTGCAACCTGAAGAATTTTTTAAATGTCTCAACCAATCCCATGGGACCCTCCAAAATCATTCATGATTTTACTTCATAAAAACTTCCTACATACATTGAATGCTGTTGTATTTTCCATTATTTCAAGGTTATTGTGTAAATCAAATGTTTTTCCGATGTCAAAAACAAGGCAAGTGTTTATGATCTTGACATAATTGTACTCAGGTCAAGTTATAATAGCAGTGAAGTTGCAATGGATGATAAAAGTAAAACAATTTCATTTTCGTATTTATTGGATTCCAATTGCATCGTCTCTTATAAGATGGATTTTGAATTCCAAGCCCTTTTCCCTCAAGCATTTCTTTAGTTTGGAAGAAAATAATGTTATACCATTTTTAAAGATAGTGGTGGTAACCAATGCTTTCTTGTGCTGCCAGAGCTCTGGTAGTTTGCACTTCACTTTTTTCCTAAGAGTCTGAGAGTAGTTTGCCTGGTACATGGTGATGGTTTAAGTATTTGACTCACAGTGGAGTTCTTAGCCCCTTTCACAACATCTGTTTTGATCATATGGGTCATGCTGCATAGTAACAATGTGAGTCTAACCCTCCATGCTTGGAACCCTTTAGCTTGCTTTGCACTTTTATGAATGTATGTACGATATGGTGTCTCCTTCCAAATCAATCTCATTTTACAACAGCTGGAAACTTTTTATAAGGCATTCATCTTTGCAGTCAACTTTTCTTCTGCAAGAAATTCAGTTCTGGCCTGTTCATCAACAGACAATAGTTTTTATATTTTGAAACCTGTATACATTTTGCAGTAAATGGAATTATTATATATTTCCTTTAAATGGTTTTATGTTCCTCAGTCCCACATATGATCTAGCAAAATCTTCATTTAAACACAGTGTTTTCTGATGTAACCTGTTGTTATTCACCAGAGCACATCGGCTATCATTTCTTTTACATAATATCTTGCAAGGAACATGACTTGTGCAATTGAAGATCTGCAAGCAAAAGCAGCATAAACTTTCTTTTGTCATTTCAATATTTCCCAAGCTAAGGATTAATTTTTACTGTAAATACCTGTCACCTCAAAAATAATGGATTTCACTTTAACGTGACCTAAAAAAATTTTAGTCTTATTGCCTAAAAATGGACCTTAAGGACTTTCTTATTCTTGACAAAATTGCCAATGTCAGTACTTTTGCACTGTGGGACCATATTAACTGACATTTTCAAAAATGAGCTCTTAACAAACTAAGCTGATACCACAAGTGAGAGTAGCTACAGTTTTTTTACACTGTTAGTGCTAGAACATGGGATAAGTGGGTGTAGTGGAGAAGATCAACTGGACAAGGGAGGAAAGGCCTCAAGCTGAATTATGTTGGCTTCAGGCCAAGGTGGAGGCTACACTTGAAGTCAAATAAATAAGCATTGCAACTCTGCTGGATTTTTTTTTTTTTTTTTAGTGTTTGACAGTTTCCTCCAGTTACAGGTAAATGAAACTCAGTCCACATAATTATAATGTAAGGTAACTATGTATGATAGCAGTAATAGCTAAAAATGTAGTATAATTGATATATAGGAAACTTTTAAATCATTTCAGCAATATGATTTTAAATGTTTTCACCAATTTTAAACTTACAATGCTGATGCACTTTGCATTTCAATATGAATTTTTAATCTGTTTAATATGAGCTGACTCTGTGATGCTTTGTTTATTAATTTCTGTTTTTTTGATAGTTTCCATAGTGGAGGATTATACGACCCAGATGGAACAAAGATGATTTGTGGTGGCCCAGGTGTCAATGGCACACCATTTTGTTCGAAGGGGTTCAGTTACACAGAGACTAAGGCCTATGAAACTGGATACTTCAATGCCACTTTTAGGTAAGCAAGCATTGTCACCCTTTTTAAAATGATTTAATTACTCCTTGTGTCATGCAATCTTATTTAAATTGTCACATTTAAACAAAATCATAGCAACCCAAAACTTATATTAGCATACATTTTGGTCTTTCAGTGTCTGAGAAACTATAATCTTGTTTAAAAGACAAAAGAGAAGTAAATCCCAGTTGATAACAACCTTCCTTTTCTTGCAGTCTGGGCTGTAAGCAGTGAGCTAAAAGTGGGAATGAGAGATGCAAAATTAGAGTATAATTAATGGGCTTCAGTGAAAAGTAAATTCTATTTGTTGAACATTATTTTTGTTCTCCACAATTCCTGTACAGTACTTATATTAGCCCAAATACCAAAGTGGATATGTAGCTGTGATCCCCTAAGCTGCATAAAAGCCCAGACTTGCTACTGGGGCACAAGGGTCCATAGAGAGATTCTGGGAAAGAGATTAGCATTGAAACCTAGTTTCTTAGGGAAACAGAGAAATGTGTTTTGTATACAGAATCTCTTGTCATCTGTATAGAAATAGTATCTGTATTTTTTATGATTTGTGAATTGTCTGAAAAGGATACTAGCTAATCATTTTTCAGAAACATAGCAGCAAATAACCCCAACATTTTTTTCTATGTCTCTGAGGATATTATGAATAAGAAAAAATGAATGAAGGCCAAATGTGAAGAGGAAGAAGAATTCCTGAATCCAAAACCCTGCCTGAAGCCAGTACCTTCTGTCTTGCTGCCATTACAAATTCACCCCTTTGCTTGTTAAATTTCAAAGATAAACACATGTCATGAAGAATGGCATCTCCAGATGCATATTATTAAAACTGTTGAAATTAAAATTATGCATGAAGAGAAGTGAGATGTAGGAGGTTCTGATCTTGTGGTTTAGAATATTCACTAGTGCTGCTTCACCATCCATCACATTTGTGTGTCTTCACAAAAATGCATGCTTGAGATAAAAAGACATTTTATTTTCTGGCACCTTCCTTTAATGGCTCGTGAAGAAGAATAACGTGGATAAACCTTTCCCTAAAGCCTTGGCTGTCTGCAGGTAAAGCTGAGCCTGAGCCAGACAGAGACGGTCCCCCATTTCTTAGGATTGGGGAGAAAGTAAAGAATGGTGAAGGAGACAGTGAACTGCCCCAAACTACAAGAATGGGGTTCCGTGAAGGAGAACCGAAAATCGTCGTAAGCCGGAACATCGTCGAAAATCGTCAAAAATCATAAGAAAACCTTACTTTTAATGCTCTGGGTGCATTGAAAACGATGTAAACTGCATTATTATTGAGTTTTACATCAAAAACCTTCAAATTATGATTATTCTGCCATTTTGCCATATTTCTTCCGTTGGAACGTGGGCCGTAACCCCGAACATGCGGAAGAAATAATTTCTGATGCATAAAGTTCGTAAACCGGGACTGCCTGTACCTGGAGTTTGAGTCCTCAGCACAACATCAACTGAGTAACCGGAAGAGTGCATAAAGTTCACTGACTCGTCTCAAAGAACCAAATGCCTGGAGAAAAATAGTCCTCAGAGTAAGATCGTACTGGGAGGGCTATTCCAGTGGTTTGCAGGGAGGCCTGGTGAGATTTTTCAAAGCCAAAGATGAATCTCAAGTGGGAAGAGATCTTTTGTGCAGCCTTGTTCTCAAAGTGGTAGCCAAACCTTTTAAGCTCTACTAAAGAGCCCTTGTCCAGCCCACAATACTCAGATATCTGTAAAATAACAGTATATGATCCTTAGCATCTGAAATTGAAAACTTCATTAGGTTTCATAAGAAAGAAAAAAGAAAATCTGCTAAATGGGGCATAGATGCGTAACATGGATCAGTTCACTTATGTCTGCATCAGTTACAGAATCACTTCTGCTTAGCCTGGTACAGATTGGTGCCTAGGCAAAGATCTCTACAGACTTGAGTTAGTCTTGACAGTTTCTGCTGAAAAGGGCCTTACTTTAGAGACTTTAACTGGATAACCCCCACACATGAGGGTCTAGCACGTCCAAGGAGCTTCTTATATCTAAGTAGACTCCTGGGGGTGTTTACTAAGATTTGAGAACCATCTTAGGCATGGCCATCCCTGCTGTTGGCTGCATCAGAACATCTGTCTTTAAAGCCAGTTTGTCCTCCTGAGCTGAACAACAAAGGATATCTTTTAAGTTAAATTCATCATGAACTGGTTAACCACAGGAGTATCTTCCAATATCCAAATTCTTGTGGATGAAGGGCCTGCTAGCAGGGACCATTCAGAGATTCATCATGAACTGGTTAACCACAGGAGTATCTTCCACTATCCAAATTTTTGCGGATGAAGGGCCTGCTAGCAGGGACCATTCAGAGATGATGACTGCCTACTCTAGCTGAGGGCATCCATGACCACATTGCATCTTCCTGGGATGAATCTGGAAATGATTTCTACATAGCTGATCTTTGCCCAAATGAAACTAGCAACTGCTAGCAATAAAAAGTCTCTGATCTCTTGTCCCCTGATTGTATGGGTAGATGCTCCTTAGTTTTACTGGCTGATGTTACTCCTACTGCCTTATCACTTAAATGTGGAGTGAAGGATCGAACACAGCTTTCATGGGGAAAAAAAAATTTCAAATGCCCAGCAGATGGGCTTTCCAGCCCTAGTTTGAGGTATCTGTGAAAACTGTGAAGAGTGTCCATCCCAGAGATTATAGACCTCCCACATTACATTTGGAAGGTTGTCTGATAGGTTGCTCCAGGTCAAAATCTGACAAGATGCTGCAAAGGGGTTTGAATCCAGAACCAGCTACAAGTGATTACTGTAATTCTTTAGGCATGTAAGACAACTATATAGAGGTTGCCACATCTTGGGAGGAGATTTGGCCTTCATACAAGCTTTTGCATATGAATAACAATCTCTGGATCCCTAAATATATTGTGATCTTAATTCATTCCAAGTCAAAATAGTGGCTTTTCCACTTGCATTGGAGTCCAGGTGTTGACATAAATGAAGAGAGTGATGGAGTGGCTAATGGAGTTCTACAGGTGAGCTAGATTTCATTTTTGTGGGACACAGCAGCCACTAGTTTGAAGGCTCTAATGAAAACCCTAGCTGTTGTGGTGAGACTAAAGCTTAGTGGTCTGAACTGGTAAAGCAAAGGTTTTCTTTGAGACCAGATGGATTTGAGATATGATAATGCCAGGAAGTACTCATTCTTGATAAAGGGCCTCTCAGAATCCCGTCTCGATCTTAAAGAGGTCATCCAGAGAAACTACTTACAAAGAAAAAGCAAAAGACAGGAAAAAAATAAGAAGTTGAAAGATAGTGGGAACAACATGGACTTTAAGTAATAAGACTTAAGGCAGAAATTGCTAATGGAACTCTGGAGGGACAGGTAATCAGCACTTGCATGAATATAGCTGCAGCAGAGGCTAAGTTACCCATGTTTGGTAAGAAGCACTTTGCCATGGACATTTTCATTGGAAGGTTTGCAGAGACCCGAGGCTGGTGCAAAGATGAGTGGGGTGTTTGTCCAAGTCCATTACTAACAGGTAATGGTCTACAATTTTTCCTAGTATGCCTTCTGATGAGGCCTTGAACTATTATAGCCTAAAGAGAGCACTGTTAAAAAAATATAAGATGGATGAGGAGGGGTTTAGGAAGAAATTCTATCAGACTAGGCCAGAAAAAGGTGAGACTACATATCAGTTAGTAGCTAGGCTACAGAAACATTTAATTAGGGGGACTACAATGGCTGTAAGCAGAAAAGTTTTATGATTTAGCATATTTCCTGATTAGGGAATAGTTTGTCAACACTGGTTTGGCCAAGATGCCATTACAGTACTCCTCAGGAAAGACCACCAGGAAACATTGGTGAGATGGTGAAGCTTGCAGAGTGGTACTTGGGAGCTTGTTGGAAAAGCTTAACAGAAAACCAGAGGTCAATAAAGAAGTGTAGTGGGAATAATCAGAGACCCAAGGACTACAAGATGGTTGA